>NC_092013.1:6951117-7289867 GCF_042242105.1 Pempheris klunzingeri
GAGATTGGAGATTTGCCCTGGGGAAGAAAAGAGAGATGGGTGGAGGGGTGGGTAAAGGATTGAACAGCACGAGGAGGCGGCAGGAAGTCGGTGGAAGGGTGGTGTGGTTGAGGACGGGGGGGGGGGGGGGGGGGGGTGGGATGGTTAGAGAGGAGGGTAGGATAGAGAGGGAGCCAAGCCCTGAAGCCTTAATCCTCTCCCAGGGTCTGCCTAATCTCACCGCCACTATCTGCATATGGGAAGAATGGATTACCATCCCCCGACACACTGACAGAGGGATGGAGTGACAGGGGATGGGAGGCAATTCCTGGACAGACAACGCCTTCACCGACAGCCACAAACACACAAAAAGTCTGATTGAAGTTAGTACAGGGTTGAGGATGTGGGTAACACACACACACACACAGATACTGCAGGTAGGCATTGTGCAGGGTAATCATTTGCAGCCTGGTTATCCCAGACCAGTATGACATATGTCCCAATCAGAAGCTGTCTCCAGGGCTGAGAGGGCTTACAGGGGGAGGGGGGGGGGGGGGGGGGGGGGGGGGGGGGGGTGAGGGCACCAATTCTAACTGCCACTAAAGCACCAGGCTGAAGATGAAGCAGTCCTCTAACACACCAAAAACTCAAATCTCAACACGGGAACAAAGCAATCACTCTGTCGGCTGAGGATTATCACAGAATGTCAACGTTATTGCAATAACTCACAAGAATATTATCAAAATACATCTCCTCCCATCTGTCACTGTCCATGGAAATTTGTTCATAAAGGTCCTCCTTCTTTCAATAAGAGCTGAATGGCAGCAGAATATGTGCTAATAACTGAATATGGATAGTATTTCTAGAGTACCCTTGGGGGATATATGACCAGAAACAGTCAACCTAAGATCAGATATTCATTTTTGTGTCATTACTTTATATCATTACTTTATTAGTAAGAAAAAAGTGTCAAGAAAGGCCTTTAGTGACGAATATTCAAAATATGAGCTAACGCCTTTAAAGGGCCAAAATCAACTGTCCCCATATCGTAAGTCATCCAGCGAGCCAAGACAAATTTCAGAGGAGGTAAGACCAATTTTCAAGAGGTCGGACAACAAAGCACTATTGTATATTGTGGTATCTTGTATCATTTCCTTCCTGGTTCGGCTGGGAGAACAAGCTGACTGGAAAGTCTTAAAGTGTATAAAAAGCCCTTATGAGTTCTGTTTTAGTGCCAACGTAAATCAGTTTAGTGGAGGACAAGCGCCGGTGCCCTTTCTCTCTCTGTGGCAGGTGGCCTGCCAAAACAAATGCCCTGTTCCAAAGTACAAGAGTGGTGTGCATGTGTGTGTGTGTCTGTTAGGAAGTCAGGCACTGGAACAAATTGAGCCCCCTGTCTTTAAAGCACCTTGCTGGGCTGACTTTCAAGCCATCAGCCCGGCTGGAGTGATAAAACCTGATCTGGACCTGTCTGGCGGCTACCCTTGACGTGAAGGAGCAGAGAAAAAGCTACACTGGTCTCAAACATTGTGCCCCGTTCGATCTATATTAGTTTTGCTTAAGTACGTAAGCCAAGAATAAATTCTTTACAGCAGTCGCTTTACAAGCTGCCCAGTGCTGCTTCGTGGAATAATGGAATTGGAAGATTGTAAAATGTTTTTTGAGAAAGTATCATGAGCCACAGGGTCATAAAACACATAATAATAAACAATCATTAAAACCATGAAAAACAGATTTAGGCTACCAAAAAAAGACTGTGGTGTAAAGTTCCTGTTAATCTGTAATAATATGACTGATGTCACTTATTTCCTTACTGGTTTCTCAGGCTTGAATCAGTAGATTGCACAAGGACAAAGGTAGGAACTGGCAGACAGACAATCTACTCACACATTCAAGGACTGGAGTGGCAATAAGTGCAAGGACAACTGCTTCTCTGACACCCAGTGTGCCGTGTGGATAACAGACGTGTGTGTGTGTGTGTCTCAGTGTGTGTGTGTGTGTCTCAGTGTGTGTGTGTGTGTGTGTGTGTGTGAGACAGCTGCCACTCCGAGACAGTAGACAGACTGTGGGCACTACATCACACAGATTCTTATTCTTCTCATTTCCTGGGACAATAAACACACTCACAAACTCTTGTGTTTTCAGAGGTAAATGGGACACACAGTAGTATATAAGTGTGTGTGTGTGTGTGTGTGTGTGTGTGTGTGTGTGTGTGTGTGTGTGTGTGCCTGCATATGTGTGTATGTGGCTGTCGGCCATAAATGTGTGCATATGCGCCTGTGCTCTGAGGCTGCAGTGCACAGTTGTCCCTGCTCTGCCTGCACGTGTCAAATGTGAGACAGAGGGAGAAGGGGGTCGTCAGCTACTGTGATAAAGATAAAACACACACACATACAACACACACAAACAGCACACACACACTTTAGCAACAGCTCCTGCAACCTCTCTGACCGCTGGTGATCTTACACCAAGTCTGCTTCAAACTGGAGTGCAAAGCTAATGTGCTGTGGACAAACCTCGAACTGGAATTCATCACCTCATCAAACAAACACATACCATGTACGCTGATGTGTGTAACGTAATCTATGTGACAGGTGTGTGTGTGCCCCACCTAATCCTTCAAATTTCATCTCTCTCTGCATTGGTAGTGTTGTGTATCAAGCTAAGGGTGTAACAGCGATTACGCCTTGAACACTTTCTGAGCAGCTTGAGGTGGTCGGACAGTGAACGGCACCATCTCAGTGCTCTGAACAGTTTAGGAACATTGTGTCTGACTTGGCTGGTGAACACAGGGTTGAGCGCCCCAGGGTGTCTCCCAGGCATGCAGCCCTTGTCATTAAAATAACACATGGAGAGCAGACAGTCTCTATTCGTCTCCGTCTTTATATCTAGTCCAATCTTGTCTATTGAATCCTCTCACTCTATTTCTTTCAGTTTTGCAAAACAGCTTGCATCCCTCTCTGTATTGCCTCTGTCGTGTCATCCACTTTTTTATGACTTATAACAGTGCGGAAGCCTAATAAAATACAGACTGCTCAAACATCAATTGTACAACGATCACAACAAACTACACGTGAGCACAGGAACACTTTGTCCTCCCCGTTTCCTCTCTCAGGAGTGAAATTGCTGGAAAAACAAAGGCCTTCCTTCCAGCTGCTAAAACAGAATGAAACACGATTGAACCAGCCATAAAACCTGCCCACATATCAAAAAGGAGTACACAGACACACAAACACACTGATGCAGGCACCGTCAGATTAGTGGTTCACTCTTAATCCCTCGACTATGTTTGTGCGACTGGGTCTTTCTTTCCATGACAAATCCTGTGTCTGTCTGTATGTGCGCATGTGTGTGTGTGTGTGTCAGTGTGTGAAGGTGGGAGAGGTAGGCGATATGTAGGTCAAGGCCACAATGTGCCTGATATGAGCCACAAAGTAACGCAGTAACTGTTATTTTAGTTTCTCACCACTGGCTCACAAAGGCAATAAAACTAAGCCTTGTACTATTGTCTGTAGCATGAACCTAATGCCCACTGTGTTTGACATGGCTTTAAGAGAACAAGACTGAGGTAGAACAACCACAGGAGGTGGTGACATGCAACAGCAGGTTGCAGGTTAATTTGCCTTCAACTTGACATAGAGGATTACATTTTGCATTTCAAAATAAAATAAAATAAAATAATACTTAAGTAAAATCTTGCACACTTATGAACTGCACTTAAAGTCCTGCATGTTTTTCTCTTATTTCTGATTTTAACAGGTTTTAATTCCTTCTTTCCATACCATTACTGATTATATAGTCTCAAACATCCTAGACCTACAGCAAGACAGTGTAAAATAGGAGTAACACATTCCTTCTCCTACAAGTGAAAAGTTGAATTCACAGCCAAACACCTCCTTGCTCAGTTCAATACACTAAACTTTGCCTGGTTTGTAGCATACGGTGCAAAATGCTAGCAAATGTTGGCAAACCTTAGATAGGTATTATTGAATAATGGATATCAATGAGTCCATTCACAGGCTTTTCTCTAATTGTAGTATTCATCATTATCCTATTTTTACCACATGTGGCCATTCCTCAGTAATTTCGTAGGTCACTTTACAGGTGTGCTGCCGAACTGCATTTTTATTTCAATACAGTGCCTGATGCTACCAGACTAGCAACATCTTTTATAGCATCTACATTTTCTTAAACTAAAGAACGCAGTGCTATTTGGCAAACAACTCTCAAAGTTCTGACATCCGAGCTTTCCACAAGTACCTGAATGCACCAACTGTGCCATCACGCAATCAGAAGAAAGCTTCTGCTGAAAAAATAAAAGGCAAGTAAGCGGTTCACTGTGATGAATTAGCTATCTTAAGCAAATCAATCACAGCCCTATCTGGGTGTACTGGTCTTTGTGTCTCAGTGCCACTGGGCACAATATTGTGAGTAGCCAAGGCTTGATGGTCATATAGCCTAAATAATGATGATTAACAAAGAACTCTGTAATTGAGATTTGGGAGAACCTCAACCAGAATAGAGATAGAACCATGCCTGAGGGTGATGCACACGTAAAAATTTCCCGATGATTGATGACTGCAGTAATTTGACCAGCAACAGCCCAAAAAGCAACACAGGTGCTTTAACATCTACCTGCAGAGACACAGTTGGGGCAATCTGTTGGTTAAAGAAAACAGAGAATTACAGTAGAAAACTGCAGCTGCACCTGAACAGGTACTTTAGGAAACTAGCCTCTGGAATATGAACGGTGCGGGGCATTGTTATTGCTAATCACAAACCCAGCATGCATCTACATGCCACCCCATGGCTTGAATCAACGCTGCCAGCAGTCACAATGAAGGTCAACCACAAAAAACCATGTGGTTTTCCAACAGTCATTCATACCGTCAATCAAGTTGTGGTTTGAGCTTTCCAAGCTGGTCAAGCAGGTGTTGATGTCAGGAAACCACGGCTGAGGACAGATTCAGTCGGTGGACTGAATGAAGTGGGACCCAAAATGGTAAACTGAGAAACATAAATATAGAGAATCATCTGACCAGACTGTCTTTGTACAGTATATATACACAACATGTTGTGTTTTACGCCTGGTGAACTGACTGATCAACTGAAACTACATTTAACTCAATGCACATACAGTCGCATATTTTCATATTAGACAGAATTCAAAGTGCACTGAAATGATAAAACATGGCCTGTGTAAGGTATTTTAATTTACTACACCCATGAATAGACTGTTCTGAGCTCTTTCTGTTCAAACAAAACCGGTGCATTCCTCCATAGCGCTACTTATATTCTCCCTGCTGAGTTCACTGCAAAGGAATGCTGCCTGCTCTGGCCGAAACAACTTATTAACAAACACCGATGTCCTCGACTGCAACTACCTCCCTCTACTTTCTCTACCTCACGCCCTACATTTATGTTCTTGATTGACCCCTGACACCCAGAGTGTTGGAGTGGGCTTGTGCAGCACCACTTTGTAAAAACTTGCCAGAGGGTGCCGATTGTTGTAAAAACAGGCGTGCCGTTATACATCCTCTCTCTGAGGATCCGAGGGCAGCGCTGTTGATGGTGGTGGTGGGTGGAGGAGTCGCCGCTTCAAGGAGAAAGGTATTAAAAAGAATCACTGTCTCCTTTTGTTTTAATAGCACCATAAAGGTAATGCCCCCCTATCCCGTACTTCTCAGACTTAATGTTTTCAGACTAAGCCTGTGTGGACCGCCAACACTGTCAGTACTAGATGAATGGGCAGCTTTTCTTGGGATTGTAGTAGAAGTATCTGAACACAATGCCTGTTATTATTCATCAGCTATAAACCTATAGCCAGGGAATCAGCTAACAAGAAAATCTTTCAAAGTGCTGAGATCAAATCCAAAATGATATTAATCTCCAGCAAGTTTCAGTCAGTGGCATCACTGGTTGTTATGCTCACCGGAAGAATGTGGGGAAATATGCATCTCCAGATAAAGAACCAGAATCCTTTTTTAATTTCACTATTGAGATTACATCATGAAGTGACCGACATCTGACCTGAGCACTTCAAAGACTTGACACAAGTCCAAGACTTCATCTAGCTCATATCTGTGAATTCTTCTGGTGCCCCATCACACTTGATATGGTCTCCACTTATTAAGTTTATTGAAACAGACAGACAACCGACCATCTGCTCTCCCTTTTCCCCTCATTGTGAATCATTGCCTCATCCAGTACAAGTTTACACTAATAAATGTCCCGCTTTGTCACAATGAAAGCACACAAGCAAAAGCACTCGTGCACGCTGACACAAACCCACACAGCGTATCTGGGCTGGTTCACTATTCACTCGGACAGCATCCTTATCCATCTTTGTCCATTAGGACCCATACTGTTTCCGGATGTGTGCTGTTGAGGAGTATTAGTAACCATATCATTGGCCATGACCGCATGGCTTTATCCTATGCTCTAAATGCTTTAAGACAGGCGTGTGGCTTGTGTCACATGGTGTTTATCCGATTTATATCCTCACATGGGTCACAAGACATCAGGGTTGACGCCGATGTCTCTGCTTGGGGGGAATGTGGGTTCAATACCTTCAAAAGAAACTGTTGGAAAACAATGTGATATTATGTTTATTGACCGAAGGGCATACAAAGTAAGTCTCCAACACGTAATGAATGTTATTGTTTATTTCTTAGGTTATTTTGGGGGGAGGGGGTATGATAAGCTTTTTCTTTCTGTATGAGAATCAAGACACACTGGCCAACAAATAAGCCAACATGCCACCAAGAAACAATCTGACCCACGTGGTCAAACTCATCACAATAGACAGGAAGAGCTGCAACACCAAACAAAGACACGGCTATGTCCAGGAACTCAGTGGGACAGGACCATTCATTTTGTTTAAATGGCACCGTTACATCTGAGTCATGTGAGGCCAACGCCAATTATCTTCAGTCGCGCCGTTGTGGGGCTGAAACAAAGGAAGCTCATCTATCCTGACTGTTTTTAGCTCAGGAGCCCAGTTTTGAGCCAGTGAATATTCAAGCCAGCAGACTGTGTGTGTGTGTGTGTGTGTGTGTGTGTGTGTGTGTGTGTGTGTGTCTGACAGTGGATGGTGTACACCCATGCCTCGTGTTCAGTAGGAAGAGAATAGGGGCTTGTGAGCTCAGACAATTTCCTGTCTTGTCCCAGATCGTCAGCACATACTGTATTCCTGGTGAGGCGCAGCACACAGCGCTGCATGCATCACTGCTTCACTATAGAGGCACCGGCAGAGACCGAGACGCCGGCTGGTGTGTAAAAGTGGACGTGTGTGTCAGTGACTAAAATCTAATTCATAAACAGCTGTAACTACGGCACGTACAGCAACACTTATGAGGTTACACTTTCTACTCTCTTTAACTGCAGACTGCAGACTAAATGTACATTTAATGATGTCTGCCGACTCAAATCTTCTCAGGAACGAGAAAAAAATCTGAATTAAATGGTAGGCTGGAGAAGAGAATGAGAAAATATAACTGAGAGGAGAGGGAGATCGAGTGAAAAAGGGTGTAATAATCAGTCGGGAGATGAGGAGACATGAGAGAGAAAATGGTGCAGGTGAAAAGGCAAAGTGATGGAAATAGAGAGAAAAGAGGGAGAGATACAGGGGTGAGATGATGAGAAGAGTTGACGATACCCTTTTCAGATAGCCGGCGAGGCGGAACGAGGAGGAATGGAGAGAGATAAGAGGTGAGCAGTCTGTGCATGTTTAGCTAAAAGGGAAACTTTCTTCTCTCAGTTAGTGGGCGACCGAGTGCCTGTCACATAACTACACCGAACACCACTTCAACTTTGACCAAGTCCTTCAAAACAATACTCTTTATGATGCTGCACTACAGCTTCCACATTTTTTAGAGTTTTAATCAAGTGCTTTAACAGTGAGGCATTTATGGCCTTCAAATAAGATCTTTTTAAGAATCTTTTTGTAACGGCTGCACCCTGTTTGGTACGCTCGATTGAGACAGCGAAACAGGGGAAAAGTCCCTCAGCTGATTTTAAGCTGCCGTGAATCCATCTTTTTCATTATTTCCTTACAGGGACAAATCCAGGTCACACAGTCACGCTTTAAAGACGTCACTCCTCTGTACCATGCCTAAAATCACAGAAAGCAGCTCCTGGGAGCTCTTTTTTTAAACCCTGTGAGCAGCATCGCCTTCATAAACAAGTTTTGTTGTTGTGAAAATGTAACCTCAACTGTAATTTTTAGGTGTGAATGTTCTCACAAAGCGCCCACAGTCTTTTTCCTCAACTGTTTTGTTTATGCTAATCAAGTCTAATGTCTAATCCACTGAAAAAAAATTAAATACTTTTTGCTTAAGAAGCATGGACTTACATGAAAAAAATGAGGCATCATTTAAAGCACTATGGCGTAATACAACTGTCACGCTTGTAGAAAATACAGAGGTTTATAGCTATATATATTGTGGCTGTATCCAAGAAAACAATGAACAATTGGGTTTGTTTGCAATCTCGCAATTTACCTGCTCTTCAAGCAAAAACAAAATGAAGTCACTGTATGCGCCATTGTATTAAACTAGCATTTCTTCTAAGAGAAAGTGGGAAGAAGCAGAAATAGGTTACAGGTATAAAAGGTTCAGTTTACGTTGAAGCCTTTTTTCTGCAAAATATCCCTCCTCAGGCAAAAACCTTTTTGGCACTTTAGTCTAAGTAGAATTCCAGTCTTTAGTCCAACACGTCCATTTCATGATCAGAGGTTTCAGAGAGGCGCCTGGCTGTTCTTGGAGCCCTCCCAAAAGGAAGGGCCGGGCCTACTGGTTGGTCCAGAAGGACGAGTCACATCAGCCATTGTGAGTCAGTCACAGAGGACAAGGGGAGGGAGCGGCGAGGTTCAACAGGAGACAAAACACACAGCAACCTCGAGCACACGTTCATTAGGTCATATTACCAAGACTGTCTTTCAACCTGGCAGACAGCACAATTAATAAGGCTGGCGCTTGTGTAAACGCAGCACGCGTGTATTCTGCGGGTGTCCGACGGTATTTGTGTCCGTCCAAGTCTGCTTTATGCTGCCGTGTCTAAATGCAGCAAGTGACAGAGGGAGGGAAAGAACTGTGGATGAAAAGAACGGAGAAATGGGAGGCTGAGAGACAAAGCCAAAATTGTGTCCAAAGAGCTTGTCAGTGTCGTTACAGCAACACAGCCCGGGACGCGGTAGAGCTTTGGGGAGGAAGAGAGTGTGGGGGAGGATAAGAGCAGACATGGAGAGAAAGAAAAACACTGAGAGAGACGTGTTGGAAAGAGAGAAATGCGAGCGCAGAGGAAGGGAGATAAGGAGAGACTGGTGGGAGCGGGGGAAGATGAGAGGAAGAGTGGTGAGTGAGAGGAATGCCAGAGACAAAGAGGGGAGGAGAGGACAGAAGACAGGAGAGAAGAGGGACTAAATACAGTATATCAGCGTCTAGTTCAACAGAACGCTGAGCTGGATGTGAAAAGCCTTCAGCATAACTATGGCTTACAGGACAGCCACTGCACTGGATGCTGCAGGCCCGAAGCCAACTTTTTGACAGGAGACTTCACAAAGAAGACGAACTTCTCTCTACAAAGCCCCACACTGAGTGTACCCTACAGAGGAGATGAATAAAACTGGTAATTTAGTCTCAGGTCTGAATATTGCTGTGCATGACAGACACACTCTCACTGGGGGACGCAATCATTGCAAGATAAGAAATACTCTGCTCCCTGTGGATTTAAATGTGTTTAAATGTTATTTGCCCTAGTCTGATTAAGTCTCCCCTCCGATTCTATTGCATTCCAGCCTGCTGAATAAGCGCCTCGCTCCCTCCACGTCTCCACAAACCTCCTCTGCATTCTCAGCTGGCCCCCTCGCCATAGTGTACAAATATATCACACCAATATTGGCCAGGCAAATGACCTGCCATGTTCCACGGCCCCCCGGGGACCCACTGCCACTCATAACTCCCCAATCCCTCGCTTATTTCAGCCACTCACTGCCACTTTGAGGCAGGTTGAAAATACGAGGCTGAGGTGTTATTTGGGCGCCATAATCGTACATTGTTTGGGTGTTTATGCAAGCTGGGTCTGTCGGCTTCAAAGTGAAGAAAATGGTGTTGGTGCCATGCTGGGATGTATGGGTACAAAACTGGATGGAGCACAGAGGCTTTTTAGTTTCTGAAATGCAGTTATACAGGACAGGCAGGGTAGCAATACTGAAGTGAACACGAAACCAGCAGGTTAATGTCACCGCATAAGACGCAGAAAATTAATCAGTATCAATATTAACAACTGCGGTCCAAATATAAAGCAAAGTAAAAGCAAGGCTTTTCAGATATTGCTAGCTTTGTTATCAATGTATTCTCTTCAGCACAGCAGCTGAGATGAAGCTTTGCCCTCAGTCTGGTGTCTGAACAGACTTGATACAAGAAACCTTTTGTTCTCCACCAAATCACTTTGTACAGAGCCAAATCAGTTCTACAAAGCTCTGGAATTAAACCACAACCTAATATGTCTTTGGTACAAGTGGGCCTTGACCCATTATTTGACAAATGCTGTTTGATAATGGGATTCAGTACTAAGCCGGTCTCCTTCGCCGCACTGCAATCCACTTTCCTCTGCAGGTCGGCTGACCCTTCCCTTGGTGTGCTGAAGGATGGCTTGTATGATCTGTTCTGGCTTGTTAAAACTCGTGATTTCACAAGGGGGGAGAGGTGAAGGCTCGCACAATGACAAGAACCTGTCACCAGAGTCGTGCACCTGACCTCTACCCACAATGCCCGGCAGCGAGAGAGGGACAGAGAGAGAAGAAGTTCCCTGGTTATCGCTCTCCCTTCTCTCTCTCTCTCTCTCTCTCGAGGAATATTCAAGTCTCGACCTGCATGCCTCATTTGAATTTCAACGGCTGCCTTAAACTCAGTAGAGAACAACACACACACATACACACACAAAACAGTGGGTTTGCAGCTCAATCGTCCAAGAGAAAGCGCATTTTCCAAGAGAAGTAACTCATGAATCGTGAATTTGTGTGTCACAGAGGTGTCTTGCTATACGCCCTGACCTTTCCAAGGAGAGAACGAAGTGAATCCATTTCTCCTGCAGCTGTTTGTATGAAGCGCAAGGCAGCAATTATTAAAGCCTAATGAATAACTGGGACAAAAACAAAGCGCCGGCACACTCGAGCCATTTCTGCTCACCCCAAAGGCTACATTAGCATCTTAAATGCAATTGAAACTTCTTATTCGAAATGCAGACAGCTCGCTTTTGGGGGTTGGGGGGAGGTTGGGGCGAAGAAACATTATTCCTGCTCCCAACCTGTAGATGCACACAGTATGCAGATTTAACTGCCTTAGTGGAGGTGGTCATTAATTCTTGTAAAGATGGGAAAGAGGGAGAAAAACTTCAGAACAGCATGGAATCATCAAGACGACCATGGGTCAGTAAATAGTTGCAAATTTGTGAAGCAGATGCGGACAGTTGAGGGCTTGCTTCATTTTTGGGCAGTGACACATATCGGCCTATACGGGGCTTAACAAGCACACTAGAAAATTAGCCTTCTCTGTGAGCTGATTCACTGGGGAAGGAGGGGGAGGAGGGATGAAAACAAGAGACTCGGAGTAAAAGAGATCGACAGATTATGTAGGGTGACCACAACCGCTTTGACCACCACCAAAAACCTCTTAAAGCTGTTTTCATGTCAAATAAGAGAAATCCTGGAAAGCCTCAACTGCGGCGCCGCAATCTGAACATTTATTTTACAAGCTCCCGGCTGAGCACACAACCAAATCTCTCACTTCACAATGGATTTCTGAGTCATCCATCAATGTATGCACTTCTGTGGGTGTGTGAATGGATGGTGTTAGGCGACGCTTGAGGTGCTTCGTCCAGCAAGCGTGACTCCATGTGGCCTAGATCCAGGCTTGGAGTGAAAGGGGCTCCAATGCCGCTAATTTGGGTCACTGTGTTGCTGGGTTGCGGCTTGTGCTCCTCCAGGAACAGACATGAATGTGTGTGCATGGAAAGCGTGCATGTGGGCCTAGTTTAACTTCACCCACTGTCTGTTTTCCAGCTGTGTGTGTTTCCTGTGCTGAGCTAAGCTAGTCTTCTCTCTATCTCAGTGTAATATGGTCTTCATTAGCAGGCCGGTGGCTGTGGTGGTTGGCTGGCAGAGTTATTCCAGCTATGTGTTTGTACTGGGGGTCCTCGGGGAGAAATGTGTCAGCCTGATCCACAGCTTGGACAAGACCCTCACCACCGGCTTGTACTATGAACATGACAGGTCGCTGTGAGAGGCAGGGAGGTAGAAGATATATGGAGTTTGAAAACAGACAGGGAGCTAGAAGAGTACTGTGTGCAATACTGTCTTTGTCTCTTGTGGTCGCTGAAGTATGGCCAAGTATTTAAGCAGTAAATACACACAAATGTGCACACAAACGTGCACACACTTGGCTCTCTTGACAGGCATAAACCTCAACAAGAACAACAGTGAAACGGGATCCTGAACCTTTCTCCTGAAACTGTGAAGCCAACAGTCTGTTACTTAAGAGCTCCCAGAACATCGGAAATAGAGGAAATATAGATTTCCTTGGCAGTCTTTGAATCTTTTTAGCCTCTCAGAGCACGTCCACTTTCATGCACTAACTCAACGCGATCTTCGAGAAGTGGCACTAACAAAGCATTTTAGTTTTCCTCTGTGGTGTCAGCTTAAAAGCAGCAGCTCTCTTGAGCAGCAACAGGAGAAAGATGGAGAGTTTCAATAGAGACTTAAGAGACCGAGCATGTGGTGCAACAATAGGATGTGCAAAACCACGGTGTCTGCTGCGCAAACACAGCAATGTGTAGTCTTTACTTCAGTTTTTCCTGTTCCACCTGCACACCTACAAAATATCACAGAGGGAAACGGGCGCACACACTGCAAAGATGGCACTGATGCACAGAGTAAACAGAAAATGAAACCCATCACACACACACACACAGACACACACACAGACACACACAGACATGGGGCTGGGGCTTTACCACAGTGGCGCCGGGGCAGGGCAGGCGGCAGCAGCAGCTACTAATTAAGAGTGGATGGCTGAACAGCTATAGTTAGAGTTAGAGCTGGAGGGCTGAGGAGAATGGGGCGACAGGTCTGACACCGTGTCTGTGTGAGTCTGGATGTGTATGTGTATGTGTGTGTGTGTGTGTGTGTTACTGGCGGCCCCGGGGCCGTAGGCTAGGGCCCCGGTTCAAGTCTTGCTGACTCAGATTCAACACTGCCTGTCTGACTGGAATACTGCTAGTACAGCTAGCAGGGGGGTAAGAGCAATTTGCTCTTTCCCCGTTTCTGTTACTTTGCTCCCTCCTCCTCCTCCTCCTCCTCCTCCTCCTCCTCCCTCTACATTTTTGCTCATCTCTGAGTTTCACTTCCTCCTTTCATTCCCTCGTTCCACTTTCCGGCCGCTCTGTCATTTTGTCTCTCCCTCTTTCCTCCCTGCTTCCGCACACAGTCAATATGATTCAATAAGCTTTATTGGCAGTGAATGCGTTTGTGGAGCTGTGGTGGGGAATACAGTGGGGGATCAAAACAGGAAATACGTTTGCTTTTAATGGCCCTTGACAGTGATATCCCAAATCAGCCTTTTCCTATCTCTCTGTCATTCTAACTCTGTTTTTGTTCCCACCTGATAGATACTAGATGTTCCTGTTCTGCTGCTGCAGCTTTAGTGAATCAGACTTGTTGGGCAACTTGGGGAATTAACGGCCTCACAGGTTCGCAGCATCACGCTGTGAAATGTAAACACAAACAAGAAAGATGACACGGCCTGAGATAGCCTCAATGCCATTCTTACAGCAGTCTTTTAAAGGTACATAAATTGGTACAAATGTGTCCTACAAAACATTTCTGTTACAGTTATTACAGTTCATTGTGCACTGTTAAGGCAATTTATTGTGTTAAAATAACTGGTGACCATATTAACATACATTAAAAAGAGCCTTGTGACAGTATAAGAGGCTTGGCCTAGGCCTTAGTTATTTAGCGTGCCAGCTAATCCTATTGTTGTTGTCTCTGGAGCATAAGTGGCGAGCTTGATGTTAAATCCTTGCTTTTGTGTCTTTGAGGCTCATTTGCTGCCATCGACCGCCTAAAATAATAGTCCTTCACATTTGAGTGTAGACCAGTTTTGAAAGTCAAGTACCACTCTCGTGCATACCATGAACAAATACTGTGAAGGACATCCTGAATATCAGATCAAACAAGCTTTAAATGACAGACGATTTGACCGTGGCTACCGATTGGACTGAATCACTGCCAGTCCACTGCATTCTCAGCATTTCTGACCTGCCAAGAATGGAAAAGTGACATAGTTGACATTTGGATGCTTCAAACCGTGGGAAGGTTAATGGTATGAAACCGGCAAGTTGCCATTCTTATGCACCAGGTCCTGCAGGACTCAGGACTACAGTTTACTTTGGTTACATACACACACACACAAACACACATACACACTTGCTCTTTCGTGTTTGCAGTCTAAACAGCGAGTTACAGGGGAGTGTGTGTGTCAGTTTATTGTTTGTCTGTTCCTCTCCATGTGCTCCCTGATGTTTACCTCTGCAGAACAATAGACTGGCCTGGGAAAACCTGAGCGCCAGAGGTCTGATCCTGTGTGTGTGTGTGTGTGTGTGTGTGTGTGTGTGTGTGTGCGTGTGTGTGTGTGTACGTGTACTGTTCCATCCAAGTATTTTACTTCTGATTGCATTTCCGTGATTCCATCGTAAAAGTCTCCACAATACACTAAACACCGTTACTTGGCGCTTCTAATTTAAGCACTGACCTCTGCATTTGTCCATTTTAAGTATGTTTGCATTTCTATGAGTAAGTAATAAAGTTTTTTGCTGCCCAAATTTGATTATTGTGATTAAGGAAAATGTAATTAACTTAAAAATAACATTGTAGTAGTAGTAGTATATTTTTTTAATGAAATAATTTATTAAGTAATGTAGTTTAAGTTATGAAAATAAACTTTTATAAAAGAGTGTGAGCATTTCAACTAAAATATTTAAACATTAAAAAATGTATTTAATAGCAATGTCACCTCTATTCGAACAGCAGGCGCATTTAAGAGTCTGTGTCCATTATCATCTTATCTTTAACATAACAATCCAAATGAGATCCATTACATAAACTACTCGTATGGAGCGCAGAGCAGAGTGTTAGTGAGCTGGCATACGGAGGACAGAGATGCAGAGTGTCAGATCCGTGAAAAAGTGATGGAAAAGTGGTTTGTAATTGGGGATTTTACATTTAATCGTCACTCACGTTGATTAATGGGACACAGCGGGCGGACATGCTGCTCCCCCACAAACATCTCTAAATGATCAGCAGGGCACAGATTCTACAGATCGTTATATAACATCATAACAAGTTTGTTGATATCACCTTTATACCTGAGTAGACAAAAAAACAGTCATTCAGTCATCAATATATAATCCGATCGCCAATCATCACAAACATAAACTGGAACCAAAATCATTTGGTCCCGGAGAAATTGAGATCTCTTGGAAACGTGTAGCCTTTGGGGTAACAAAAGAAATAACATTCCCGTAAAAAAGTTAAACAATGATTTTACTGTTTCACTAGCAGTGAAAACAGTTTTTTTTTTTAAATCAAGCTGTGAATGCTGTAATTAAATCTCCACTTTAAAGCATTTCTGTGATGTTCAGCATGTGAGCAACTCAGCCAGGGGAAAATCTAAATTAGCACTATTTTCCACATTATAATTTTGTATGGAATACCATCATGTCAATTATAAAAACACTAACTTAACCCTGACATATGAATATGGGTGCTTGCACGTGAAAGTAGAGAGGGACACAAACACCGATTAGGGAGGTTAAAGGGCATTATCTGACAGACTGTTAATTCAGCCAGCCTTACAGAAGAACCGCTCTGTGTGCGCGTGTGAGAGATCTGGGCCTGTCGCCAGCCAACAGTTGGGCTAACTGTCTCATGTGGGCTTCCTGCCGAGGCTAACACTCATATGGCTACTGTGGCTAGTGGACTGAACTTAACAATGGCTTAAATCTGAGAAACAGAGCAGCGACGGTTCCTTCATCTACATTAGGCATCATTAGCGTGTATGAGAGGGTGCCTCTTCAGAAAAAGCTTCCCATGGTCTGCTTGTTTCAAAAAAAAAAAAAGATCAACTTCATTTAACAATTGTGAAATCTTTATAAAAAGATAGAACTCATAGTGTTTTTTTTTTTTAGATGAGAAATTGTATCAAAAGAGATTCAAAAAGCACAGCATGTTATCAGGAGTAAATGCAGTGTAGCTTTTCATTACGAGAGCTGGAAACGGAGACAGACAGAGAAAGAGAAGAGGCCTGCGCTGTGCCCATCCTCACTTTGGCCCGGCGCCAGGCCCGCTCCGACAGAGGAAAAGAAAGAGAAAGGGAGGGTGTTGTGAGCGCGTGTGGATGTGTGTGTCTGTGTGACGGGGGCAAACATTCCCCTGGCAGGATCCCCGGGACCCGGCGGAGGGCAGGGTTCAGCCGGTGAAGGAGAGGCTGCGTGCCCGGCAGTCAATTAGCGGCTTGCATTTACACAACAAATGGAGCTCCCACGGCTTCTCCAGCGCTCACACACGCGTGCACACACACCACTCATGAGTGTATCCACTCAGCGCTCATCAGCACACGCCAACACAAGGTCAGAGCGATGGGGAGGGGGGAGGAGAAAGAGAAAGTAAGAGAGAGAGAGAGAGGGAGCAAGAGGCCAGCTATCTGCTGGAGTGGTACTCTACAAATACTAACTCATTGGCAGTATCACAAACCCAAGCAGAGCCACGGTGAGCACAAAGTTACAGAATCTCTACTGCTGAATACTGCAGCTGTGAAACAGGCATGAATACTTGTTCTCTTTTTTTCCATTTAGTAGATTTTAACAAAAGAGATCATGATGGAAAAGGGAGATCTACATCATGAATAAGTCCTGAAACAATTAGCGGTTGATTTATTGATCAATTCGTTTACATGCATTTAGCAAAAATGCAGATATGTTTGCATGAGATATTTAGAAAGTGATAAATAACCCCAGCAGAAGCCAACAGGTGGATGCTGAGATGGTGGTGTGGCTGAGAACAGGCAGCAATACTGACGCAGGGCAGCAGCGGCATTCACAAGACAGAGGGAGGGATGAGCAGCATCAGTTGTCTGCCTGGGTCGGCTCACAGGCGTCGCTCCATTGGACGATTGTTTATGACAAAACAAGATTTCAAACTGTCAAATTTCTCGCTTTTCTTCGCCATTTTCTGACACTTTTTTACCCTCAAAGGGTAACTCAATCTGCCTTCAAACTAGTGACGCTGCGCTTTTATACTACAACTTTGACAATACAGGTGAAAAACAACAGCAAAACGTAACCGAGTCAAATCAATACTTTGCAGTGATTATCATTTTTACATAAAATCCATCTGCTAGCCTTCATCAGCACAACAGATTGTCCCTGTCTTTGTAAATGCAGTGCATTGTGGTAATGTAGTTTTGGTGCTTTCCTGCATTAAATGTGGATTGAAAAGTACCTCAGCAGGAACAGCCAGCATCATGCATTAAGGCACACTAAATGGATGCACAACAAAATTTACCTAGTGGGTTGTTAATTTAACTGAGCTGGCAGCAGCCAAATATTAACACAGTCTGATTAGTCACAGTGTAAAGATGATGTGAGGCCACCGAAAGTAATCAGGTTGCTGGGAGATGGACACAGTGAAGGAAAGTAACAGGAAGGAGAGAGAGAAGAGGAAAAGACTGAGGAGACACAGCAGTGTTTCCATTGTAAAACATTTTGCAGCAGCGGTCCGCCACAACCGTTGCCGCTGCTGTTTCAGAATTTTATGAAATGTTAGAAAGTCGTAATCACATGAGTCTGCGGGGCTGAAGTCAAACCGATGGTCGTCCGCGCCCTCTCCACTTTATTGGATGAGCAACTGGAACAGTGACAGGACGTCATTCAATCGCAAAGTCATGACAACCAAATAAACAACAGCGTTTTCCCCTCAGGGAGAGGACAGGATTCTGTTACTGGAGAAGAAAAAGGGTCAATTTAACTAGATAATGTTAAGTTAGGTAGATTTTACAGTTTCAATAAACATTTGCAGTGTATACTATATCAATATTCATGGCTAATAATGATGTTTAATATCAATAATGTGTTCAGATGAGTTTGTTAAAACATTTCTCCTGTTGTCAATGATGTCAGGTGCCGTTACTTTGGCTGGGAAAGGTCAGAAGGTTCTTAGCTATGCCTCAAAGTTTTGAAGAGAGGGAAATGTCATTATGTATAAATATATGTCGATGAATATGTTCTAAACTTTGTTGTACCTATTGATATTCACGCCGACCACCAGCATGTATCACCCATGTACGGCAGCAGCACACACGCATCACCCAAATACGACAAAACCCTTTCTCCCTGCCGCTGAAAAATATCCAAGAGGAAACATTGGACAGTCAGGCAGAAAATACAGGACAGGGGTGACAGACTTCCCTTTCAAACATTCAGCTTCACCCAGAAACCTTGTGGAAAATTGCACTGTCAGGGTGACGAGTGAACAGGAGCCAAAGTCAATAGTGTTGACTCAATAAAGTTGATCACACAATACCCCTGTCAGGACCTGGTGAAATTCCCTTCAATCTTTCTTCGAAACGCTGGTGTGAAAAGACGACGCAGGATTTCCAGGCAAAGCAAGCAAAGGGTTACACCTCCATTTCCACAAGTTGCTCACAACAAGCATACGGGCTGCTAAATTCTAAATGTTAGGGGAACTTAAATAGCAATCAACCACTGGCTGAACTAAATCAATAACACAAGACATCTTCCATTGCTGATGTTGAACACATCGTCACCTCAGTTACCATCACATCACGTATGAGTACATTTTATTGGCTCTTATTTTTTTCATTAGAAAGAGAAAAGAAAGAGAAAGAGATCCACTAGCACACAGAAACACAATAATTCTGCAATGGTCCAAAAGCTGCAGGTCCATGAATAGTAAACTATGAATGGAGTTTACTACAGCAACTGTGCACTTGGTTCAGTAAACCTATAATTTCTACAACCTTAATATGGTTTTATGCTGGCACCCACCTGCTGCCTCTTGCCTATAAATCCCACTCTTTTAGATGCTACTATCCATTTCAGTAACTTTTCATAAGGTGACCACTTAAAGAAATAATAAGTCAGTCCGCACTTGTTGGAAAAAAAAAAACCGTAATGACATTGAAACGTGATAATCCTGTTGAGCACACAGAATTATACGAGCCCTTGTAAAAGTCTGCTTTTAATGTGTATGAAGCTGCAGCAGAGGACCTGGGTCTGGCGTGCATGACAACAAAATTTGATTTTTCCTGTGAGTTTGGTTCAAGCTGTCAAATCCGGGTTGACTCTGTGCACAATATCTATCATAAATTTCATTTTAAGGGGGATTTGTGTGAAGCATAACACAGAAGACAGGAGACGATCACCACCTCTGTCTGTCTTTACTCCCACTGGCCCTCCCAACCATCTGTCTTTCTCTCCCATTGACATTCAGGTGAGAACCGCCCTGTCTGCAGACGGTATGAGTGTGTGTATGAGGGGCTCGGCAGTTGCAGTGGAAGTGGCCTGCCAAAGTTAATGGGAGGAAGACGTGGGTCTATACTGCTGTTGATGAGGTCGTGTGAGCTTGGAGTGTGTACGTATCTCATCACCAGCGGGTCGGCTTGCTAATGTGCGCGTCTCTCTCTGCCTATCTGCCCTCTACCCACTCTGTCCATTCATCTCACTGGCTATACATCAATCTATCAGGGGCAATTATTGGGGAAACGAGACCAGTAGTAAGTGGATGAGAGGTGACCTGCGCCATACAGCAATCAAACCCCAACCTCTCTCTTCCTCCCCTCCTCTCTTCTTTCCCTCTCTCTCTCTCCCTCCAGCTGTGCTTGGAATAGGCCCTTAAATCACTCAGCCCTGGCCCTTTGATTGGTTGACCTCTCTGCATGATTAAACAGCCATTTTCATCACGTCCTTCGTAAGAGAGTGACAGAATGAGAAAGGAAGAGGGAGAGAGCGGGAGAGACAGACACGCTGATAAAGGAGGTTGAGTGAGCCCAACCAAATGGGATCTCTCCAAGTTGATGACAGACATTTGGATCAGAGGGGGGAAAGACTGAAACTCCAGAGTGCGAGCTGGTGAGAAAATAACCTGAAAGTATGACATACATTGTGAGCCCCAGTGGACACGGCTGACATGCCACAACCCTCACTATGGCACAAAGCTCAATATCACAGGAGGAATGACTGGCTAGGACTGAACGATGGAACCTGAAATCTACTGCATGTTACAAGAAATTAAAAAGTAGTGAATAAAACTTTGAGAATGACAAATTTACTTTTGAAATTTGTCCAGTAGATCGCCAAGAATGGGTGGCGAACAAGTTTCACTTAATAACTTTGAGTCTGGTGGTTTTAAATGGCGTGATACGACGACTGTCTGTGGTGACGTAAAAAATGATCTTACAGGCCTATTTCAGTAGGGATCACTTCCGTTATGTGGTCACACTTCAAATAACAATCTGAACTTGTCAGAGGCAAAAGGAAGAAGCACTTTAAGTGGACGAACTTTCTTGCACAATTGCCCTGAAGAATAACATTGCAGCCATCACTGCCTGTTCACCGCTTGTTCTCAGCTGTCTGCAGAGGCGATCTACTGAACTAGTTCCATAGTTTTTGTTCCTACCAGTTATTTCGAACCCAAAATATGTAAAAATATGGCCCTGGTTGAAAAATACCGGAGTTATCCTGTAATACATCAAGGTATTATAACTCCTCTTGGCTAATGTCTGGTGTCTGTACTAAATACTCAATCCTTGACTCTGCACTGCTGTGTAGGCTGATTTATTGGCCACATGCCGGATTAGGTGGTTGTCATAGCTATTCTCCAATTACATGGGATTCTGATCATTTCAAGTAACTTTCAGTAAATTTAGGTCAGCAAGAAACCCATAACGATGGTAATTATCTATAGTTATTATATTATGATTACATAAAAAAGGTCCAACCCCTACAACAAACAGCAGAGCACTGAATGCAGAATACAGTTTAGAATTTGGAGACAATGTTATTATCCTGGGTAGCACTTCAACACAGATGGAGATGCCTCTAATGCCTCTACCATGACTCTATCACACTGTAATGTGGGGTAGCTAACAAGATATCACAGGGTCATTCTCATCATGGCTGTGACCAGCAGACCTTAAAACTAATTCCCTGAAATCACCAGTCTAAAGAGTGGGTGAGTTTAATTTCCTCGTCTTCCCTGAAACCAAACTTCTCGTCCGATAAAATCGCCACCCCCTCTTAACATCTGTTTGGCTTTCAAATAAAAAAGCCGTAAAGCCAGTGTGACGGGGTGGCACAAGCAACAGCAGCTGTTCCAGTGCTGCATTCAGTCCTTAATTAAAGTTTGACTCAGCTTCTCTGAGTTTTTGTCATCCTTCTTTCCCCACACTCTCTCTTTTTCTTCCCCCATGCTTTTGACACAAGAGTCTCTCTGCAACATTATTTATTATTCTTTGGTGCGAGCTGCCTTGTTGCTGTTCTGAGTAAGCTAGTGCTGCCAAGTCCCCTCCCTCACTCCGCTGTTGTCTTCTCCTTTTCCCTCAGCCGTTTCTGGCCGAGGTGCAGGCTCTGGCATCATTTTGTTCAGATTTCTCCTATCCCGCCCTTTTCACAAATCTAAACGCTCAAGGCTTTTATGTTGATGCAGCTACAAGCAGACTGGGAGACGGGCTACTTTTGAAAATGTGTCTGTGCTGTGGCCAAGTTTGACTGCAGCACTGATTGCCGAGGGCAGGATGAGGTGTGCCTCTTGAATGAGCTAAAAACAGCTTGTGCCATGAACAGCACATGTGGCAATGGCTCTGAAATGTGTCTTAGTTTGGGCGAAAGAAAAAGTCTGGTATAACCGACTCTAAATTATGTTTGAGCTTAATGATGTCTTTGGTTTAAAAATGTTACCTTGTATGCCCCGTTTGTTTGTTCTAAAATTAATCATCAGCTTTATGCCATTATATTGCAAGATACACTCAACATTCAGTGTTGCCTCAAGTGCCACTTGGACAAATACTATCTGTCATGTGTCAGAGGGCAGGCAGAGAGAGTCTGCTGGTGCACCAGGGGCCATGTCACGCTGATCTCAAGAGCCAAATGAGGTCACACTCGGGTAAAAATGGAGAGCCAAGCCGATCAACCAGAACAGCTACATTCCTCAACATCCATTGGAAACCAAGGAAATCGTGGATCTTGGTGAAGCAGGGGGAGGATGGCCCCAAGAGAAAGGCTAGGAGAGAAAGGAAGCAACTCCTCCCAGCTGCCACGCATCAGCACATCACACCAGTCACAAGTTACACACCCCATTTCGTTTGGAATGCGGTGGCCCGACAAGAGCTGAATGGTATCGCTGACACATTCCTTCATGTTTGCTGGCTGCCTCATCACATGCTCTGCCTCCTTATCCGCCACAGCAAATCTACCAGCTGTGAGTACAGGCTTGCTCGGGCGAACTCTAAAATAGTCAGCAACACTTTATCACGATCTTTACTACCTTTTTTCTCTTCACGTGGGAGCTGGCACACCGCTGACCTATGTGACAGCCCCTTGTAGGGGGAGAGGAGGCCGGGGTCAGAGGTCACCGAGCACAACTGGAGCCATCATGGGATAGCAATGTGTTGCTCACACTCACACCCACCTAAACGCCCCTCCCCCGTGACGCAGTAGCAGCTCAGAAGTCCACCCCAGGCTGAGTAAAAAAGCAACATGAGGGCCCAGGCAATAAAACTTGCGTGGCCCCACTCCACCTTTAAAGTAGGGATCAGTCTAACCTTTGACCTCCCCCTCTCCCGCCCCTCCTCCTCCTGCTCTTCTTCTAATTCTGGTTACAATCAACACCCCGCCCCCCTTCCCGTTGGTCCACCATTGTCTGGCCTGTAGTACTTATTCCCAGAGTCCCCTTGCTCTGCTTGCGTCTCCTCCACAGGGGGTCACGGAGGGAGAGGAGACTTAAAGGCACCCCGGAGACTTGTGTGGCTACAGCATGGAGGTAACCCAGGTCTGTTGAAAGAATTAGGCTGAGCAGCCACCAATGTCCTGCACAACATGCAGTCGAGTGGTTTTCCCCTTAACAAGCTATGTAAGGGAGGAAAGGGAGGGAAACAGGTTTTATAGTCCTCGAGCACATGTTTCCACTGAGGGAGTGGAGGAAAAACAACCGGTCTTTCAGGAGCATCCCAGAACTTTTGTCTAAACGTAATTGTGTTAGAAGACGGTTCTACAAGCTGTTCAGCAATGCCTCGAAGGAGGTTTTACACCAAGAGAGAAGCAATGATTTGCAAGAGTAAACCTTTTAAACCTTATTTGAGGCCCTTTTGCATTGAGCCGTCTATGAAATGTCAGTGTTATCATGAGCCTGCTAATGCCACTAACCTTTGGAAAGTATTTGCATTGATTTGCAGGAGGTGAGGGTAGTATTACAGGGTAACTGTACCTCCTGTGAATAGAGAAAAGTCCCTTGTACATGTGTCTATGGTCGACATGCTATGCAGTGGCACAATGCCAACGTACAATGGAGGCCAGACTATGCGGGCCACTCATCACTTCTCCCTCTTTAACCCTTTGAGATGAGTACAAAAGAGGGAGCTGACAAAGAGGCGGTGGAAAGAAAAGGAGGCAGTAGAGGGAGGAGGTGTAGGGGATTCAATGCTGCTTCAGCACAGTTTTAAGGGGAGTTTCAGACTACATTTGTTGTTTGACAACTTTGGCTTCACCGTAAGCAGGGGGCAATGGATGCCAGGAATCCAAACAATTTCTCAGGCAAAGACATAACGCTGTGATTAGGGCTGTAGAGTAAGTAGCCCTGTTCCTCTTATGAAGCCTAAGACTCTTGCACTATTATTTACGTTCCAGTTTTCTTCAAAATAACATTTCTGCGGTCCTTTTGGACGTCCGTTACTGACAGAAATCATTTGGCATCTGGGATACGGTTTCAAATGAATTAATACTGCTTTCAGAAAGAGCTTACTAAAGTTTTGAGCTGGCCCCGAAAACCTGGCAGGTCCCTCTTGGCCCTGCTGTGGAAAAGTGGCTACTGAGAGTTAAACATGCGGAGGTGAGATCTTGGGAAGTGCTCCAAAGTGATTTAGGGCTAAAGCCACTCAAAATCTACCCTTATTTTTGGAGCTGAAGTGGGATCACATAGAGGAATTAAGGAAGCTAATTGACCATTCTGTTAAGCTGAAAAGTGAACATGTTTTTTTTCCCTTATCTACTGGTTTTCTGTGAAGTGTCTGCCTGCATAAGACCTCACCACACACGCACATACAGACACGAACACCAAACTAGCTGGAAGCACCAGCCCACATCTAAACAGCGCCAGACACTCAAGGGAAAAAGTGAGTGGTAAACAAAATGAATAAATGAGCACTTATCTCCATCTGGTAAATACACATACAGGTGCTGACATCAGAGTGTGTGGTTTATGAGCCATGGAGCGGATATCCATGCACGAGTGTGCACACACTCAAACACCAGCCAAAATGCAACTAAGGGAGGAGAGAGGGAGAGTGATCCTACCTGTGTCCTACACACACGTGCACGTGCTTTCTCAGTGTCGCCACCACTGCCTCGGGGGTGAAATCACCATACTACCTTTGACCTTTCTGGAATAAGTAAAAGAGCGAGCTGCTCTGCTCTGATCAGAGGTCATCATCAACACTCCCTACACACAGATTGTCCGTCCTTTCGCTAACATGGGGGTTGTTGTTGGCAAGTCCACAACACAGCCGCAGTAAAAGGGCCAGACCGGCAGCTAGCTGATTTATAGGCTAGCCCATGGCCACGCTTTCTCTGGGCAAGTGGCTCTCTTCAAAGGCCCGCCTTCTATTAGTCTTATTTACAGGGCTGGGGAGAATAGACCACCTGAATTATTCAAGATTCCCCTTGGTAAATACTACAGAAACCAGGAGGGTGTGTGTGCAAGAAGGCAGGTGGCGAAGGATGGAAGACAGGAATGACAAAGTGGGAGATCCAGAGACTGAGAAAGGGAGAAAAAAAAAAACAAGTGAGCAATTATGAGTTGCTGCACCATTAACATTGATCACAAAAATAAATGGCTACGTGCCTGTGTAAACTCTTCCCCGTTTCATCTCCTCAGCGGTGGAAAGTGTTACCTTGAGGAGTTCTCATGCTCGTACATGCACAAACACGTTCAGATAGCATCCTGTATACCATCCTCCTAAATACAATGTGCGCGTCAACAAATGCACACTGACGGTGCACTGCTTATCTCAATGCAAATACATGCAAAGGCACACACCCACAGTGCGCCGGCTCCTCTCTCACACAGTGGTTCTCATTAACAAGCCAAACATGCCTGAAGAGGCAGACAGACTCTAGTGAGCATGGTAAACAACCAGTAGGCTCCCTCATCTAAACTGAGACTATCTCAGCATCAGCAACACACACTTTCCGCCGATGATACTGACAGACTGGGCCAGACACAATCCACTCAAAAATCTGCTTATGTCCCGCTGAACCAGTGGAATTTGGGGTTCTTTGCTCAAGGGGAACCTACAATGGCAAACATTGGGTATGGGTGACGGCCCCAACTAGATCCCAACATTTTTGGCACTGCCGTATTCTCACGTGACAAAAATATTATTGTAATGTGACACTTTATTGTGTATACCAATACCACACTACAAAGTGCACTGTGCCCATCACACATTGTAGTTCATGCTTGTTTACATTCAAGCTTTTCCAAAGAAGCAAACGATTTTAATCGATATGTTATCACCATGGTTTACAATAACAACATCCTCTTACGACGAGCACAGTTCAGAAACTGGATTATAGCAGTAGAGACAGAGAGACATGGGCCACGAACGAGCTGTTGACTACGCAAGAACATCCTTCTATGTAAGTAGGAACAAACAAAGTGGCAGAATTGTATACGGTCCACTTTAAAAACATCCAAACAACCAAAAGAAACCTGATAGATCCCCGTTTTTTACATTAAAAAGATAAAATAAGTTAGAGATCATCTTGCCGTAATGGCTGCCGCTTGCTGTACATCACTCCACTTAATACAAAAATTTGACTTAAAAATAATTTTATTGATTTAAAAATCGTTTTATTGCTTCTGCTGTCAGAATGACGGCCATGGCAACAATCTGCTATACAGAAATAAGATTGCAGAATGCCATAATTGACCAATCAAAATCGATTATTCAGCAAAGCTCTGTACTAATGAGCCCTGACTATAGCGTCCTTTAGCACTAAAATTAGAAAATACAGATGACAGGTATAGTTGTGTCTTATGTTACAGGAAGGAACTGTGACTTCCTGGTCGATAGCAGCCCACAGCTCTTCTTCTCAGGAGGAAATGCAACAAGAGAAGCCATTTTTTATGTCCATGCAAATCGGGGACTGAAGCTGCTTGTCTGAGTCAGTGTCTGAGGGGAGATGGACAGGATGCTGACAGGAGCATCAGCATGCCTGGGGGGAAAACTTATATGCTGAGGCTGTGCCCACTAGCTGTGGGGGTGGTGGGATTTCTACACAAGGCCAGTGGGTCAGAAGTGGAATCAGGGTCAATACCGTGTCTTTGGACCTTCAAGGAGAACCTTCAGAATGACCGTAACTCAATCTCAGTGGTGACGTGCCAGGGGCTGAGGGTCCAATACAACCAATGACAGCGACTCTTTGGTTTGGATCAGAGCCAACTCCACAAATTATAAGAGACTGTCCATTTGATTTTACAAGAAAATAATGCAGCGCTCCTGTCAATAACATGAAGTGAGTGCAAACTGGTGAACAAGAGAATTTCTTTGTGCCCTACTTAAGTCAATCTCACCGCACTGCTTTACATTTCAACCAAACTAATCAACAACCCTTTGAACAAAAGAAGACCATGTAAATTCTGCTCCCCAACAGGCGGCACAGACTACAGTGGAGACTGAGCTTATTTTCAATTTGCAGCAAGATTAGCAGGCATGTTTTTGATACTGTCAGAGCGGCAGAGATTTTTCTATTCCAAGTCGTCTTGAGTGAGTGGCCTTTTTAGTGCCTTCTTCAAAAAGCATCCCCCGTACCCGAGCAGCTGTCACTTTCAGCAGGCACTGTGGAGGACGGAAGCGGGGGAGGGGTCCTTTGAAGGAATGGTTAAAAGTGGGCGATAAAAATAAACTGGGAGAGAGGAGAAAATTAATTATACATAACAGACAGTTCACTTGGATGAGCACGACAGAGACAGAGAAACTAAGGCTGCTTCCTCAAAGAAAAAAAAACCCATTTTCTGGCTGAGGAAATTTCTGCTCTGCCACCACAGTGGCCATATTTATTTGGCTACATCTGAAGTGAGGGAGGCAACAAGGAATCTTTTTTTAAGAAGGTCAAGTCATCAAACAATACAGAGCAAGCTTTCATTTCAAATTCTCCATGCTGGCGCTGTCTTCATGCATCTCCTCTAATTCGAGCAGTTTCCAGAGACCAAAATAAAATTGCTAGCCCTGAGCGCATCCTCCTTCTTAAAAATGTGATGAAGCTTGCAGATAGATCAGTCTGCCTTTAAATTCCCGTCTGATTGGCACTGATGAGGGTTTATACTGCTGGCTCACCTGCAAACTCACCTCTTCATATGATTCGAAATGCACCGGCACTTTGCAGTTCAACACCGCCCACTGACTCTCAATCCCAGCTTCTTATTCGGGCCAAATGGAGGTCATTCCTATTTGAGCAGTCAGTCAAGACAGGCCCGCCAGGTATTGGCGAGTGAGTTTATTTCATATTAAGGCTTGTCGGCTGGAGAGGTGTTCGCTGTGGTGTGTGTGTGTGTGTCTGTGGATGCGTGTACACGACAGGGCCTTCGGGTAGAGCCCTGCTGCTGGTCCCTCTTTAGTACGTTTTAATATTGCTGCTGCTGTGTGGCTCCTCGCCTCGGGGCGCCACACAAACCCCAGAGAGACCAAGTAAAAACACTCAAATAGAGGGAGCGAGAGGATGGGACATGGCGCAGAAAGAGATGGAGGGGTGACAGCATGGAGAAGCAGGAAGGGATGTGGCAGAAAGAAGGGTGGAAGGAAGGAGAGATACACTGAGGTGTTAGAAGAGAGCAAAAAGACGGACGGGCACAGATTGGATAAAACGCAGTCTGAGCACCAGCGCCAGCAACGCGGCAAACCTCTTTAGCAAGACTGACACAAATGAAAACTTATGTAATAAAAACACGCCATCTCCACCGGCTACAATATGAAAGCAGATATTGCATTACAGCGCTGCTGTGCCAAAGAAGCCCTCAATCGTACACAGGGGAGGGAGTTTAGACCATGATGTGTCTGACACTCTGTGACATAACCCCTGTGTCGGTTTGAGATGGGATCCTTTTTCAATGATAGTAAATGCCTCTTCATGCACTGAGCCAAGAAGCAGCAATGGACAGGCACCGAGAGGCTATGAAGACTTGTCATCCCCACAGAAATGTACACGAGAACTGGTCCAAAAAACGGAATTGGAGGGACTGCCGACAGAGAATCTGGACAGAGAGAGAGAGACGGAGGATGAGGATGGAAGAGTGAGGTGGGCCTTACATGTGCTCAGTCTCTTCTCTAGAGAGAGGAAGAGAGAGATGGGGGGAGGGAGGGAGGAGAGAACCAGTATGCAAAGAGCAAGCGTGTAGGAGAGAGGAAGGCAGAACGGGGAGACAGATCAGAAAAATGAAAATAAGGAAAACACCGACAGAGAACTTAGTGGGGGGGTGGAAGGATGGAATGATGGAAGGATGGAGGCAAACGGCGATGGTCCTCCTGACAGCGAGAGACGGAGAGAGCGAGGGGAGGAAAACTGGGAGAGAAAGCCTGAGTGGCAGCACAAGTCTGGAGACAGGAAGAACAGCAGAGGAGTAGGCAGAGAGAGAGAGAGAGAGAGAGAGAGAAGGTGAGAAGAGGAAATGCCTAAAGATGAGGATGTCACACTGGTTTAAAATGCTGAACAGTGCGGGAAACTGGGAGAGGAGCTGGCTTTTACAGTCTACACACAAACACTGTGTGCGTGAATACAGTGTGTGTATCGTTCGCCACATGGAAGCAATGAATCATACTACAGTATACCCTAAAGAATACAATTATGCATTGAAAATCCTTTCACATATATGAGCAATTTTAATGACCCAAGAAAACAGTTCTTCGCACCAGCTGAGGAAGTCCCATGTGAGTGCGATGGACTTCAAATCCTCTCCTTTGATTCCCGTTTCTAAAACTCCTCCATCGCTCTATGCAGTTAAACTAAATATTTAGGGCCATTCTTGCAGTGCCAAGTAGCGATTCAGTTCTCACTTGAACACGACTCTTCTGCTTTGTCATCCATCTACAATCTAATTAGACCTTAAATATGCAGCTCACTGAAAAGTCCAGAGGAATGCAGCGGGGAGGCGAGCCACACAAAGGCAGGACCAGAGGGGTGCAAAGTGCACATGTCAGCTCGAATTCCAAAGTTTGGACATCACAGATTTACCCTTCACGGCAGCAGCCAGACTGGACAGGGCAGACTTTCAAAATTCATGACACTGCTGGTTTATTGTGGAGCAGATCTGTATCATAATTAGGGAAGATTGAGGCAAATTGCTTGTAATTTTCTGGCTGGGTTGCCAGCTTTCATGTGAAATGCCATGCAAGGTCATAGTTTTGCAAAAAAGAAGAAAAAAAAACAAATTCTTTTCTGACGGGAACTTTTTGAAAGCATGAAAGGATAATCATCTAGGTGCGATTGCTTCTCACAGATTCTCCCCAATTCTCTTGTGATTTAAACTCACATGAGGATGCGTGGCTGGGCATGTGTGAAGCACGTACAAATGTCATTATGATCTGTGGTTCTCCCCTGGATAATCACTAGTAGCTCTTTTCACAGGGGCCTAGAACAACCTAGAACATTTTGTCATTTCCAGGCTGTCTGCTACATTTTTTAAAAAAAAGTGTGCGATATATAATCCTCTCATAAAGAGAGCCATCACTGTGTTTGGTTACATGGCTGCCACTCCTTGCTGCCAGTCACACGCGCTCCTGTAAAGTAAAGCTCGTCTTGATCGAACAACTTGGGTACACTACTGTTGTGTGGTCAGCGACATGTCAGTCAGCCTGTGGTTGAGTGATTTCTAGCCGTGACTCGGGCACCACCTCTTAAACAAACACTCATGCCACGGTTCAGATCCCACATCATTTGCATGTGAATGCTGGTCACGGCGTTGAGCTGTCAATAAAGAAGCTGCTGCTTGACCGAACTGAGGCAAAAATTGGGTCATGTCACTTATGATAAAGCATCATTACGTTAGTCACATAGCGCCTGTGTCTTATAGGGGCGTTCATGTGGTGCCACAGAGGACAAAATACACCGAGCAAAACCACTGGGTTTGTATTAACTGTCTGAAGAATCCAAAAAAAACTTAAATATGAACTGAACATTGCAGTGATTCTTTTTTATGACAGGCTCTAGTCTGGCCCCACTCCTCCTCCTCCTCCTCCTCCTCCTCCCACTAAAAAAAGGTTAAAATTATGTCTGAGCCTTTGCTCATCTAATATGATTCATGAATACATATTTAAAACGGGCTCCAAATGAATTCACGCAGTGTGCCGGGTCAGGGTGGGTAGTCTAATTTGGTTAACCAGGATTTGATTAAAAAAAAAAAAAAAAAAAGATAAATAAAATAAAACTGAGGAGAATCCGATGGAGCAATGAGAGCCTTTTCAATAGCTGACAGCCAATGCGCACTCCACACACCCACAGACAGCCCTCAGCACTCCATCCCTGCTCAAAGGGGGAATTCAATTGCTGTCGAATAACAAAGCTCACAAATTGCCTCTCATTCGTGTGCAGATTAACGCTCTTTTTACACCATTTCTAATTATTTCAAAGCTAATAGGTGAATCGATTTTTTTTTTTCCTTTTTAAAAGCAGGCACATCCCTGGAGAAATCCAACACAACTCCTCCCTTAGGTCCATTTAAGAAAGCCGGACAGCAGGCATTCAATTCTGACTAAATAAACAAGCAGGAAAGCGACTGTTCAGCCTCGTCCGGGGATTATTTATCCAGGCGACAGTGAGTACCTGTGAGGATGGTGGCATTCCTCCTCAGGGGCAATGCAACAGCCATGCAGGCGGACCAGCCTGCTAGCTGGTCCCCAAACACCGGAGGTTTCTTTTGGTGCAAGTCTACAGATAACACTGAAGCTTTACCAGAAGAGAAAGAAGTATTTTTTTTTTTTATTTCTTACAACAGCTGACGTTCTCCAAGCACGCAGAAACTCACCTCACACTGCACCAAATCCTTGCAAGAAAAACCACCAATTTTTTTTTACTTTCAAGCGCCAGGTGCTTATGGTGAAATAATTAAAAAAGAAACGTCCATACTAATTAACATAGCAGCCTAAAGCCTCGTTCGGCGCCCACAACACCCGCAGTTTTACAGTTTGGTGTGGATCAATCCGACTGGTGGTCACACCGGGGCGCGCATTGAACGCACCGCTCACACCAACACCACCAGCAGCCTCCACACACCTAAATAACTGGATATGAGCGCTGCTCTACACATTCCTCTCCGTGCCCCTCTGTTCGCGGTTGGGTTTGGTTGGAGTCCCCCAGCTTCTTCAAAACTCGTGGAGAAACCAGACGCGGAGAGCGCAGAGGACACGGGGGAGAAAACACAACGACAAACTCACCACACGGAGCAATGGAGAGGAGAGAGAGAGGGGGGGGTGTAACCTAAATATTTCAGCCGGCTCCACCAAAAAAAAAAGAAAAAAAGAAAACCTGCTCCTTCCTCACGGAGAGAAGAAAAAAGCCCCCGCCGGAGTTTTCACGGTACTTACAGGTTCAGGTGATCCTGAGGCTCGATATCCTCGCCATGGTTTTAAATCCCAAAACTTGGGGACATTCCGCGCTGGTCACGGAGTGGCGGTGCTCTCTCTCCGGCGGCTCCCTGCGTGTGAATGGAGAGGAGAGGAGAGGAATGCAACTCCGGCTCCAGCAGGAGGAGGGAGGGAGGGAGGGAGGAGGGAGGGTGGAGAGGGAAGGGGGAGGAGGAGGAGGCGCTCTGCTGCTGCAGTACCGCGCCGAGTCCATAGAGGGCGCCCCCGGGCCGGCTGCAGGTGTGACAGGGAGTCTGATATGACATCAATCTTCTTATCCTTCTTTCCCACACTCATGTGTGTTGTATTCAGCTTAAATATTATATTTGTTTATCAATGTATTGTGATTAATATATGTTGTTTCCAACTTATACACCTTCCAACATCTTTTAAATGACCTGATCCATGACCGCACGACAACTTTACAGTGTACTTGCACTTAACTTTGCATCCATCCATCTATCCATCTATCCATCTATCTATCTATCCATCTATCTATCTATCTATCTATCTATCTATCCATCTATCTATCTATCTATCTATCCATCTATCCATCTATCATCCATCTATCTATCTATCTATATGACACTATATTACTGCATTTCTCCTTAAACTGTATCTCTTATTATATTATACTGTACTATATTGTACTATTTTGTGTAATTATGTTATATACTATATTATATTTCCATTACATTTCTACATTAATATAGACAAACAGTAAGTATCATCACTTCATCACATTTGTCTGCTGTTTACATTTACAAAGACTTACTGAGTCTGCAGCTATTAATCACTGTCGCTGTCACTTAGCTGTGATTTTGTCTTTAATTGCTCTTGTGTACTTCCATTCTTATTTTAGTTTTAGTTTCTCTTAGTCTAGTTTTATACACCTCTTATTCATTCATATTTTACTCACTATTTCTTATCTTATCTTAATTATTATTTGACTATATTTCTGGAAGTCGTGCACTCAGTTGTATTGTCATTAATCAGTTTCATGCTCTCAGATGTCTGTTTTAACTTTTAAAGTAAATAAAGTTCATTAAAACTTTTACATGAAACACTTTGTTTCTGTGGTGCTACCAAAAGTCAGTTCCCTCAGGGAAGGAATTATTGCTCAAACTCATTTAGTGCATGTTTTAGTGATTACATTCATATTGTAGGTATAATAGTTCTTGACAGGTAAAAAATGCAAATGCAAAAGCAAGTTTCTCTCTTCCACATTTTGACACCTGACACTTAAGTGACATAACTGACATACAAAGATCTTGTGGGAGGCTCACATTCACTGTACAAGTACTCCCAGAAGTGATTATTTAGTTTTATAAGTGAAAAGTCTGTCACCATAATGTCTAAGTTGTTTCATATAAGTACGTTGAAGTAGACAGAATTTCCTTCCTTACAAATCAACTAGAACTCAAACATGTAGAATAACAGACATTATTAATGCCAAAACAACAAATACTGATCATGAAAGCATTAAAGTATAAATCATCATTATAGCAACTGTCTTGGTCATAAAAATAAATGTTAAAGCACCTTTCTGACTCAAAGTTTGGACAAAACACAAGTTTGCATAAAAACTGGCCAACAGCAGAGGAGAGGGTGGTGGTGGGAGGGGCAGAGGAGGGACGACAAATATTTGCAGGGCAGCTGAGTGACACTGATAGTGAATAAATCCCTGACAGGCACAATTCAGCCCCATAGTGGTGCAGAACATCGCAGCTTACGTCAACAGCAGAAAATTTGTTAGCAAATTTGACTGCTGGTTAAAATAGAAAACGCCCTGTGAGATGACGGGAGACAGGTTTGGTTGTGAGTTCCACAAAAACAAGGGAAGTAGGTGGGTGGGTGGGTGGAGGGGGGGGGTATCTCGTAATTAAATGAGGAGGCCCCGAGCCTGCCTGTCGCTTCACATCAGCTGACACATTCACACTGCCAAACTTCCACTGAGTGACACCCTGATGACAGATTCTGGATGTGAGCCGTGCCCGTGAGGCTATCCAGCCAACTTTTAATTCTTACTCCTTCCCTGTGATAAGCAACCTCAAGACAGTCAAAGCGACTTGGAAAGCTGGATTTCAATACTCATCAAACAGCCTGTGAATATCGGGAGCTTCGACAAAGTGTGTTTCGGGCGCTGCTCCATGATGCCTCTGCAGCGAGGAAGCTTTTGGGGTAACTGAGTTATTCAAACAGGCAGCTCAGGTTACCAATTGCACTCAGGAGAGCAGAGAGCAATATCTGGCACTTACCACACCACCTGGCCCCATATACTGAGTGTGTGTGTGTGAGAGAGATAGGAAGTATGTGTGTCTCAGAGAGGTAGGGGGGGACTGTGTACTTTTGATTGTGAAAGATAAAGACATTTGCGTGTGTTATGCGAATAAAAGAGCAGCTGAATTTCAGTACTCGCCAGGAAATTTCCCCTGAGTCTATCACACCACCCAGCTTTCAGTTGCTTTCAAAAGCCCACTGTCTGCCATTTGAAATGGTTGGTTTGGCTATAGTACTACGAAGAGATTAGCCTCACTTACCATGTGAAAGGCCTGTGGACAAAGCCACTCCCTATCTCACACTTAAACACTAACACATTGATTAGCCCTGAGTTTGTGCGGTTCACATCCGTCCAGTTCCACTTCAGGCCTACTGTATGTTCTCATGGGAATATTTTCACGGGGTATGAAACACATCAGTCTGAGTACAAAGTTAGCTTTGTGCAAACCAGGATCAAACGACAGCTAATGATATGGGCAGTCAATTCCTTTGCATTATAACACAGTCAAAATAAAGATACAGCAGCGTAAAGATGCTTAAATAAAATGCTTTTTTTCAACACTCTCACCTACAGAGAACAACCAAAAGTTGGTCTGTGCTGCTCAGCAATGTTTTTTTTTTTTTTAAAGAGCCAGATTAATCTGGGCTGTCATGATTTGACTAGACAGTGCACAGGCCGAGTAGCTGGGCTGAAAGCACAGAGAATATTAAATAAATTTACACATGGCTGTTGGGTGGTTTGCTGCTGTTTTGCTCTCAATTTGCTTTTTTTTTTTTTTAACTCATGTACTATTTATGGGCCTGTGTTTGGCAAGAAGAACAAACATTTTAAGTGAGCAGAGAAATACAAGAACTGACTGATCAGAGAGAAAAGAGTCCCAGTTGTTCTTAAAAACACACGAACAGGATGCACTAACCTGTATTTGTGTAGACGCGTGTGTGTATAATTCTGCGCAAACAAACTCATACGACTAAGCAGGGATGTGTGCATTAGTACAGTGCACCCATACATGCGAAACAAAGAAACACAGATCCAGAAACGGATTCTAAATAAAAACAAAACACAAAAGGCTGCATTCATGGGGAGATGATATTAAAATGACCTCAGCATCATGCATTGAAGCTATGCCGTGGTTCCAGACATTAACGGTTAAAAAAAGATCACATATCAAGAGCTCTAAAAAGAAACAAAAAAGCTCTATGTTTTAATTCTCCCTGAAAGATGAAGAGTTTGCCCTCACCAGTAATCAATGCCGTCTCTTTCACTGGCCATGAAACTCGATCCTCCTTACTTAAGAGCAAAAAAAATAAAATAATCTGATCTGTACCAATTAGATGAAGCTAATCAGATCGGAGCCAGCGGGTGAAGTGCAGGTTTGGTGGCCTTGTAACCTGAGGTGGCCCAGCTCCTGCTAAACAGGTAATGAGCCATTAATTGGCTAACAACAAGATGGCTGACTGTTAGGTAGCATGGTTACAGGATATCATCTGGCTAAACCCGTCTGATCTGTTTGTACAGTCGCTCCGATCCCATTTCAGCTCTCAGGATCCTGAACCATTATGGAGCCGTTCCATCTGTGCACACCGCCGCCAGACCAGGGCGCACAGACACTTCTAGAAATACTAGTTTGAAGCTGAAGCATACTGCTATCTTAAATGCTATAATGTGCTCCGTTCCTCTGCGTTGAGATTTAAAACAATGTTAAATACCTGTTTAATACCTGCTGGCAAACCCTTTTCTGATTTCTGCGACAAGATGATTTCCAGTATTTGTTTTCGTGTTGCCTTAACGTGCTTACTTAACGTGCTGTTATAAGAGGAAAACAGTGTCCACCATGATGAAGAAGTTCCCCTTAAGGTTTGGAAACCATTGCAAGTAAATCCAACCTAATATATATTCCTGATTGAATGCTTTTGGTAGTGCAAATCTGAATAATCACATTTGAGTTCTTCCTCGTTAGTCTCAGGCTCCCTTCACCTTCACTGTTTAGTCCACACCAAAGGAAGATGCTATTTGCACCCAGGTGTCAGTAGTCAACAACAGCATCAACACCTGGTGTATGTTGGAAAGAAGATATCTTGTGTTTAATGTACTCTGCCTTTTATATTTGTATTTCACTCATTATGTTAACCCAAACCATAAACCATGACCTAACCGAGTAGTGCCCATACCTAACCAACCTGCGGCTGAAAAATGATAATAAGAATAAAAGAAAACTGAAATACATAAGTTAACAAATTAATATACTTCACTATTGGTCTCACGCAGGATTTGAATCCTATTCACCTGTGTGAAAGTCCTGTGACTATAATATTTAGCCACCACACCCACATTAATCTGAATAGGAATTTATCATTGTATATACTGCAGGCTGGGTGCAAATAGACAACAGCTGTCTGGTCATTTGCACCCCAGTACAAATAGACAATCTGTGTATCATCTCTTATCAACTTTCAGTGGAAACACAATATTGTGTTATTATCTCATACATAAAATGAGTCCATGCTAATTGTATTTGTTTCACATGTATGAAAAGTTCTGTGCCAAAACATCAGTAAATTTTATTTTGCATGCAAGAAATCTGATGCATTAATGTAACAATAGCTGCCATTATAGATGATAAATGCAACGTAGCCAGTAAATCCTTTAAATGTATCTTAATATGAACAAACAACAAAAATTGAAAAGCTCTCATGGACTGATTTTTAACTTATTTGTAACATGTTGCGGATTATTAATGTTCAATATAACAAAACAAAACACAGGATCACATCTCAACACATGGGATCATTAAGAAAAGGCACTGATCATACAGTAACATGAGGAGATATCATTAGAAGTCATTAGAAGATTGAGCCGCCTGAGATTGGCGGAGGTGAGAGTGTTTATGCATTTGAACATATCTAAAACAGCAATATGTTAAGAAAGGTAATGTGAGTTACACATTTTCCACCTTAATTACTCATTTAGAGTGTATTTCAGTTGTGGGAAACCTTAAGAGACTCTGGAGACTTGTTCTTTAAATCACTGCAACCTTATAGGCAGGCTCATTGGCCATGATTTAATGTGCATCTTTTCATAGACCTCAATTATCAATTAACTGTAAGTGTACACCACTGGGAATATCCTTAGTCGTGTCCGCCACATTAACATCCATTAGAAGTGAATCACCTGCTTGTGCTAGAGCTCCTCAGTTTCTGAATGTCTTCCTCTGGGCCTCCATCTGTCATAGTGGAGAGAAAACGACTGGTAAAAGAAGAATTTGCAATTTTAAGGTGCTCACAAATCTCACCATTAACCGTTTGGATCACGGTGGATGTGCGGCAAGCCTGAAGACTGATTCCTCTCATTACCAACATGGCAGGAGAAATGAAAATACAGCAGGTACGGGACCTGATTATGTGTTAAAACACATACTGGAGGTGAAAATGCAAGTACACCCAAGATCTTCATCATTAAAAACAGAAGTGCACCATACCATGAAGCTCTTCTGAGCCAATTAGAGGCTGAGGTTTTATGTTGTATATAATTGCTATCAAAAGCAATAATGACTTTGATGTCACATAAATGGAGCAACATGATTAGAAGCATGTTGTGCTACAAAGCGCACCTCATAAGGCGTTGCACTTCAAACGTAACTATTAATTTCCTCAGTGCTGTGTGTTGAGTCAGGCATGCTGACAGTAGGACACTTCATGCTAAGCTAGTTAGCAGCTCTGCTTTAACTTCCCCAGCTCACCTGTTTTAGGAAGCTTGAAAGACGGAACCTGGATATTTGGTGCAGTGCCCAATCATAATTAAAATCTATGTGAGGTGAACTGAACCTAATTAGTAACAAACAGCCTCTTTGTGTCGTCTCTGCTGCCATCAAACACTTAATGTGGCCTTTCTTTCCCGGCCTCTGATGTGTGCGCTTTCTGGTGTGCATGGTAGGGAGACCGGCAAACACCAGCCTTTTGATTAAATGTGACACACTACATTATGATCAAAATTACAGGAATTTGTGTTGTGACTTTCTTTTGATATTGGCTTTTTTCCCCACCTTGCAGGCATGACATTTGGAGGACAATGAGGAAGGACGGAGAACGAGGAGTGAAGACAAGGGAGCTTTGATGTTTTTAAATGTACAACTCATAGCCGCTATTGTAGATGCCCTTCAAAGCCGACATTACGTGAAAAATGAAATCGCATTCCCCATCATGTCGTGCATTTATTTAACAAAACGTGCTCAAAAAAATACATAAAGTCCACTTCTTTTCTTAGATCAAAACCCAAATATATTTTCTCCATGTAAAACAAAATGAGATGTGCTTGTGTAAGCTTGAATCAACCTGTTTCAACCAATCATATCGTGACACCCACCCATCAATGAGCCTTCAGATTCAAACCCACTCGCATCCACTTTCAACAATAAAATCAAAATCTTCCCAATGTCATGTCCCACCTGTTTACCCCGTTACATCACGATACAGAAGTTTTATACTTCATCTGGACTTTAAGCATGTGTGGGCTTGAAACAATAATATATCTTATGATTTAATAAACACCACAAGGCTATCCTCCTCCACCAAGTCAGAAAATAAATACATAGCCTACACCACATTCCACAGCAGTGTGGTTTAATATGGACTGACGTCTTATTGAGATCCTTCCACAGAACAGCGTTTCTGTTACTGTTGTCCTGTTAGTTGACGGCTAGATTTGGTTCTAGCACCACCAGCAGGTAGAAAGTTTTGGTGTGGAGTGAAATATCGCCACAGCTATTGGGTGGATTTCCATGAGAGTCAGTACAGATAATTATGGTGGCCTTGGTGATCCTATGACTTTATCTCTATTGGATCATCCAGCCACAAATCCATTACTTTATGATTTAAGACCTGCAAAGATGATATTCAGTCAGCCTCGTTAGGAAACGTTAGCAAGCTGACAAACCAAACTAAATGATAAACAAGGTAAATGTATACCTGCTCAATACCAGCATGCTACTGCAGCTTTGTCATTGAGGGCATGTTAGCATGTCGGTGTTAGCGTTTATCTCATAGCACCGGTGCAGCCTCACAGAGCTGCTAGCATGGCTGAAGGCTTGTCTTGTGTATTTACGATGGTGGAGGAGAGCTTAGATTTGTTTAAAGGAGACGTCATGTTTTATCAGGTGGAGAATGGATGCTGGAGATATTTAAGCTATAAAATATTCCTAATGTTTTAAGAATTCTGAAGCAGGTTATGATCAAATCCCTGATTTGTCCTTGAATCCACAGATCTCTCTGTATGGTTTCAGACACATAAGAAGAGTTTCATCATCAGTGCAGGTCTTGGATCAGCTCAGCCTTTTACATCAGGATGAATGAGCCAGTTAAGGGACCTGCTTAGTGATCATAAATCAGCGCTTTTACTCTGGAAGACTTGATACATTTTGGTCCAGACCTTTTCCTGGGTGCCCATGGGAGACAGTGTGTCAAAACATCTACTTCTAATGACTGCCTACTTTGTCTAGCTCATTTTAAACTGGGAGCCTTATGCCAAGCTTTAGCCCATGCCAGGTTTTAGGTCTCAGTGACAGTAACAGTTTTAGTCATATCTTGGCAGGTATGCTTATGCTGTGGGTTTCTCTAAGGAGGAAGTTTGGGGTTTGGCTGGTGTTATATTAACAGGGTCTGTCATCTCAGCTGAGCCCAGAGCTGAAATCAGATCTCACACACCTCTCTGCCTAACAGTGATGGATCGTGTTGCCTCTTATCCACTGAGAACGTGCAAAACACTAAAACAAAACACAAATTAGAGTCCATAACTAAAACGTCGTACGCGTGTCAAATGACTTGTTTTCAGGTGTAAAATGGAGAATGTTTGCCACAAGGTGCTGCTGATGCCGTTTGCCCTTTTGGAGTTCTCACTGAGCAACAAAAACAGTTAATGTCACAACGCCTTTTCCCTCAAATTACCTGCAGTTTCATCATCTCCCAGCAGCTGAAGGTTTTGTCATCGACAGTGTCACGCTACACACAGTTGCTGTGCCTTTTAGCTCTCTACTGTAAAGCTTGGTCCCATCTTGTCCTTGACAGAGGAGCTTGTCACCCTCACACAGTAATTATACCAGAGCTGACGTCTCCGCTTTCCATTGAATTATTGAAAAGGTGGAGAGGACACAAGATCCCATGTAGTGAGAGACAGCTCTGTTCACATCCCAGTGGCCCTGGGCTAAAAAATCCAAAATGAACGCTGTTGCACAGAAACAGCCTGACCAGCTGAGGTCACCTGAAATATCAATCAATATTATATTAACAATAACACATCATTTTTTAAGTCTCACTGTATTAGACACAATTTGGATTACTGCTTGTCGGATAGATGCCGAACAACATGTGTAACAAACTGAGAAATGAGAACAAGAGTTTTCATTTATGCACACAAGCTTCTTTGTATACATGCAGGACTCGCATGAAAGAGTGCCAGCTTATGCAGGATGTGTTTTTTACCCCTTTGGCAACTTTAAACCACAGAAGCATAAGTGATTTCTAATCTGTGGTGCCAGCAGAAATACTGGCCGCTTGAAAACAGCTCAACAACAGCTGTAACACAATAAATATGAGCCACGGTGAAATACGATGGGCATTCCTGTCCTTTCGGGGTTGATAATGCAAATGTCAGTACAGCAGACTTCTGCTGTCTGACTCCCCCCAGACTAGTGTTTGCATTACACAGGAAATCCTTCAAGCCTATGCTTGTGCAGGTATATATTTCGTGAAATGCACAGTTACCAGCCTGAGCAGGAGTGGCTGCACACTCTGTTTCATTTGTCAGAGGAAATTTGCTTCACCATATATGGGACTTGTTTTTATTGTAAGCTGGTGTCACTGCCAGCTTGTTATTGTAGCTCCAGAGTTTGGCTCCTGATTGCATAAATGAGTCTTCTATTTTCCACTTCTGCACAAGTCACAGAAATACTGTAGAATGTGCTCTCTAAAGGAGTGGGTTTTCCCCTCAGGTGACTGGAGGTGGCTTGAATTTTAAACCAGTGGAAAGAATTAACTAAGACATGATGGTGTGAGTGAACAACCCTGGCAAGAAAACAAAATTTGTTTTTAGAGACGCATTACAGTAGAAACCACAGGGGGGGGAAAAAATACCCTTTCACCTTGTTCCTGTTTATAACTCACCTCCTCACTTCTTAGTTACCATGACGGTTATAGATCATACAGAACCTCTGCTCTGTGTGTCACATTTCAAGCGGATGTTGTGCTTATGAAGATGTAGACTGAAGGTAAATTGAATCACTCAGAGATTGTCTGGACAAATAGACCCGCGGTGGCATATTTGGACTCCTAGGATGAACTTGTGTTTGACAAGTGGCTCTAGAGAAGTGACATTTGAGCTAATGAATATAAAACACAATGAGGCGTTTTGGCATTGTATTCTACGCAACACCATATCAACTGACATGTCCGAAACACTCAATCAGCGCTGCTCATTTCAGTGTTTCTCACATCCAGCTTTAAATGACACATTTTAGGAGTGGAGCCAAGGAGGTGAGGGAATGATGCCTTCGCTCCTGTCTGAAGCTCCTCATATACGATGGGGGTGGATTTGTGGAAGTTATTCCATATTTTTATGATCTGCTACATGTCATGCAGTTGTGTTTCATGTCAATGGCACATAAGGCCAGAAGCAACTTATCCAATGGTACATTAAGACTGGTTAGTTGGAACTAGAGGTAAAAAAGGTAAAATCCGCACACATCTGTAGTCGTTACAGTCCGATATGATTTTTCTGCAATAGAAACACACTGAGCACAATGTTCAGTTAGTGTTTTGAGCTAATTTTCTGGGTCAAGCATACAAAAAAAATCCTTTTATTCAGAAAGCAGCAAAAGTAATAACTTTTATTGCCTCGAGTTCTTCCAGAAAGTTTTCAGTCAATCCCAAAATGAGATCACACAAATGTCATAGTTGCTGCAGACATGGACCGCATCCTTCACACTACCTAGATTAGACCTTTTCAGCCTTATTGTACCAGTCAAAATCTGGACATTTTTAATTACTATATAAAAAAAAATCTAAACATTGTGGATATCTAGAGACTACTGTCTGGAAGAGATCATTCTTTTTTCACTCCAGTGCACAAGTCTCCCAAGATGCACAGGAGCCTCCGTTTTCTACACGTTTTAAAGGCTCATGTCCCATCACACGAGCAGAAACTTCACCAAGCTGGTTTAAGTGGTCTCCTGACAATCAAACCATATATGGACTAGTAAAGATCTGCTGTGTCTGATTTTTACAGCGTTCTACAAAATAGAATCAGTCCATCATCAAATTCATTTAGGGAAGACTGGAAGAAAAAAGTGGGTACTGAAATTACAGACCAAGTGTGAAAACCCTGTATTGAAAATATTCATAACTCAATGAATGCTAGGAACACTCTGATGCAATTCAAATCTGCGTTTATCTCCCATTAGATTACATAATACTCAAAGATCCTCATCCTCAATGCTCATCCCTCTATAAGGAACTCTTTCACATCAGTTCTCACAGTGTCGTAAGTTGCAAGCTTTTTATAAGGATTTTCTCTGCATCGCTAGCCACATTATTTGGGGTGGTTATGGCTGTTTGAGTGACAGGTATGAAGCTTCTGTCTTTACGCACCGTTAGCTTTGATATGTTTGACATGTGGCTGAAGGAATTAGGAAATGCCCAACAGAGAGAGGCACTTTCAAAAAAATCTGGCAACCTGTCGTTAGTCTGATTAAAAAAAATACCCTTAAACATGACTGTGTCATATGTCAGCACCTTGTGACTTATGTGATTAATTATATATAACTTTACCTCTTGTGTTGCTGCCAATTTCTGTCGTTTCTTTCGTTGTTGTGCTTTTTCCTTTTGTTTCTGCTGTTCAAAATCAATAAACCAATGTTAAAAAAAGACACATTTTATGGTTCAGAGAACCTTGTTTTCCTTCTTCTGAGGGGGTCACACAATGTTAAACTCAGTGTTTCTTATGTAATCCCGACAAGGGAGTTTACATAATCTGCTCTATGGTGAGACCTTAAGGTTTCTGTAGGACTGTGCTTGAGGACTTGATGTTTACCTGAAAAATGTTGCAGTATTTTTGTGGACACACACACACACACACACACACACACACACGCATAGATACACACACAAAGATCTTTTTTTCCTCCTTTTCACTCTGAGCTGTCTTCCACACAGGAACCCATTACAGAGAGAAAAGGTGACATGTAGGAGTAGAGCAGGATGGCCGGCCTCAGTTCAGTGCCTCCATCTCCACCCCTGACAGAGCAGTGAATGGCCCTCACTCACAGATGTCCTGGACTCAGTCAGCCAAGCACAGCTCAAACCGGGAAAACAACACGCTATGCTAGGATGCTAAGATGCGTCTGGCAGTGCAATTTTCCTCCTGGAGGAGATAGAGGGACGGGCAGTTATTTAAATGCTAAACAATGCGACCTGTTGCTGTAACTCCAGACAGCTTACTGATGACTTCCTGGTTGCATCGGTCATACGGGAGGCTATATGAGGAAAGTAGGGAAGTCCTCTGAGGTTACAGGGCTGGTGGTGTCTGCACAGGGTCATTCTATTGATTTAGTGCATGTAACCCAACATTAGGGTGTGAATCTACTGGATGGACTTCAGTAGTTTGATCGCTACACCTCTGGTTTTGTTTTATGGTTTCCTGTTTAATTTTGTAGTATTATATAGTATAGTATTATATTTTTGTAGTTTTGTTTTACTGTCGGCTCTTGTGTGTTTTCCAGTCCTTCTGATTGTTTGTATTCGATCCTTGTTTGATTCATCTGTCTTCATTTACTTTGTGAGCCTTCTCTTCATATACTTGCCCTGATCCTTGGGTCTTTGTCTGTTTGTCTTCTGTGTAGGGTTGTTTTTTGTCCTCACGGGCTGATTATAAGGTTTTTCCTTATTAAGGAATGCGTCTGCATTTGGGTCCTTTCTTTTTCTGCCACACATTTTGACAGAGTCTGCCTGATTTTATGATATTGTCTAGAAATGCCTCTACTACAACACATGGAAAAGTAGACATTAAAAATAAAAAACCCAACAAAATCCAGCTAGAAATTGCAAACACAAGCTCCCATTTTGTGTCAAATCATCCAACATTGCTAAAACCAGCTATGAAATTGTCTCTATGAAAGACTCCTTGAAATGTGATGTTTGATCTTATTTCTTGATGTTATCTTCAACAGATATAGTAACAGCCAACCAAATCATCTCTAACTAAAACAGCATGAATGTGGTTGATCATTAAATATAACAGCCTTCCTGCAATATAACACAGAACACAATTAATGCTGTCTGTGCACAACTTCATCATATGACAAACAGCTTGGTGCCATATGGTGGAGAAAAAAAGTGAATGTCATAAATGTAGGAAGCTTAATCAACGTAGATATATTAACAGTCCGTGGGGCCATTGGCGGATGTGACAGGTAATAACGGGAGAAAAATGTGCGCCTTGATTCATGGGGGCCAATCATTTGAGATTTAAAGATTCCCCAACATCCCCATAACCGTTGGTATTATGTCTGACCACAAAATTTGGGGAATCTTCCTTTTTTCAACATATTTTGTCACATGTTTAAAGAACACTGCATTAAAATGTGTCCGTTTTAAATGTGCGCTATTGGTGAAATAGGAAAAAAAAGCAGATTTTTGTTCACAGACACTATCATTGTACATACCTGCTGCAGTACCATGTCATTAAGAGAGAAATGGTTCTCATATTAGATCCTATGCTTTTGTTCACTCTATGTTTTAGGTGAGTGAATCCATCATCACCTGCTCTCCCTGTTTGCCATTTATTGTGTTTTGTAATATACAGTGTATGGAAATCAATAATGACTGTGTAAAATATGTGCTGGATCACTAAATGTGCAAATGTTTGCTAACACGCTCACAGTGTTAACTTTAGAAGGTGACATGTCGATGTTGAGTTAACAGCTTGTTCCGCTGCCCCCAAGTGGCCAAAAAATCAATAAACTTACTAACATTTAGTAAACTCAAAAAAAGAAATATCTACTGCTACAAACAAAATAGAACAACCCACAACTGTGGGTAAATAGCATATATATCATAATAATATATAGCTATAAGCTATAATAGCTATGATTAGCATTCAATTAGCATTAAGTTATTATAAAATTGCACTTACATTTTGAGCAGAGATAAAATCATCACTATTCCTATAAATTATTCTCTTCCAACTGCTCTTAAAAAGTTTTGCAGATGTCACCCCGGTCGTTTCATCGAGGGCACAGATCCATATTTGCAGCCAAATGTCTTTGCTCGAGGACATGGTCAGCGATAACTGCACCCACAATGCAACCTCACCACACTTTCTCTACCAGAGGCTCCCAGGTTTCATATGGAGAGATTCACTTTAAGCCATCCAATCTGGTCAACTGACCTCAACCGGCAGCAGCAGCAATGAAATTTACAGCGCACTGCATAGGCTGGCTTGAATTTCATTGTATTTAAAAAAGAAAATGATCATAGGAATAGATTTTGTGTGAGGTTTTGTCATTCATTCAGTGAGGTTGATGTTACTGATGCATGCAGCAAGTGTGGATTCAGCAAGGTAAGTGTATCATCGCAAGCAGCATCTTTTCCCCCCCAAGAACACCTTATCGGTGCGCAGTTATATATGTGAGCTATTGTTTGCTGCTATATGTTGTGTTTTTCAGTGCCGAGAAGAAAATAAAAGACATCATTCTGTCACTCCTTTTCTTCAGTAGACAGCAGAACGAAGAGGAACGGAAAGCAGTGGGCGTACTGAAAGGTGTACGCACAAGCCAATAGAGCTCTCTCTAAGTGCATTTACTCGGCGCGTGAAACAGAAATGATGGCAAAATTGCTTCTCGATTCATTTGTCTAAAGTGAATGCAATTGCAATGAGCGTGACAAGCTGCAAATTGTGCAGTCCCAAATGTTATTAAGCAATGCCGACAGGTAATCAAGACGAAGGAACTACACTGAGCTCTACTGTTAGATATTTCCATCCTATACTTCCTTTTGTTTTACACACACACACACACACACACACTCAAATACATGTACAGCTCCAGTGCTATGGATGTACTTATCTAATGACCTTGTACACATAGTAAAGATATCCCCATTTGACACAGCTAATTGGTCGACGTGTCAGAGGATGTTTAGCGGCTTAGGAAATCACATCTGCCCATTGATTTCTCCCCACTACACCCCCTCCATCACACATTGTATTGCTTAATCCAGTCTACAACTCTATTGTTGTGAATCCTCAATGGATCCTCAGGCAGAGGAGGAGGCGAGCAAGAGAGAGAGAGAGCGAGAGGGAGATCGAAAGAGGAGAGAGAACAAGCGATTAAGAGGCACTTGGGATGGGGAAGGTAAATTAGAGACTGCGGGTTTGTGTGTGTGAGAACAAGAATCAGACAACAGCCTGGATGCAATCAGAGAGATTGGGATGCAGAGGAGAGGGCAGAGTGGAGAATGCAGCCGTGCACGTCCTTGTGCTGAAGCATACTAAATGGCAGGAGGTTGTCATGCGGCAGTATGCCTTCACATGCTAACTGTGTCATGCTACTCGCGTTGGTGCTGAGCTGCTGTGCCAGCTGAAGCGTGCGAGGTTGTGCTGTGGCATCTGCTCTCAGCTTTAAGCTTGTCTGCCCTCTGGTTAATCAGGAGAGTTTCTCTGTCTTTCTGCTGCTGCACTGAATCTTCAGATACTTTTAAAACCCACTTTTAGGTTCATAGAGGATACTCGCACACACCTCACACACATAACAGGCACTTGAAAAGCTCAGCTTGTCATCTAAGTGCATGTTAAATGATGCTTGTGTCAGTGAATGTAAAAACGCATTTCATCATGTACAGGTACAGTTAGAACTAGTTTAACCTTTGTAGATGCTGTTGATGGCAAAATGATCAGTCTAATAATTCAAAAATAAAGGTTATTTCATCCAAATCATCTCCATCTATGTGGTTAGTTGTTGTGTGGAGGCCATTTTCATCTGTAGGAATTAGTGAAAAAGCTGAAAACTGTCAACAGTGAGTTTCCCATCTTGCATTGATGGATGGAATATGGTTTCAGTCAAAAACGTCTCTTTCACATGAAGACCTTTGTGGTTCGGAACATGTTTGTCATTTTAAAGATGTATTGCCATGTGAATTGAAGGCATCTTAATTTTAACCCGTACGAACTCTGACCCTTTTCTCTTTTAAGTAGAATTATGGGGGATATAAAACAGACTAAATGAACCACAACGAACACATTTCCAAACTTATTTTTGATATACAAGCCCTACTGTCCAAGATCTGAAATGTTAAATATATGTCACAGCATTACTTTTCAAAGTTGTTTCATATCAACTTTGTCATAAAATATGGTCAGGACAGGTTAATAGTAATCTAGGACAGTATTAGAGTTGTTAAATTGTTTGAAACTAGAAAACAAGCAACTTAAAATCAGCTAGTTGTGTCACAGGTTTTAATCAGGCAGCCCAACAAAATGGTGTCCTGGGAACACAGACTGACACTGGGTCACATGACTGCACCAGGATGTTTAGTAGCTATCACCGAGGGACTTCTTGAGTTAAATTCAAGGGTAAAGCTGTTTAGGGACATTTCCAGAATATTTAAAAGGTCTGTGTCACCATGGGTTCTTATGGATTAAGGGAGACTTGCATTATAGATTTTTGATTGAGACCATATTGCACCTATGAAATGAGCCCTTCATAAGATGGATTAAGTGCCGCACAGCCAAACAGCACCTGCATGTAACCACCACAAACACCCAGCAGCGCTTCCACGCCATTATCTTCAGTGTCAACAGTGAGAAAATGATTTATGGAAAGAAACTTCTTTAGTTTTTCAATGATTTGAGCATCAAAAATGTGAAACTTAGACAGATAACACAAAAACTGTTCCACCAGGGTTAAGTGGGATTTTTTTTTAAAAATTTTGTGATTTGGATGAAATGACCCTTTGAGTTTTCTTTCTGCTTCCATTTCATAGAGACACAATCCACCATGACGGCCACTATGACAAATGTCCACTTACACACAGAGTCTCTTTAAGCTGCCAGTGCTGTTGCTATGGAAACGCAGTTTGTCCGGTTCATATACAAATAAAGCCTCTCTTTTTTTTTTTTTTTTGCGACCTTGGCTTGCTGGCCGAACTTGTCGGTCTATATACTCCAGCCCCCGCTGCATCGTGGTCTGCAGTTAGTCACAAACCTTCAGCTGGTTTCACAAACACATAAAAGGCTTGTGTTGCATCATCATACTCAGGTAAGCTTCAGGTGATGTCACATCCTTTCTTTACTTCCTTCATGTCTCGCACGAACACAGCAGTGCTCGGTCTTATGAACTGCTAATTCACACACCTTTCAACCTCTCACACTTAAGCTGCGTTAAGATGCACACTAACAATGACGCACATATTCACACTTCATTCACACATTCATCCTTGCAAAGTTCACTTATCTGTGTAAATTAGTGTTTTTCAGAACTCATACATAAGTTTTATAGTCTTACATCAGTTGACCATCCTGAATAGATCAGACGTCTTCTTGTGGGGGGAAATGTTGCTCCACTATGCCTCCACTTTGAAAATAACAACACCAGAGAAGAAAAGTGTTCTGATTTTTCACAGACACTGAATTCCCTAACTGTTTGTCCCACAGGCTGAATCTTTAACATGCTAAGCATCACGCAGATAACTTCAAAGAGAGACACAATATTTTGTATCAAATGGCTGATTTTTGCCAATGATTCACGAACAGATGTGTTTGTAGCATAATATGCACCAACATTAGAACATTTTGTGGTATTTTTTCCTCCCGATAGATCTGTCAGCTATGAATGATAAGTTATGATGACGACTTATCATATCAGCAAAAGCATCAAAACATCCACAGAAACTTTTCAAATCACTCCATAATCAACTTCACCTCTGTCCATTCATAATCCTCTGCATGTCTACTACCACATCAATGCTTAACAACATACGGCTATAGGTTTAGTTTGATGCTAGTGCAGTTAGCTGTTAGCTGTTAGCAGTGGAAACTAAACTTGTGTACATTGGGTCCGATTGTTTCTTTAAATGCAGGGGTTTTCCACACAGGATGCAGACTGGAAATCAGCAGAACCTTCACAAGGTGCATAGGGAAGAGGCCATGCGCTCTCAATGGCCACTTTCACACCATTATTACTCCTCGCTGTCTGTGTAAAATGTACTTTGACAGAATGTGGGGGGGCGGTTGTTTTTGTTCCACGTTTGAACCTGAGGTAAAGCAGAGGTAATAACAGAGATGAATCAGCATTTATGCAAAAAGGGGAAACCGGCAGGACGTGATGCCACTAGACATCAACGCTGTTGTGTTACACATCACACCTTTTTTGCTTCCAGAATGCTGCATAGAGAGGCGGCATTGTTGTTTGCATTGTTTGGTTCAATATGGAAAAGCTGGCAAGTCTTTTTTTTTTTACAGCAATCTTGTGCAAACTCTGAGTAAGAAGGGCTGCTGATAGGAGTGAACTCTCAACGGCACCCAAACTACTGTTGGAAATAACAGCAGGAGGTATTACAGCGCCGTGTGTGTGAATGTGGGTGTGTGTGTGTGTGTGTGTGAGTGAGGTCACTGGGAGAAAGGTAGAGAGACAAACAGCAGTCATATATCTGGGTCATGTGCGGCGTGTGCCAAGGTTAAAGGCCCTGCCAATGGCGAGGCTGCCCTCGCACGTGTTCTGCCTAGAAACAAAGTGTCTGTGCATGTTTGTGTGAGCCCGGTGCAGAGCTGGTTAGACAGACTCCCGAGCTGCCTGTCGGTGTGAGAAGCATGAAGTCATGGTGCATCAATCAGCAACCTGCCGTCTGAGGTGCCAGAACTTCAATTGTACCTGGAGTGCTGGGAACTGCTGAGAGTGCACTTCATACCTGGTTTAACACCCTCTCCAAACCCCTCAAAGAGACTCAGTTTACAGATGTTGTCTAAAAACAAGCCTGGCTTGCTTGTTTCCAGTAAACTTCACTTAGCGCAGAGATCCCTGCTGCTCCCATTCATTTGCGCTGTGTTTCCTAATAAAAGGGGAAACGGTTCAGAGCGTGGAGTGAATCATTTGACTCTGCATGTGTCCTTTGAGATAACGTACCATGGTTATACCAGAAATTGTCTTGTCTTTAGAAGAGAGAGGGGAGGGGGGAGGGTGTGTATGTGGTAGGAAATGAAGAGAAATAATAAGCTCTCTGAAGTACACAGCGTACAGTTGCACATGTCTAATTTCAGGGTCAGAGGACAAATTGCACAAAATGCTTTTCTTCACACTTATTTCTCTGTCACGCACACACACACACACGCCGGACCTACACAACAGCACACGCAGCTAAAACATTTTGGATTTGTTGGTGCCCCTTGTCTTTGTGTATGTGGAAATCTACCTCTTACATTTTCCCTTTGATGACCTTTTCCTTTTGATCTGTGTTCTGCTATATTTTTTTCCCTGTACAACAAAAAGCCACAGACATGATTGATAATGCATGCATGCTCCGCTGGCTGCTGGCATATTGCTTTGATCTCCGTCAAAACTGAACGAGAAGAGCTGATAAAATGTAGGGCAAGACTTGTTCTGCTGGGTTAAAGGGAACTAGTGGTGCTTTGAATAAACGGCGAGACCCAACTGCTGGATTGCTGACACACAAACACACACACACACACACACACACACACTCTTGGAAATCAAAGCGCTCCAAATCCGCCTGAAATTATGATCTCAGTCGTTCTCCTAAGAGCGGCATTGGCATCTCCTTCACTCCAATGGGAATAGCACCGACAACCTCTGGTTCCTAACTCTGCTAACACAAAGAAGAGTGGGATCTGACAAGAGATTGTGGAGCGCTGACATCTCCTCTTGTACGCGCTGCATATAGACTGGATCTAAAGTTCTGTGACAGCTTTGGCCTTTCCATAAGGGGCTTCAAAGCCAAACAGTCAGAACACACATACACAAGCGTACACAGCATCTCTCATGCGCTCTCTTTGTCTCTCTTTTCCTCTCTCCCTCTGTCTAACAGCGCCGCTAGAACATGCATGTATTATTCATTTAGCAACTAGCAGGATGTGGGGCCTTGTCAAGAACTGAACCCACCGCAGCGGCGAGGAGAGCGGAGAGCAGCGGAGGGGGATGGGAAGGAAGAGGAGAGGAGAAAGAGTGACGAAGAGAAAGAAAGATGGAGAGATGTTTTATCTGGAGGGCCAGTAACTGCAGGTCTAGAAACAGTGAAAAAAAACAAAAAACAGACATTACAGTAATGTCCAGGAGCAAGATAACTGTCATATGTCTCCTGTTGGGAGCCGACACACCCACTACTTTAAGAGCAACATATCCCTACTCTTCTTTTTAAGAGGGAGTTGAACCAACAACCCCTCACCACAGCTGTCTCTACGCTGGGAAATTACTATTGAAGTCGAGGGTGGCTTCTCGTCTTGCAACGGCGTCACCAAAGCTAAGTCTAAGTGGAATATTTAAACTCTCAGCCAGCTGAGATTGGCTCCTCTGTCTCCCCTGGCCAATCTTACACCTCAATCAGGCTTGCATTTTCTCCCCTCTCTCAGGCTGTCACTCAAGAGACATTTGTGGTTGAAAGAGTCGTAACACTCGGTCAGAATAAGCCATTACTCTGAAGATGGGTTTGCAGGCTCCCGGTAGGAGAGGAGGCGGGTGGAGAGGGGATAACGGAGAGGAAAGAAAGTGAGGAGAGGGATGCGGACGGGTGAAAGGGGGGAAGAGGGATGCAGGGGATGGTAGTAAAGGGTCAGACAGAGGAAGGTGGAGAGGGAGAATGATAAAGAAACAGGTAAGGGAGCAACACCAACTCCTATATGTGGATGGAAATGATGAAAAATTGAGCCAGAGGGAAAAGGAAAATTAAAGTTGGGCTATATACACACAGGTTTATATGGGCTAAATCTCAGAGGCATGCCCACATGCTTGTGTGCAGTGAGCATATGAGCAAAGGGTGCAGAGGATAGAGGGCAGATAAAGGCCGTGTTGTAGTAATGTGACGGGAGATAGCAGACGTATTATTAAGTTTAGGGTTGATGAAGGTCAGTTATTCCGTTTGCTGCCGTTGAGATATTACACATGATTAATTTCATCTAATAACATCTGCTGGGATTTTGTATTCCGGTTTTCTATTGCACTGGAATTCAGTACAGACCTGTAGTGATGAGCCAATTTCGCACACCTGCCTGTGCTCCTCCGCTTTAATCAATATTTTCATATTAACAGCGGATCAAGTGACCATGTGTAATGTGAAAGGTCCCACTCGTAGTCATGGGCGTCGCCTAGTTACAGTTAACAGTGGGGGTGCATAATTAGCGACGGGCAATGGGAGGTATGGCAAGAAAATTTTCATTTGATTAACAACCGAAAAAGCCATTTCCTACAGAGTCTTAAAGCACGACCAGGAAAGTTGCTCTTTCACTGTAAAACTCAGTTTATATTGCACCATAAAAGATTAGTTTTTCATTGTCTTCTAGTTTCAGCAGTGAGCGACCGACTAAACGTTGTCTCAGAGTGTACGTAATGCATATATTTCTATGCATTATAGCTATGCGACATATGCGACATATTTCAACTCAAAACCAAGCTTTTGTCGTGTTTTGATCTGATTCAACATCATGGGCATTTCATATTCTAATCCTCAATAAACTTGGAAAGTAAAAATCTTAAAGAATACTTGCCAAATCCTAACCGGTCATACACACGATGTGTGTGCAATAAATAAAGTATCGACTTTGCTGCTTTACATTAATGAGTCAAACCCCAGTTTCCAAGGTGAGAGTCGTACTTTTGATCCTTTCACCCACTAAATGAATTTGCTGACTAAACTTCCTGAGGTCTTTCTAGCAGAAAGCCAGGAAGGTAAACTTCTTCATGCTCAGTGATTGAAAACCAAACACACAGATAGTGTATCTTTCTTTAGTTACGCTAGTTAAACCAAACGGAGTATTTCAGTAGGTTGTAACATGTCCGACACAGACAGTCCCCTGTTGTGTGCAAGGACTGTGTGGTTGTGTGCTACGCGTGTGAAAGGGAAAGGGATGTGCGGATCTGATTCTCTGGGAATTGCTCGCAGTTTATATGAGAAATCGGCTTAGGTAAGGACGAGAAATGTGATTTTTAATTCACATACTTCATGCTCCCCTCGGTGCAGCCGCTCGGCCTGCTCCGTTGCTCCTATGCGCGTAGTAACAATCCCACAAAGAAATTGCAGTTCTCCTCACCTTTGGTTTTATGGTGCACAGGTTTGAGTCACTGCTTGCTCAGTGCTTTCATTGGTGTCGTTTCCAGGTGTCCACCTGTCCGGCAACAAAAGGGAGACAGAGAAAGTTAGTTATGTGAGTGTTTGGTTTACATCTAATTACAACGGCCCCTAAGTGGCTGAAAAAATCTACTATTTAACTAAACATTTAGTGAATTTGTAATTAACAAAACAGCAGATTTGAGAGGTTGGAAGTGAAACGTTTTATCCCAGTTGTATCAAAAAATACATGGCGGCAGAAAGCAATGTATGCACCACTCGTTTCCACTTAAGTGAAAAGAAAACAGCTTACCCTCAAACCAATCTAAAACACAGACTGATTTATTTTGCCGATACAGATGTTCTAATATAGTGCAGGCAGTAACATGAAAACATAAACAGGAAAGAAGAAAGGAGGAGCAGCAACGCTTAGACCAGAAGTCGTCACTTGCAATCAGCCTGGTTCCCCTGACAGACGACATGTGAGCAAACAAGGGCCAGCGCTGCAGTGAGGAAAAACAGGACCCAAGGGAGGGCCCGACCCCAAACCATGTGGCCCACCCTGACCCGCCGCCACTGAGAGCGAGGGCACGTCAGCACAATCACATTATGCTAGATAAATGCCCAGCCTGCGCCAAAATATGTGTGGCTTCTTTATAACAGAAGGCTGCCACATGGCCCAATTTAGAAAAACACTAACTTGTGACTCTGAAGATAACACTGTGTGTATGGAGGGTGCATGAGTGTGTGTGTGTGTGGCACCAACACATGGTTATTATGCCCCCGAGCAAGGCTGAAGACAGCTGCACAGTTGTGAAGACAGTAAAGAATAGAGGGGCCTACTGAACGTGATTTCTCTACACTGCATGCTCATAAAAAGCTGCCTGGTGGCCTGAGAGAGCCTTGAACTATACCAGCGACAGACACACTGTGTGATACAATACATTAATAATTTTTAGTGCCTTTTTCCCCTCTTCGTAAAGAGCTTAAGCTGGTGTACGAAGTGACATTTATCATCGTACAGCACATTGCAGCATCGCACTGCATGTGTCGTTTAAACTACCATCGTTGGCTCCGAAGGCCTCGCATGTGAAATTGTTGTGTGATGAACCACAAATGAGTTGAGGTGAGAAGCATTACAGACCCTCCAAAGCCTGTTCAATCAACTGCTCCCTTCAGAACAAACTGGTTTGCTTTCAACTGTTAATCTTGCCCTCAGAGTAAGCGAGAGTTGTTGGCATGTTGGCAGGTGTCATTACCCATCAGCCCATGGGCGCGAGGGATTCACAAACAGGAAGTGATGATATTACGCTTCTTCCCCCCAGGCTGTGGATTCCTGTCAGGTCTGCGGGAACGCTGTTATTATCATTACAAAAGAGCCTGTTTGTTCATCAGCTCCAGCAGCTGCAGCGATTACTATTACACAGTGAAGATTAAAACAAGAGTCACCAACATTTTTCATAACCCTCTGTCTACTGTAATAACCCTTCTCTTGAATCTAGAAGAATTTTATACATTTAATTCTATTTTTGAGTAGATTTTGGGAGATTAATATTTTGGATGAAGTGAGGAGAAGCGAGAAGTGATTTCCCCCGAGGTGAAGCTCCAGGCTGGAGGAAGGAGCGCCGCCGGTTGATTACCCCGGCTAGAGTGAGCCGTGTGTGGGGAAGCGAAAAACGGAGGAGCCCCCTCCATGGGCTCCAAGAAAGAGATCCATACTCTGGGAATAAGTTAATCCCATAATGACTTCCGAAGATGGCAGAGTCGTATCGGCTTTCGTGGCTCGGATAAGAAAGAGGAGAGGAGAGAGAAAGAGGCAGGGCGAGGAAGAGGGATGAAGAAGTTTGAGAAAGAGGAGGGAGAGCTGGATAACTCCTGTCTACCCTGGGGCAGTGTAATTATATCTGAGGGTGAGATAAATGTTCCTTTAAACACACTACCTTGCATACACACACACACACACACACATATGCACACAGGTAACGCATGGATGTTCCAGACCTTGGGCATTTCTCCACAAGTCTCCAGCTGAGTGAGTGATTTCTCTAAACTGCACCCTTGGGCCAGCATATGACCATAAGCCAGCTTGTCAGGAAAGCGACACACACATTTGGTTAACTTCCCAGTGCAGAAAAACACACACACTCACACACATAAGCAATTTGGGGAGTGTGGGCCAGCAATGGTGTGAGAGGGAAATGGGTGATAAAATCCTCATTTTCCTTCATTGCCGGGTCGTTTGTCTTCGTCTCACAGGTGGCTCGCCAGTCATGGAAATGCTGGCCGGCAACCGAGAGCTGAGTCACGTCAGGCGTTCATCGATCACTCGACTGTTTACTGTTACTCTCACTCGCTCTTTCGTTCTTTCTTTCGTGCCCTCTGTCCAGTTATCCCTCTCTTCACCTTAATCTCTCGCTCACATAAAGTCAGCGGGTATGCAGTTTGACCCCACACAACCTCTCTTTATTTCTCTCCTCCGCACTCTGTAATTAATTTTTCTTACAGGATAAAAACGTTCATACAATGGAAGGGTATATTGATGGATGTTTTTCAGATAAGTTCAAGGACTGGACCCAGTGTGAACAGCCAAAGACTAACGTTGTAAAGGCAGCCGAGGAAACAAGTTTTTTTCTCAGTAGTGAGAAAACTCAGTAGAGCAGCCAACTTTGTTAACACTGAAAATGTCTCTAGCTTGAGAAGTTGCAGCCTCGTCTTGTCTCTTTAAAGAAAATCAACAGAATAATATGTTGATGAAATTGAGCGCACGCTAACGAACCATAACTCAGCACAGGAGGCCTGACAAGTTTTAGGTTTCTCTAAATGTCAAAGTCGTGTGCAAGTGGTATACAAAGGTTTTGTGCACAGAGGTGTGATTTGCACAGGTTTCATAAAGTCTGAGAGCTGATCACACAAGTTTCCGATCTGTGTATGCGACAAGTTACAAGCTACAAGTCACAAGCACAAATTTTGGCCCCACTTTAAAGTTCATGCTCATAGCTTTTTTACACGGGCAAACTAAATCTCTGTGCACAAAACGTCTTCACATATGCACAAAATAATTCTACGGTTTGCAAAATATCAATATTAAACACCCTCATTTGCATCCATATGCTTTTGCCTCCTCCTGTCCAGGAATGACTATGAGTTTTGAGTGGTAAATCTGCCACTGTTATCATTGTAAACTGCTTATGTGATGTAGGAGAGCGGAGAGCTTTGGCTTATTCTTCTGCTGAATTTCACTTGAATCAGTTTTTGAACAGTTTGATATACTTTTCCTCCCTCCAGCACAGAGTCTAATGGCTCAAAACTGGAAGCAGCCTGTGACAAACAAATAAAAAGAGTTCAATCTCCTCATTTTTACTGTTCAATTTCCCATCTAGTGGCTAATTCGCTACATCTTCAGCGGGAAATTCAGATTTATGGGTGTAAATATAATTTTCATGAGAAAGTCAAAAGTGTAATTTTTAACCTGCAGAAAAAAAAACATGGGCAGTTGCCATGAAAAACAAACAATTCATAAAACTGCACAGGATGAGGAGGTTGTGATTGATGAGAAAGCCATTGCGCAGTGATTAGTCTTTCACCACGGCGATCAATTACCGTATGGCATGTTTCAAACTCGGTGTTGGCGTAATCAGGTAATGTGGACTCCAGAGGCAGACGGATCGGGTGCAGAGAAGATCTGTCAACGATTCTGGTCTCATGCTGCTGTTTCAATGAGCTGCACAGGTGATAGAGAGAAAAAGAGTTGGAGGTTGGCTGCTGCTGTTACATGTACAATCCTCCCTCTCTGTGTGCCTCCCCCACACACACAGGAGAAGTTTACCTCCCATCGGAATCCAGCAAATCATAAGTTTGTGTGTACGTGCAGGTGTGTGTATTTGCCATTCAGCTGCCAGTGTGTGTGTGTGTGTGTGTGTGTGTGTGTGTGTGTCAAGGAGAAGAATGAAGACTTCTACTGTTCAGGTTGTACAGGATGACTCAGCAACATTCAGCCCCCACAGGAACACAGGCTGCCTGTTAGCACTCAACTAATAAGACGCCTGCTTGAGCCGATGCGTCACCATCCCACCTGAACACTGCAGAGAGGGGGAGAGAGAGTGGGTGGGTGGAGGGGGGGGGATGCAGATGTAGCTATTAGAGAGAGGGAAGTGTCTTGAAGATGGGTGCACCTGTCTCCGAGCACAAGCTGCTGCTCTTATTCACTCTTTCTCTTCCGAGTGTATACGGCACAAAGGAGCACTGATATTTTCCCAACCTTTCATGCACTATATATTGTCTGTGTGTGTGTGTGTGTGGCATATATCATGTTTTATGTGACTTTACATAAGCAGGGATCAATGTGCACAGATATATATGCTTTAATGTATGAGATGAGTGTTACGTGCTCCACATATGTGTGTGTGTGTGCTGATGAGTTTCTTTTAAAAGAAAATTCAGGGTTTTGGTCATCATTGCTATTGGTTACTTTTTCTTCAACATGTGAACTGACTAGATTTGCAAATAGAAAAAGCATCACTACAGATGTCAGTAGAGATACAGGCAGGAAACACGGGACATACAGCAGAGGTACTGAACCAAGGACATTCCAGTTGTATGTTATACATCTTAGTAACAAAGCCGCCAGTCGCTCAAAAGACAATCCCATCCCAAAACACTGGATTACATTCAATCACAAAGTTTTTTGAATTTGAGATAAAATGTTTTTACATTATTTATTCCAAATTCTAACATCAGTTTATGGCAACTAAAGTATACTGACTGTATGGTAGAGGTCAGGAAAAAATATGGTTATGGTTAAGGGCTCCCTGGACAACATTCAGAACATGAATATAGCATTAAACAACCATTTGCTATGTAAAGATGGTGGACAGCACATATGCATGTTAGTATAGACTGACTATCAGTATAGACTGAACAAGAATGAATGAGAGACCCAGCTGTCTTTAACCTTTAGAATGGCAAAAATAAAATATTGTGTTGTAAAGCCAACGCTGACTATGACTCTTAGTTGGGACACAAATGCTGGTCTCCAACATTAAAGTCAGATACACTCCACATCTGTTAACCATTATAACTTCCACACCCTGAGTCCATAGCAGCATCACTTTCCTCAGCCGTGTTCACTGGCTGGGTCCTCCACTTTCACTGATCTAACTTGCATATTAAATCCAAATCCAGATTGCATCACTTCCAGGTATAAATGGAGTCTCAGTCTTGCTATGAGGAGAAAGCTACTTCCTGCACTGGCATTGAATGGGGGCTTTGCGCAAATTCATGCCTGGCTACGCCGTCCAATATGAATAAAATGCCTATTGGGGATTCAAACCACAAACCATATTATGGTTATTTCTTATTTGGAGGTGAAATAGTGGCTGAGTGTACCTGAAACGTTGCCTACGATGTGGACTTCTGGAAGTACTACATGTACTTAAGTAAGTGCATTAGAGGCGGCTTTCTCCAGTACAACTGTACAATTTGAGCCTGTGTTTTTTTTAGAGTTGGACCAAATTTCAGCTTCAGCAAAAGTACTATTCAATAATAACAGTAAACTATTCGAAGATTATTTGAAAACTTGGTATCCGTGATCGTTGTAGGGGATTGGCTCATTTCTCCAGCTTCATTTCTTAGAGAGGACGCTGATCTCCAGGCGTTATATGGCCATAGTTTTCTCTCTAAAATACATTTGGTTGTTTACAGCACATGTGATCATCTGACCTCTTGTGTGTCCTCGCCCTGTGGGACTCCATTCGAGCAATGTGCAATGCATTCATCAAATAAGTGAGTTAAAAGCTACAATCCCTTGATTTTCATCTAAATGCACATTCATGTGCATAGCTATGTACTTGCTCACAGCACACTTTCAAATTCACGCTGGTTCCTTCAAACACACCCACACACACAGATGCAGACACATAGCGAGACAGGGATACTGACTGACACACACACACACACACACACAGAGTCGTTTTCTTGAGCCCGCTGGCAATGTCTAGCACATCCGTGGACACTGTGTCCGGAAAGAGTTTTTTTCAACCATGTTTTCAGTTCAACTTTCTGTGCATGTGTGAACAAAACACCACAATGTGCTGGGTCGACTGAGGTCAGATGGGAGATGACTATTCATAGTGCAGACGTTATCCAGCTATCCAAGTATCTAGTCCAGCACGGCACAAACCCAAGGAATTTGGCCTCAGTGCAAAGGAAGGAACTTCAGTTCAGTACAGCTGTGGGACAATTGAACTGTATAGGACAGTGGATTTTGTAAATTAAAACCTCAGAGATTCCTAACTCTCTGAGAAAAACAGAGAAAATCTGTTTGTGTCTGACCTGGACTTTCCCCAGACAGATGTGTCACAGGGAGACACATGCATTAATAAGCTTGTGGACCAAAGTGCATTTTATCTTCTCAAGCTTACACGCCCTCAGAGGCTGACACACACACACACACACACACACACACACACACACACACACACACACACACACACACACACACACACACACACACACACACACACACCCTCTGAAACACAGGCTTCTCTTTTCAGCCTGTGCAACATTCCTGTTTCTCCTACGTAGTCAGTAAAGGAATCGCAGACAGCGGGGAAAGAAGAAGACGCTGAGGACCAAACGAACAGAAATGTTCTAAAGTTGTTTCTGGGTGTTGTTTTTTTTGTTTTCTTGTCACTGATGATGTGCTATGTTTGTGTTCCTGTCCTGTTGAAAACCTCACATACCAGCTCTGGCTTCTAAATCTGAGGCTCCATTTATACTGACAGAATTTCTGATTATTTTCATACCCTTTGTGGCACAACTCTGACGTTCTCTTGGCTGACTACATTGAAAAGCAACAAGCATGTCTAACTTCTCCCTCTTCACACTCACAAATAGATCAGATCTGGCACAAAGGTGGAAAAGGAAAATCTGATTGTTGGTTCTTGCGCACAGGTAGTTTTACTTTGTGTTTGCTGTGTATAAAAAGTCACTTTGAACTTATTTTCAGCTTATTGGACAACATTAAAATCATCATCATCATTCTACATGCTCAGTATGCACTGAACAATATTCTGGTCTAGTTAGACAACAAAAAAAGTATGAAAACGTATCGCAATACATCAACTTGACCATGAGTTAGCATTCTCGGCTGACTTGAGCGACACATCTGTATATATTACATGTCTGCAGAACTATATCCTGTCTGTGTCCTTATATTTGTGAGATTCATGGCAACTGAAAGACGTTTACTGTGAAGCAGTGTACCGAAAAGTGCCTGAACTAGCCTGAAATTTAGTGTGAAAACTCAATTTGCAGCAATTACGACTATTGTTCATTGTGTTGCGCTTTGTGAAAGAGTGAGATTGGTTACAGTTTTTCTAGTGAGCGACAGCTGCCATACTAGCAGCTCTGTGAGGCTGCACTTAATGCTAACGTCATCACACTAACATGCTCCGAAAAACAATGCTAGCATTCTGATCTTTAGGTTTAATGTTTACTATGTTCACCACGTGAGTTAAAACCAAAATATTGGACTAATTAAAGTTGAGCTGATGATATTGCTAGATGATAAGTAAAGGCTAAGACTGATTCTGATGAGAACACGAATGTCACGGCAATCTATCCAGTAGTTTTAGATATTTCAGTGTTGGACAGACAGACAGACATCGTCATCCCTAGAGCCTAAAGCAGCAGGCTTGGCAAATAATTAATTCGAGCATAAAAGTAAGTTTGAGTTTATTTTCATTTTATAATAATTAAAGATTATTATCGACTAGAAATCCTATGAATCAAATCAGCGGTTCGCTATAAAAACCACAGCAGAAAATATCACACAATTTATCTGGTCTGAAGTTGTTGGACTAGTCTGCAGATACAACTGGAGCCTTTCACATCACCAACAGAGCAGATAACTGATTATGTTGCCCGTGCGGTTTGGAAAACAATCTGCAGCAATAAAGCAGGAAGGCTGCAGGGATGTCTTTGTTGCTGTGACTGTACTCTGCGAGATGAGGGGAACAAAAACCTCTCTGCTGTGTCGACGAGCGCCAAAGGTTAAATATGGTGTGTGTGTGTGTGTGTGGAGGAGACTAGCGCCCACCTCATGAATTATAATGTAAGCTGTCAGAGTGAGCGTGTCTTCTGGATGGTAAGTGGCCAGTTCATGTCAGGACAGGACTGCCTGGTGCTTGATTACAATCCTGCCGGTTAGCAGACACACACACGGTCACACACACAATCACCGTGACCTCCCACCAGAAACCAGGGTGTGGCAAGTCCTTCTAACTCTAGCTCATCACATTTGTCTACACCTGCTTGCAACCTTTCACTTCTAGATATTTACTCTCAAAACAGGCATGTGTGTGTGTTTGTTGTCCATATTTGTCGTTTGCGCGCCTTAATAATGCTCGGCTGCACCTGTGTGTTGTGAGGTAGCCGTGCTTGTGTGCTGTCTGTGAATAGCAAGTGACAGTAGATACCAGACCAGAGCAGGGAGAGCCCTTAACAGGCAGCATGGTGGGGGGAGGTGAGCGCGAGAGAGAGAGAGAGAGAGAGAGAGAGAGAAAGAGAGAGAGAGAGCGAGCACCCGGGGCCTTTCCACGGTGCTGGGCAGGACGTGAAGGTCACGTCGCTAAGCATCAGATCAGCTGGGCCGCTGGCCTGGGTGGGGTGCGTTTGTGTGCTTCTCAAAGACTGGTATCATGAAATGCTCTCAAGGCATCTCACTGTTTCTTTGTTCATTCAGTTCAGTTTGGATGGTGGAAACCTGTAGAGCAAGAATAGAGTTTTCAGAGGATGAAGGTTTTCAATTTCTGTCACCTTGAGACGCCTGTTGTTGATGTTCAACACATTTGAAGCTTTAGTAAGTGGCTGCATGGTCATGTGCTAATTCCAAATCAGTGTCTGGTAACATTTAAATGAATGAAACTGAAATATTTAAAGCTAGCTTTAACTACTAGCTGCTTAACAAGGAGGAGCATTTAGCAGCAAAAAGAGATATTTCCCTCAGGAGGTGGAGGAGACCAAAACAGAGCTAAAAAAGAAGCCAGAAACACGACTCCAAGTGAACATTAATCAACTTTGTGTTCACAGCTTGTTCGATTGCCTCAAAGTTGTGAAAAAATACTTGTTTAATCGTTTCTTATTTATTGCAAGAGAAAGTTTTGTCAGTTACTGGTGGAAACCTCATCCTCATCTATTTTCATTTCTGTTAAATTGCATATTTCTAGCCTGAGGATCAAAATTACCATTCCATTTTTTGCTGAAAAGTTGGACATATGAGCGTAAATTCAGAATTATAGTACATAGCTGATATACTTGTTCTTATGTGTCTTTGAAACATTTTCCATTCCTCGCTGCCAAACCCCACTGGAGAAATTCAAATAATGTATTTCTTGGCTCCTGAAAGGTTTTTGGCAGGTTTTCATTCGACAGCAGCAAAATTAAGTTAAATGAAACAAGGGGTGATAAAATCGCATTACAGAGACCTGACAAACGGTTATACTGACTAGACTGGATCATGTTGTACCAGCAAGGAGCTCTTTTGTGAGTCAGTGAACAAGAGCGGGACGAGAGAGAAAACAAGGATGAAGGAAAAGAAAACGCTCTTTACTGCGGAGCGAAAACGGATCCTTGCCACATTTGGCGGCCAAAGTTATCCTGAACTCTTTTCATAAAAGTTCCTTCGCAGTGCAGGGAGAACATTCGTATTTGTGTGTGTGTGTTTGTGAGCGACTGAACCTGTCAGTGAATCATCAAGTCTCCTGTCTACCAGTTCAATAAATAACCATTCCCAAAATGCCTGCTTTACTCACGGGTCAATTTCCCCTGCAGTCTGACAAGAGAGGACTCCCCGGGGAGAAGGGAATGAGTCAAGGCGCACAGACTGCTTTCCAATATAGAGGGAGGAGCGGCAGGAGAAGCAGCGCCATATGACTCACCATTCACCCAAATATTTCTCCACCTTACCTGAGAGCAGCCTGCTGCTGGGAGCCTCTGTTTTATCCTTATTTTTGGATGAGCCTTACACCCACGAATGATCATACATGCATCAAATTTAATATGTGTGTAATTAGTGCTGAATCTATGACCAATTAATCAATTTGGAAAATAAACTGCACGCTAAAGTATGCTCCCATGAACATTTATTGCCATCATGTAACATTCGGGCAGCAGGTCTAAATGTTCACGGGAACATAATCTTTTGTTCGAATTGCACATGTAATTCTGTCCAGCACCTTGGATTCATCACGCTTAGATGTGCGTTTTTTTAAAAACACGCTGCAGATGTTTTGGATACCTGGAGCTTCCTCGTAGCTTTGTGGTTTTTGTCTTGGCTTGCAGCAGATCAACGGCAGATTCCCTCCAGTGTACTGTCAAGACAGATGCAGCGGCTGATCGAAAAACTGGAGAAATTCAAGGGAAGAGGTTAACTGTCTGGTCTGCGTTCTGCGTCCTGTATATATGTTGGTGAAGGGAAAGGTCAAAGAGTGAACCAGGATGCATCCCGGGGCGTTGTGTGCCATACTATGTAATAGGTGACGACAGGTGTAGCAGGCTGAGGGCAGTAAAACTGAGCCGGGGTCATGTGGAGGTTGAGGTCAGGGTCGTAACGCTCTCACGAGGATCACTGCCTGACCACTACTCATCATCTTCACACACAAACACAAACGGCAAATAGAGAGAAGATCAGTGGGAGTATTGACGTCACAGTGAAACATCTAATAAAAGTGAATTACTTTACTCTTGTATCTCATATTCCAGCTTTGCTAAAATAGCTCAGGACATTATTAAAATAATAAATACGTTCTACTCATCTATCATTCACAAACATGTTCTTATTTCATTTCTGCAGAGAAACTGAAAAATAATCTAAAGTAAACGTGTGTGTGTGTGTGTGTGTGTGTGTGCCAGGCAGAAAAAAATGAATTTAAAAAAAGAGGAAATGGTGTCTCTCTCTCACAAAGACGGAGAATAGTCTTTTCGATTTTTTTAAAATCAAGATATTGTTGATGTTGTTCAACAGAGCAACATCAACAGCATGAATATTGAGTCCATAAACAGGTCACACGTGTACCGATGGTCCTCCAACTTTAAGACGCCAACATTTGCGGCACCGTCACTTGATAAGGTGTGTTTTGATCTGTTTGGAGATGTAGCTCTATGACATCTCCATGCATGTGATTTACAAAGAGGGCTGAATTTCTTTTTCCCCCTCCTGTCACTGTGGCAGGTCATTCAGTTTGTTTGTCTGCCACTCCTGATCTGCGTAGGACGCTTTAGAGTCATAAACACTGAGTCAGCGGTAGCAGACAGTAGAAATATGGAATACATCATGTAACCTTTATCCCTCACTATTCTGAGGAAATGCTTTCTAAATATTTTTTAGTATAAGAAAAACTTAAATGCCATGGTGGCAGGTGAACCGAAATGTTCGCCTACCACAGCCATCATTTAGTCTGTATTTGGGAGGTGCTGATTTCATTCCCTGTTCCTGTTTACATCATGCCTTCACTTTTTGAGGGCCGTCCTTCTGTGTGCGACTGTGAGGTCTTCATCCCTTCTACATCCATCCCTGAGTTGGATGTTTCAGTCCAATCCAGTGGTTCACTTATATCAGCTTTTACATGTTTACAGTGTCCACGGTGCTGTAAATTGTCACGCTGATGGATAATATAGAGACACTGGTGGCAGCACAGAAAGCCACATCCTGGAAAAACCATCCGGGAGACGTGTCTTTGTGGCCTTGTCAAAGCAAAAAGCTTTATCTGCTTTTCGTGGCCGGTGCAGAGGGAGCGATGTTCACACATTAGAGTGTGACCTCCTCCAGTTGACAATGTGAGATGGAGCCACAGGCTGCACGGAGAGCGTGGTGCATCTGGATCAGCGGTGTGGACGGAGCTCCGACACAAAGACACAAACACATAGTTTTGAAATCCTGGGAAACACAAATGTACAGTCTGGCACACACCAAAATGCCCACACAAGCATTTTTAACACCTGCTTTCAGAGCCCCTAAAAATCACACAAGTGCATGAACGCACACACACACACAAGAGCATGCAAAGTCACACACACGCACACACATACACACAGAGATAATGTGTCTTGATAACATTATGGATGGATGAGTGAGCTGCTCCATAGAACAGTGATTACTGGCTGCTGTGTGTGAAAGGAAATAGATTAGTCACTGTCTCAGCTCTTTCCCTTTTAATAACACAACATACAAACACTCCTTCATGCTGTCTGAGTGGAAAAAATAGACTCAAAAAATGTTCGGCTCCAAGAAAACTGCTTCTTAATAGAGAGTGTGGCATAAAGTGTAAATAATGTGAATTACTGGGATGTCCTCTTCATCATCCTGACTGCTTTAGTTTATTACACACAAATCTTTGAAAAAAATCTACATTACTTCGAAAATCATCAGTGATTATATCACAGTTGCATTCATGTCAACTGCTCTTCCTCAAAGCGTTTTCACATGCTATGAATGTGTCATGAAGGAGAATTATTTTACAGGAAGTGTTTCGGCAAAAGGAAATGCAGAGAAAGAAAATCGACTGTGGCAGCCTCGCCGAGGTCCTTGAAAGATGTAAAATGCTCGGAGAGGAAAGGTTGAATGGAAAAATGTACCTCCCTTTGAGCGTCAGATGTTAGCGCTGCTCTCTCCCATCACAGGGGCATTCTTAACAGATGGGAAATGAACCCCGTCCTGGACTTCTTATGTAATGGTGACACACAAATGGATACCTGCACACACGGACAGACTGTTAACACACGCAAAAAGAAGTGCCGGACGTTTACATATAAACGAATGTCTGTTAGATTCAAGCCATAGACCAAAGACTGTACATAAGAAGTGGACGTAGCCACCATGACGTCACCCACTGGATTGTGGGCCGTCATTTTGAAGCCTCGAGTTTTGCTTTACGGGTGTCGCCATCTTGTTTTTTTTGGAACCAGAAGTGACCATGGATGTATGAAGAGAACTGGATACAGCGTTGGAGGTGGGGCTCTGTTCATTCCTATGAAAGTTGCTCAGTGGCGCATGAAGTAAAAAAAAAGTTCAACTTCCCAGGCATAAAAATATCCGGATCTTCCGCATCGTTGGGGCCATTGAGCATGCCAACGAGCGTCTCAGGTCTGCCAAGCTAGTTGGCCCTCAGCGAAAATGAGAGAGGTTAAAATGATTTAAAATCATCAGCTGATTTACAGACGTCTCTTTCACAATGTTCACATGTGGGGATTCTTGAATCGTCGGGTCATTAGGACTCATTAGGAAAGTGTTTACTGAAGTAAATCCAGTGAGAAGTAGGCTCAGACTAAGCTAAAGCAAGTAGGAGTAAGACAGAAAAACCTAAGAAGCGTCAAAGAGAAGTTTCTAATGCTAAATAAATAAATAACATCAAATAAATAACGAACCAAATTGGCAGACATCATAAGCACGCATCAATAGCTTCTGTGTAATTACACAGGACAGATAAAAGTTCTGCAATGCATGTTTAATGCAGTAAAATGCACCATTGGTCAATTTAAAAACCCACAGACACACAATTGGAAAACAATCAGATTTACTGATTTGTCGATGGAAGGAGTTATAATCCCTAAACGGGTGATGGTGAAGTTGATAATGAGTTATTTTCCTTCAACATCAACACATGATGCTGACGGGGACGACACCTCGCCTAATCCCTCACAGGCGCTGAGGACGAGTCGTCTGACAGCCGACACACACGTGCTAGCAGAGAGGCGTCGGAGAGACGGCGGCAACAAAGGGCCTTGTTTATTAACGGAGCTCGTGAGGCGACAAATGAAGCATGAAATGAGTATCTCGCACACAACACAGACATACCAGGTACTGTACTGAGGGGGGACAGCGACCTGTGTTACGCCGTGAAAACACTCACAAACATACAATCAATTCCACGGGTCATGATAGTTAACAGAATGCAGAGGCATCTGTACAACTATTTGTGTGACCCAGTTTATGTGAGCTGCATTGCGTCCTCTGTTTAAAGGCATAGTTCAACATTTTGGGAAATAATTTAAGTACCTTATGGCCTAGAGTTTGACACCACTCTAATATCTGTACTCTAAATATGTAGTTGAAGTGGGCAGTCAGTTAGCTTAGCTTTAGCACCAAGACTGGAGACAGGGAAACAACAAGTGTGGCGCTTTAAGAGGGTAACACAATCCACCTACCAGGATCTCTAAAATTCACTAATCAACACATCATAGTTCCTTTGTTTAATCCAAAATAAGGAAAACTTGATTCGTTTTGCAAGATACTAATAAGCATTTAACGAACAACAAACCCAGACAGTCCCACTCAGCTCTGTCAGAGTGATTCTCCGCTCTTCCTCATGCTGTATAAACAAGTGTTAGGTTTTAGCTATTTTGATGTAGTAGTGGTGTTTCTACTACTTCCACACGGTCCACAGTGCTGACAGTTGTTGGGGGGGTGTGTGTATGGTCGGTATTGGAGGTGAAAGTACACTGCAGATTTTCTTTTCACATTTTTTAGGGTCTAGAAGACTGGACTTTCTCTGGAAAAAGGAAAATAACTTCTGTTGTAAAGATCACTTTAAACTTACACAGTGAGTAAATGAGTTAAAATGTCTAAGTTTGACCTGGTGTCCTAAGCAGCCCCATGACAGCAGGTAACCTGGCCTACCTCAGTGTCCTTGAGCAATTAACTAAGACTCTCGCAGTTTTAGGATGCTACAACCTGTGTTGCCTTCCTCAAGAGTGAATTTCCCTTCAGGGATCTACAGTGTCACGGAGATGGAGAAAGTCTTTGCTGTGCAGCAATGAAATGGTTGTAAGAGGGGTGTGACGCGGGGACGGAGGACTCTGAGTGTAATGCTGCCATCTATAGGCAGAAAGAGCTTCCAGTGATGCCTCAGCAGACGACGCACTCCCTTTCCTCTCATACGTGTTCAAATCAGTCTCCTGCCTCCAGCAGATCCTTATCAACTACGGCCCACGTGAGACATGCAGTTACACCCACACAAAGCTCATTAAAACATTACAAAGTCCGCAGTACAGCCTCTCACCCCCCCCTCCTCTAACAAAAGTTGACCACATGTGACCTGCGGGCCACTGCTGATTGGCATTCAGTTGCCCTGTTGGCACTGGCCAGCTTCTCACCTGGCAGACTCCCGGCCGGCGGGTAAAGAGGCAGCAGGCATCATTCAGAGGTCCCTCACCCTGTCACTTATCCGCTGCTACACACACACACACACACACACACACTTCCTGCCTTCAGGGGAGAGAGAGCGCACACACAGCATCCACAAACTCACGTACACTCCCGGACATTAAGTCACATACGGCTCCGTACATGAAAGCAGCTAAATATTAATTTCCTTTTGCTGTCATAACTATCCAGGTTTGATGGATACAGCCCACATGCCTATCATCAGAGCTAAATTGATCACAGTGAGGCTGGTGTACAGTACATCATATGGAGGGTAGAAAAAGCCTTTCAGGAGCGTGATGGATAGCTAACGTGAAGGCAGTTAATTGGAAGTTTAAGGTAAAATCACACTGTCAGTGGGGAAGGAAATTGGATGTTTAATTTATGTTCTCTAGATGATTCCTGGCTGGAGTTACATGATGGGAGTTTTTTTTTTTTTTAAATTTTGTATTAATCACAAACAAGGAGCGGAGAAACAAAGCAGCAAGCTTGAAAGGAAAATTGAAAATGATTTGATGTAATAAAATCAAATATTCTTTTTAGAGCCTTCACGCTGTGCCAGTCTGTACCGCATAATTTCACTGCTGCAACTTGCAGTGTGAAGTCTTCAATAGGAATTCACCATGTAACGCCGCTTTTGTCCAAGTGATACAAAGGCTAGTGCCTGTCCCCGGTTAATCAAAGCTTCTGTTGACACAGGAAGTCTATGGGAGAACGCCATAATAGAGGGGTTCGGTGTGTGTTCGTGTGTGTTTGTGTGTGCGGAGGGGTGATCCGCTTGTACTCACACTGCCTCTCTTCTCTTTGTGTGACAGACAAAGCCGATAGCACCCCGTCAATCTGTGTAGATAAGATCATTATACAAACAGCACCCTGCCATTATTGACACTACATGACTGTGTGAGTGCATATGTGACAGAGAGAGCGTATGGAGAAGGAAAAGTCGGTGTCTTATGCTGTGTTCGCGTTACGAGCGACAAAGTGTTGCCACACAAGTCATTTTGACCGGAAGCCGGCAACATGAAGCTACAAACTTCACTTACAGTTGTCACTTCTTGATGGACGTAATGTGCAACAAATAAAGTTATTTATTTCAGCCCTCAAATGACGTGGTGAAGCGCCAACCAGTCATATGTTCACCGTTGCCATTGGCCAGTTTCTTTTACAATTTAACCCTACTATTTTCATTTACTGAAACTGACCCCAAAAAAAAGCAGCTTGGCAGATGGTTCATGTAACACACGTATGTAACGTGTGTTATTCAGTTAGCTGGCACTACGCTGGTTAATGTTAGCTTCTGTGTACTGCTACTAAATCATGTTCACCAGCTATTAAAGATAATCATAAATTAGTAGGAACATGGCTCATGATTGTAACCATATCAACGAGCGCTGGAACAACCTTGAGCGACACAGAAACAATGTAACTGGCCACACGCTGCCGTTTTGTAGCTTTGCCGCTTGTAGTGTGAACACAGCATTAAGGTGAAATTGTGCTTCAAACAAAACGTTTGTCCGGCTACTCGTCGTTGTTTGTGTGTACAAATGAAAGCTATGAATACATTTGAGGAGAGGCTGCATGAAAGGTGTGTGCTGTTATGCTCATTTGCACTATTCATCACATCCCGACCCTCTCAACGAGGGCAGGCGCTTCGCTAAGTGAAGCTGGTATAAATGAGTTTGACTTTAGACATGGTCAGGTGACACTTTGTATAATTTTGTTTTTGTTTAGTTTTCAATCCTACGCTGGCAGCATAACCTGGCTTTTACAGCTGCTGTGAGTACGATTTAAGTGAAGAAAGTAACTCGTCCATCCTCCAAACATTTGCTGTACTGGTGGGTTGGTGAAGCCACCTGTTAAATAAGAAGCCGTCAAGCAGTCAAGTGAAGTCTGAACAATGTTTCCTCCAACTGTAATTGTTCACTTAAAAATTGGCCTCGTCTGTACTTCTCTCATAAACTGGCATTTTACTAAATAATATGAATGTGCGTAGCCCTTAATTGCAGCCAATGTATCAAAGGGCATCGTGCTGGCTGTATTTTAGAGTTATGAGGGAACAAAGTCACCCCCCCAACCCACAAACTGCACAAATGAAGAGAAAATTAAAGGAAGCGTGGAAAAGGTTTCACGCATGGGGTAGAGAGGACAACAATTAGATACTAATGTGAAAAAGGCAATTGGACACGCCAATAATTGAGGCCTCTGTGTGCCATAGTCATTTCACCTAAGGTGACGGTGCACCAGTGTTTTGGGGAAATCTGGGTAAAATGATACAATAGACAGTGAGCAGAAGCAGAAAAGAGGGAATAGTGAGTGAAAAATGGTGCATTTGATGGGTTAAAATGGAGAAATCAAATATAAACATTTTATCTTGTTATATGACTAATGTGCAGCAGCTTAATCATGTTATGAGGGAAAGGTACTAGTCAGAATTATCTTTTTTTTAAATTCTCAGCTTTCCTACACTGTAGGATACTTATAAGTCCAGACACGAGGGCATCTAACATTTAAGTGCGTATGAACCTTCTCAAATTAATGAACTGAGAAGGTTAGGATTGTCACTGATACATCGCACTTGGCAACATCTTAATCTTTCTGTTGCTTTAAAAAGAAACCACACATTTACTGCACCCACAGCTCAATATAACCTCAAGCACTCTCAGACCTGTTGCTCCATTCCCCGAGGGTAGTTGTAGCAACACTTCCTGGCATAATATCACAATATCGCACCTTGCCAAGAGCGGCCAGCGCGATTGTCGATGACAGCAAAATCCTTCCTCTCTCGGAAAGCTGCTCTCAAATCCTGTGCACAGCCTGGCAATAAAGAGCCAAAGAAATGTAGAATCCATGTTAGCCTCTACTGCCGGCGCAATAGAAGATTCCAGGCCCTAAATACGGAATAATGAGGAATTAAAGTCTGGGGCTGAGAAGGGTAATAATAAGAATGAGAGAGGGAGGGGTGTTGGGTATGACGGGAAAAGGGACAATAGTTTCCCGAGGAAAGACAGAGTGAGGGAAAGAACGAGGGGGGAGAAGGAAAGATAAGGCTGGTAGCTTATCCTAGTTACTGGGGAAGGATTAAGTGATGTGCCACTTTGGTTTGCTGAATGTGTGTGCACACATGCACACGCACACACACACACACACACACACAAACAAGCCCGCTCAGTCTTTCAGCTACGTGCACACGCCTCCTCTCATTCAATCGCCCTCCGAGAGACGCACACACATCCAGGCATGTGCTGAGAGGGGTTAAGGAGCTGCGTTGCCCTCTGAGCCAGTCTTACTGGGCTGTAATGACTTTAGAGGATGTCGGATTCTTTTTATCCACCAGTGTAATATAATAAAGCAGAGAAGAGGGAGCTATCTTCTTCAAGCTGTCTCTACAGGCCTCGGCGGACTGTCTCTGCGACTCTTTCCTCTACCTTCCCTGCTTCACCCAGCCCGTCTCTGTCTCACTCTCTCTCTCTCTCTGCCCCCGGCACCCAGATGAAATACTTTGCCCTCAATAACCTTGACCTCTTTCTCTTGTTTCCTTTCCTTAATCTCCGTCTTCACTGGCGTGTTGGGTTCGTACAACCTTCTGCTTTTCTTTTTGTTCCCTTTCTTCCGAGGCTCCTCTCCTCCCCCTCCAGTGTCAGCCATGACAGTGTAGGGTTCTTGAACTGCTCCACCCTCAGTCACGTGCTTTGACAGCCCGAGTTTCACTCCAGACACTTGGGTCAGGTCCCCTGCTGCTTCAGGGCCCCTCTGGTTATCTCATCACTCTCTAACACCCTTTACATTCTATCTCTCTCTCTCTCTGTCTTCGTCTGTGGATGAAAGAGAAAGTGGTTCTCCCTGGGGGTCAAATGGAGATGATACACTGAGTGCAGCTGATATCAAGTACGAAATAGTCACATTTCACCATGTGGAATCAAAAGAAAAACTCCAAACAAAAACAATTTGTTTACAAATGACTTACAATTATTGCAGCGACACCTTACATTTCAGGGCCCATTTTGTGCTTTGGCAGCAGATGTTCAGTAGACTAGGATGGTGCTGGATGTAAAGGGGAGTATTTAACTTTATGCAGTTTGTTTTACAGCCTTGTTCTTCCAGGCCACAGCCAGAGAATGTGCATCATTAACAGCAACATTTAAAAAAAGATAAAAAAGACTTACAAACATTATCTATTAGTCCCAAGCTGAAAGGCAAGTCCTTTGACTGCTAAGAGCAGAGAAGCAGCCGATGTCTTCCATGTGATTCTGAAAGTATACCTTCAGCTGTCAAAGATAAAACACCTATGGTGACATGTCCAAAAAATAAACAGCAATACATTAAAAGGGAAGAATCTGGGAAAATGTGCCTTTTGTGAATAAGGGCTGAATGTCACTTTTTCAGACTGTGTGTGGAAATAAGTGCATCAGAGTCGAGTGTGTTGGAAAGCAAACACAGACACAGTCTAGTGCTGATCATGTCTTCAAGATACAGCTGCTTAGAGGGCTGAAATCACAAAACACACATTTTACCACTTATAAGTGGTATCTAATGCTGATAGCAATTTCTTGTAACTCACAACCATTACAATGAACGCAACAAAACACTCACCTCGCACACGCCTCCTGTTTCCTCCTCTTCCTCCTCCCTCCACGCTGAGTTTCCATTTGCGTGTGTTTATGTGTATGGCTGGTGATTGTGGTGGGGGGTCTAATTCAATTCACCAGCAGCCAGTTTCAGTTCACATTAACACAGTTTAATAAAAGACTATTCAATTAGCTGGAGAGCTCCACACGAGTGTGTGCTGTGTGCAGAAACAGAATGGTGACTGTCATTGATGGAGGCACACACTCCAATTAGGCTCACTGTCGACTTCTCACATAAGCAATGCCAAGTTGGCTGAGGGAAGAGAGAAGAGAAGTACAGAGGGAGAAAGCGAGGGAGAGAGAAAAGTGTACGGCGCAAGACTCCAAAAAGAAGTAGGTGTGTGTGTGGAATGTGTGTGAGAGACCATTTTCATCTGACTGCATGTGAACTCTACAAGCGTCTAACTTTACTTGAATTGATCCCCATTAAGTCTTTACAAAGGGCAGCAGTTTGTCAAAGTCTGACACCACCTTTCATTTGCTGACACCTCTTCAGTTGGATGAGAAAGAACAGCCAACAAACAGCGTTTCAGGAGCTGAACAAAGGAGACGGTGCCGAGCTGCTAAAACATATACATTAGGCTCCATGGCTGACTGTCAAACTTGTCTCCAGCTCAAGCTACAGGACGTCTCAGAGGTTACAGCTCTGGCAGCAACTCGAGGAACAGCTTTTCAAACAAACACCTGCACTTATAAGGGTGGAAAAAAGCAGGGCAATTACTGCATGTTGGCCGCAGAGTGAGTGTTATGGTAACACCAACCCCCCCGGCAACACAAACACAAATACACACGTCCATCTGCTTTATGCACATTTTCTGCAACCTGTTGTCGTCAACTGGGTCCAGTAATTGTCAAGGACTGGAAATCAATAGCTGCACAACTGTGAGGTGTGAGCAGCCATCTTCTAACCTTGCACCACGCCGCCGTCTCCCCCAATCAAAGCTGGGCTGGTTACCACGGCAACCTCAATCCCCAATCTTTCACGGCAATAAGGCGGGAAAAGAAAGGCACGGCACTGAAGGTGCGGGGTTGAGAAAGAGTCGGAGGAGGAGGGGGAAATAAATCGAGTTCTTGAGGAATAAAATTCCAGGCACAGAGAGTTTCTGCTGTGATGAGGCTCATTCGGATCCAACAAACCTCGGCCTCCTTAAAAAAGCAAACAGCACCCCTCCATCTAGATTGTGTTTATATCATTTCAGCACCAAACCGCATTCAAAACAACTCATAAAGCCCAGTCTTCCATTTTTTTTCACCCATTGTGCTCGCTTATCCGATATATTGGTGAAATATCCCTGATATTTCTGTAATTCAGCCAATTTAATTAAAAGGGGTGGGTTTCTAATAAAAGCCAAATGGCAGATAGCAGTGCCTGGGCTTTTCAGGAGCATGTTTAATCAGAGAATTGCTGAATGGGAGAAGGCAATAACAGAGTGAATAGAGGCTGGTATTTGTAAAGAAATGTCAGGGAGAGAGAAGGGATATGAGAGTCACTGGCTCAAACCTCTAATATGGCGCTGGCTTTAATATAGGTAATATGTGCATCATGTCTGCTGGAGCTGCCTAATCCCTGGAGAGGAAGTGGAGTTTGTAGTTGGAGGTGTTCAGACGCAAAACTGGACTGACTGACGGTTAACAGCTCACAAGCTCACACTCATAAATTCATCTAATTGGCTTCAGTATTTCATTCTCGCTTTGCTAGATTTCTATAAAAGAGCGTATATTGTATGGATCGGTCAGTGGCGCTGTGCATGTTATGAGGTGATCGATGCCATAGTGGCAAGCAGGAGTCAAACTGTGATCAATAGATCACTCCTCACAGCTATCATAAACAAATACACTCTATTCACATCGACTGCCACTTGTGTGAATGTGTGTTTAAATCCAGGAACAAGTATGTGGGCATATTATATGTTCATTAATATTCTGTGTGTGTCTGCTGTGTGTGACAGTGTGTATTTGTGGAATAAGTGTGTGTGTGTGTGTGTGATAACAAGCCTCTGTCATTCCGGGGGTGGCCAACCATGTCCATATATAAGTGGAAATGCATTTTAACTCTTAACTGAGTCCCTCTCTTTCAAAAACACACACACACACTCACGCAGGGAGGGGGTTAAGTGTGTGAGTACAGAGTAGTGCTGTGAGCTGTAGCTCTGTGTGCTGACCTTCAGGGTTATCTGGAAGGTTCCTCCACACCTTGCTGCTCGCACCAACCCCTGCTGTCACCATGGAAACACAGCTAGCAGAGACAATATGTGGCCTGCCCGGTGAGTTGCTCATGTTCACGCATTCACACAGGACCCTTAACGTGACAACACGTACGTACACGGGTTCACTATAGTGGAAAAACACATGAAACGGACAGATACACTCACATATTAAAATATGCACACTTCACGTTTCATCTGTCCTCCACTTCATTTATCCTTCATTTCCTTTACTCTTGTTTCCCTTCTCTCTTAATGAAACCATGAGCACGGCACACGATCAAGCCCCTGGGCCTGCACAGCATTGTCAGGAGGGTGCACACGACCCCATTTTCAGTAGTGGAAGTATTATTAGCGTGCCGTGACAAGAGACAGCCATCAGCCACCGCACTGCACGCACAGATACACAAGACACAAAAACACACAACCTGCAGTCTCATCACCACCGGATCACTGGGATTTATTTCAGTGGTGGCAGGGGTGTGCCGGCGCAACTTGACAATAAATCAACACATCATACACTGAGTGACATGTCAAGATAATACACTCAAAAACCAAGAAGGATGGTGAATGGGAAAGTGAAGGCGGGGGGGGGTTATTCAGTGGTGGTGGATAAATAAATGGATGAATAAGAGAAGGACAGAGGGAGGCGAGAAATGGACGGCTCTGAAACTCTCTCTCTTCTTCATTTCTTCTCCTTCTTCACATCTTCTCGTTCAGCTCTCAGCTGTGATTCGTCTGAGAAAAGATGAAGGGAGACAAGGAAGGGGAGAAAAGAAGAGAAATTATGAATTTACATTACTAGAACCCAAGGGGGAAACTCACAAAAGTCAGGATGCATCATGGGAAATCCAGTCCCTCACTGTAGCGTGCTGGGATGTGTGAATGTATTTATGGGGACTGTCTTTATCTGTATATTGCTGTGTTTATATGTGTGTGTTTCAGCAGTGAACTGGCTGGGAAAACAAATATCCCTCTGGGGCAATGAAGTCTGAATCTAAATCTAAATCTCACTCAAAAACACAGCAGCCAGTCACGTTAAGAAATTATCACATTCCAATGGATGAATATGAGGGAAAACTGAGCATTTCTCCAATTTTCCTGAAACTTAACTTAGACTTTTGAAATCAAAGAGCATTTCCTGCCTCATGGACAGTCCAACAGACCCAAGGCACACTAGCATGCTGTTTGGTTACAGGCTACATTCAATGATCTCCTTTATTCATTAAAATGTATCGCTGGTAAAATCAGAGTAAATGTTTGGAGTCGATTTTTATCATGCACACGTGTGCAATATAAATGTCCTCGCTAACTTGGTGACAGAAAAGAAACAACTTTGATTGGCAACTAATTGGTCAACATTTTCCATCGAGTGTAAGAGATGGAAACCTACATGACTGTACTTACTCCCTCTCCACCAATGCAGACCTAGTTCTGGGTCTAGGCTCACGTTAGTGCTGGTTCGCAGATGGTTCAAGTTGCGAACCATCCAAGAACTGCTTTTCTTTTCCATAGGTTAGACAGCCACACCATTATGTCATTGTATGTCTGTATATATCTCAGCTGGCACAGCATCTTTAAGAACAACAACAATGGCGGACCACATCGTCTCTTTACAAGCTTTGCGAGCCTAAATTGGCACCCAAACACGATTGGTCCAACGCCTTTGTGCTGCTTGTTGCAATTGCTATGGGTGGTGATTATGTTCAAGAAGATGTTTATTCTAAAAATGGCAGTCACAAAAGTTTAGCTGGACTTGGTTTGTCATGATAATCCTGAACACAGCCGTTCTTGGATCTAGAACAGTGCTGGAAGTGTTTGGCCTGTAGCTGATACTACAAACTTAGTTTAGCTACATGTGGCAACAGTAAAAAAAAAAGAAAAGAAAACTACAAAGGGCTGAGACACAAATACATTCATGTTAATCACAGAAGCTGCAGCGAAGGTCTGAGGTGGTTTATTGGTACAACAGACGTGCATATGAGATATTCTGGCCACATTCATAACCTGACCAGAGTGAACTTTTGTGGAGTTGCGGTGCAACAGCAATAATTGCAACAGACTGAGTAACCACTCAAAGAACCTTGTCAGCCTAAGGAAAAAAAAAAACCTCTGAGCAAGGCACTTTAAGTACAACTACTCTGCAGCTACATTCTGTCAAGGCTATTCAGTTACTTGCTCTTATTTCTTAATTCCACACTAAAATCCAACAGCTTGTTACTGCCTTTTGCTTGCTTATCTGGACTCTGCACTGTTGCCATAGCACCAACGCTTAGCGCTGAAGTGACAAGACGAGGTGAGACAGACTGCTCGCGAAGAGGACTTTGGACAAGGGAGGAGGGGACTGCAGTTGTACAGGATAAAAGGAAAAGAGTAGAAAGAATTATCCACACAAAATTTGGTAAGATTGGAGAAGAGGGGCTGAGGTGGAGGGTGTATGTATCTGATGCAGCGTCAGTGTTTTTTAGGCTTCTTTAAATGGGCCTATTGTCGTTACTGGACTGCTACTAATATCACATTTTCTGGCAACCTCCCACAGAGCTGTAACTCTTCCCAGACTGTCATCTACATTCTCTGCATTACCCCTCTTTAATCATCGTAACTGTCACTTTGTTCTTTACCTCTACATGTATGTAATGTTGATATTTAATCATTGTAAGCTTCTATGGCAGGCCAGACAAGCTCTACGTTTGGTTTAGACTTGTTTTTGTAGTGTGACCATTCACATTTAGAAGACTCATTGTTACTGTAGGGTCTGTGCATGTGAACTTTGTGCAGTTGTTTTTTTTTTTTTTTTGTTCCATAATGTAAACTCTGTACTTCTTGTTTTATCAGCTACAAATCATTTGCCTTGAAAGAACTTTATAAGTAACTCAACCTGACTTTGGATATCCAGAAATGTTAAAATTCAAAACACAGTGCTAAAGTTGGATCATAGCTACTCTGTGAGGCTAGATTGTGATTGTAAGGACATTTTAATGCCATTTACTTGCGATGTTCCGAATATCACAAAAACCAAAAACAAGCGATGAAATGTGACTGCAGTAGATCATTCTGACGGCTTGATAGACCACTTAGGCTGGTCTCTTATTGGGTTCTTAATTTTAGTACCAGGTGGTGAAGTTTATACTAAAATACAAGAAATTCATATAAAAACAGAGAAAACGTGTTTAAATGATAATGGTACTGCTACTGTACTTTTTGGCAAATAAATTAAATGTAAGGAAATGAAAGGAAAGGTATTCCCACTGTCATAACTATTTTAGAACAACTAATTATGTTATACAACTCCACAAATTAAAAGGAGAATCTCACAGGTTTGATGTTTGTTTATCAAAATACAGTGCACCCATAGCTGATTGTGTTTTAGAAAGCCATCCCCCTTTCAAGCTAAACACCTCTAGTGTCAATACACACACACACGCAGTCGCAAGAAAAGACACACGGTGACCCAGGGTTAGTGAAGCATTAGCTTGTGGCTGCTGGGTGGGCTAGTTGGCATGCTAACTACCTCAGTGCTTGGCTGGCAGGCAGATATGCTGGCGGGCAGGTTAGCTGTTCACTTGCCAAGTGCATCCGAGGGCATCGCAGCCTGTGCCATTGAATTGGAGATGAGCGGCAAATGTGACAAGGGGATTTAGCTTTACTGTTCCACTCACGTCCTGAGATATAAAGGGGGACAGTGTGTGTGTGCGTATGTGCATGGAAAGACACTTTTTGTGCGCAAGTGGCTTTGTGTGTGTAGGATTATATTTATTTTAACATGTGTGTAGGTGCATGAATGTGTAAGTTTGTGGCAGCAGGGTGTGCAAGTATTGCCACGCTCATATATAGCAGTGTGACGGGACATTATGCCTCATGCATAGTGTATGAAGTAGTTCCTGAATTTCAAACTGACCCCTAGCACCTCCCACAGTACACATGGTTCAATTTGGTGCCCCAGGTCCAAATTTGGACTGCTGCCATCCACACTTGGATAATTTAAAGACAGGAAAAGCTTTTTATGCACGACACCTTGGGCAGGGAGGGCAGCCAAACACTTGAGCTCAAGGTCTGTGCTGAATTTAAGACGTCCACTCAGCTGCCGATTTATTAGGTACACCACGCTAAAGCTAATGCAGTAGGATCAACAGTCCTGCAATAAATCCTACCTTTATACAGGTTATAATGTTTAAATATTAAAAGGTTTTGTGGAGGATGTAGCTCGCAGTGCAGTTGTGTACTGAGTTATACTGAGAGGTAATATTTAGTTAACTTCATTTATATCAGCTGGATTCTGGAGGGTCTTGGACTTAAACGCAGAAAAGTCAGGTAGATGATCATTTCTTGTGTAGTACGGTTTAGTGAGTTTATGAAATAGATTGGTCTTCATTCATTTGCATATTGCTTCACAGAATTTAGTGTTAATACTGTGACTGAAAACTATGAGAAATATTCATTGACAACCTTATTTTCACAATGAAAATGAGACCTTTTTTTTTTTGACTAAAACTAACAAAAATCAAAACCTAAATCAAAATCAGGAGCCAAAATTAACACTAGCCAACTGCTTGTATTACTACTGTATATTTTAGACTATCTGACAGATATAAGTGCTACGATGTCACATCTAGACATTATGTGGCTGTGATTTAACCACATTGTGATTGGTTGTTCTCTCATTTTACACTTCGTCAACCTACTAACATGATTTGGAACTAATTTTTACAACCTGTTGGCGCAAATAAGTGCAAAGTTGAACCAACTCCTCTTCATTATCACCGACTGTTGCTGAAATGGAGGAGTGTCAGTTGAGATTGGATTTGATACACACAAAAACAGTGATTCACAGACAAGTACACACAGCATACAGACACACGACGACATGTTTTCTTCCACCTGCCAGCTTCCATCCAATTAGTGAGCAGTGTAAGGAGAAGATAGATTGTTGTGTTCGTTGGCCAGGAATCAACTTTGAACGGCAGCAGCATAGAAGCAACAGTGTACACGCTGGGTATGTTCACACTTCCCCAGTCATAAGGTAATGGGCAACATACAGACAGCAGACATACATGGAAACACATCTCCACCAAATATAAGGACACACTCAGTCTCTCTCTCACTCCCACACACAAACACAAACACACACAAACACACTTGACTCACTCATTCGCCTTTTCTCTGTGAAAAACAAAAATAATGGACAAGTAGAAAATCAATAACTGTCTTCTCTGCTAAGTGCTAACAGCACTCAGTTCTCTCCCTCTCTCTGGAGACACAGAAACAGTTGCCAGGCAGGACTGTCAGTCAGACGCTCACAGAGTGGTCGTGGCTATGGCTGCTTTATAAGCACACAGCCTTTCACTGATTACACAATCAGTAAGACAGCCAGACAGTTCATCAGTCAGTCAGTTGAGGAAGCCTTATCGTCAATCACTCAGCTAGTTGATAACATGTACATTCAAATTGTTGTTTCAGTCAGTCTGTATGTTGGTCAGTTGGTCGGTCAGTCAGTTAGTTGTTAGCATAGACGGTATAAAAGAAGTGGACGTAGCTTCCACGTCTGAAAGGTGAAGCCAATGCTGTAGAGTCAGCAGGGGGCGACTCCATTGGCTCCAAAAAGAAGTTCACTTGTACAACTATGAGAAAATTATCCTGATTCTCACTTGATTTATTACTTCAGGGAACATTTTCCTTACAAATATATTGTCTCAGTCATACTTCAAGTCTTCAACACAGCATGATGTTGATTTTGTAAATGATGGTCCTGTTGTGCGTAAAATCGACCATAAAGCAGCATATGCTTTAGGGCGGGACTACCTTGAGACTAACCAATCAGAGGTGGTCTTTGTGGAATGAATCACTTCTGACTCGAAAAAAACAAGATGGCGACGGCCATAAAGCCAAACTTTAAAAGCTTCAAAATGGCAGTCCACAAACCAATAGGTGGCATCATGGTGGCTCCGTCCACTTCTGATATGCAGTCTATGCTGGTTAGTTGGGAGCACAAACGGACTGGACCAAGATGCATCGGCATTAAACTGTAGGCTGGATTACCAGACAATCTGGTGCAGATATCCATAGTCTTCGTGAATTTTGGTGATCCCCTGAGGCTTTGATTTATCTATGTAAAAGGTTTTCTTTACAACAAGAATTCCAGCAATGTGCACGCTGACCTTCAAGATCCCCTCCAGATGCATTTTAAGACATAAAATAAAATACTCTGCGTCAAATAATGTGATAAAATGTAAACTACAACTTTAAACAACTGAAAAAGACTTAAAAGAGGACACAAGCCTCAATATCTGACACTCAACAGGTTTTGGGTGCAGAATCAGTTTAAAGTTAAACTAGAAACAGCTGAGCCTCCAAGAGGTCTAGGGCACAAAGCTGCCAGTCTGACTTGAGCTTGGGCTCTTTGATGCCTCAATCTCTCCATTCAGTTTGTTTCCACTAGTAACTACTGAATAAAAAAGGAGATTGTTGCAAATATGTGGGGCATTGTATTTTCTTTTAATTTAACATTCCTGTTGTTTATTTTCTTACCATTATATTTTTTTTCTGTAATGCTGTCAGATTGATCTTGAACAGATTTTTTATTTTCAGTGGTCCCTGCATTCCCATCGAAGTAATGGGAAGGTCACAGGTCAGTGCTTGTCAATTACATTTATTATAATTTTCACTGTCTTAGTTTGCATCACTGACCACAGACATGAGATTGTCTCTCCTTGGGTAAGTAAAAAACACGAAAAAAGATGATAATGACAAATCCATTCACAGATTAACAACACAGTCTTCAAATAGTGAGCACCTTTGTTGCGATGTATCCCGACACCTTTTCTGTACCCAAATGAAGTGAGACACATTGTAGCTCAAATCTGGCAAGAGCAAATCGATCGCATTATAGAGATGGCAGTCAGTGGAGTGTAGCAGCATGGATCAGATGTTTACCTGGATGCTGATGGAGTGTTATATAGATTTGAGAGAGAGAGACAGAGAGTGTTGGAGGACGAAGGAGGGACATGAGAGGGACCAGCTAATCTTTATGTGGCCTGTGCCTTCACAGGGTGGTTGCCTTGGAGATGATGGATGTGAAGGAGAGTTGGGATGGAAGGAGAGAAAGAGAGAGACATAAAGAGACTGAAATATGTGAGCTATCATGAGTGAGTGTGTTTGTGTGGGCAACATGTATGAGCATAAGATATTCACAACACAGGCATGTGCCAATATTTCTCCTCTGTGTGTTGCCAAAGCAGTATGACGTTATGAATTGAAAATAAAAACAAAACAAAAACTATGAAGCAAGTAATCTAAATAATAGTCATGAACGCAAAAGGCAGAGAAAAAGCACATACATTATGTTAGTATTGGTACAGTTTTACATCACACAAAAGCTAGTTATTTAAAGTGGGGTTGTATGAGACACTTATCCAGATCATTCACACTAGATTGTGGTTAGCGTGCCCCCAGTTTGGAGAAGCAGACATGAATCCCAGCACAGATGCTAAGCAAAGTACTGCCGTGGACCGGGGCAGCAGCAAAACACATTTTAGCCGACAAAGAAATGGCCAATCTAAAAAAACATGTAGTGTACGCTATAATTATAATATTCTGACCAATTTACACTGCTGTCAGACAGCCCTTTTCATGGGAAACTGGAGCTGTTACTTTAAAGCCATCAGACTCCATCGATAAAAACAGTGATTTTACCTTGCAGAATATGGGAACGGCTAGTGTGGCGCTGCCTTGATTGGTTGGTTTGCTTGTGCGATTGTGTGACTTTGGTGTTTTAAATGGTCAGTTCTGATCTGAACTACTGTGTTAGTTGGTCGATCGAGGCTGCTTTAGCACAGCGAACTCCCATGTTCTGCAAGGTATGATTACTGTTTTTGTCAATGGAATCTGGTAGTTTTGAAGCGAGCAATAAGAACGAAAGAACAGCTTGACAGCATGTAAAGCAGTGAAAATGTTCTAAATATAGTGTGCACTTCTAAATATAGTGTACACTAATGTACACACTGATGTTGATTTATTTTAGTTGGGCCTTTTTTTAGGTAACTAAAACATGTTTTGCTGCTGCCTCCATCCACAGCAGCACATTCCTTAGTATCTGTGCCAGGACTCCTGTCCGCTTCTCCAAACTGGAGCCGTGCTGACTGCAATCTACTGTAAGTATAACAACAACTCTGGGTAAGTACCTCATACAACCCGACTAAAAAAAATCCATACTATCCCTTTTAATAACAGAGAAATTACAATATGGAGAACTGTCGGGGTCTGTGTGTCTGTGTGAGTGTGTGTGTGCAGGACCAGACTGCTGCTGAATAGAGTGGCCCTGTTATCAGATCAGAGTTAGCAGGCAGGCCTAGGCTCACAGTGGGGCTCACCACCTGCAACTACTGATAGCCATGCACATACACAAACACCCACAAACACACATTCTTTAAAATTTCTTATTTCCTCTCCATTTTACAAGCCTAAAGTCTGACAGTTTTTGTCTCCTCTCTTTCTCTCCTCCAGAAGAGACTGACAGACTTTGTTCTTCCTTCCATCCATCACCTTGTCCCCGATCCTGACAGAATACCTCCTCTTCCCTTTATTCATCCTCTCTACATTTCCTCTATCATCCACTCATTTCTGCTGTATCCGTCGCTTACAGTTTTCTATTAACCCTTCTTCACTGACAGACGCTCTTAAGCCTCTTTCTCCCCTACTTCTCCTCTCTTTCGTCAGTCACCACCCATTCCCCCATTGACGGACACCTTTTATACCTCTTTCATCCCTACTGCAAACACTCATTTTCCATTTTCTTATCTCTTTTGTGCTGGAAATGGCAAAATTCTCTCCTTGCAAGGTAACTGCATTCGCGAGATCACTATCACAATATCTACCTCGCCAAATTACGTGTTTGTGGCCAAACCACAGTGGTACGGACCAATCAGCAGAAGGTATGGGCGGGCCTTAGATGTGACGACAGCGAGAAGCGACTGATCACTTGAAAACATAAATAGGTTAGCATAGAGGCTGCTAAAGTATTAGATATATCTGAACTAGATTGAAAAGCAAGGAATGGCACTGAAGGCTTTTCTCGATGGAAAGGATATTTTCGCTCTTCTCCCGACTAGCTATGACAAGAGTTTTAACAACGTTATATGGTTCGTTGATCTGATTGAGTGAAGTTGGCCTGTGCTAGACAGTAAAAGACAGATGGTTCGTCCAATCATCTGTATCCAAGTATCTTTTTGAACATGCCTGCCCCTTTACAAACAGGGCCGCCTTCCCAGATGGTTCTGTATAACAACCCATCTGGTGCGTCAGGTTAGCAGAATTCCTCCTCGTCCTACCAGTCTACTTCTTTACCTTCTTCAACAACAGAAAACACAGCACAAAACTGTAATGTATGTCCTTGTCTCAGAGGACTTCAGGTTCCAACGTCAGTCCATTATTGGTCACAACTCAGTGTCCCTTCTTGAAGGTTTCCATTCAAAAGCACAATGTCTTTTCATTTGTGCATTATATGATTCAAGAGAAAGCTGATCCAGAAAAGGCCTCCACAAGTCTAGGAGTTCTATTTTCTATGAGAGCAGAGATAGATTTTTCACATGGGAACACATTCAAATACATCACATTGTGACAGTAGGAGGAGTGTTTATTGAGTAGTTTATAATTTAGAAAAGGAAGCAACACACTTTTAGCAGGTAGACTCAACAAAAGGAGGCCTGGTTCTTCTGTATTTTGTATTTTAAAAATATTACTAACTTCTTTGGGTCTACAATTCCAAAACCATGAAATGGTTCAGTTGTTATTCTTGAGGAGTGGAGGTGTTAACATTTTGTTAGGACTGAATGTTGCCTGTGAGGTGCTCAAAATGCTGCTGGAACTGCATTTAGAAATGTACGTCTCCCTGCAAAAACGCAGGTGAATTAGTTTGCTGTTAAAAGTAGCTGGAGTGGAAAATGTCAACTGAAATGTTTTGAAGAAAGGCAGAATCGCTCTACAAAGATACAGAAGATACTGACACACATGCACAGGGATGCAACACACAAACACACACGTGACAAAAATGGAGGTGACATTACAATATTCTATCTCATAAAAAACACATATACACACACACACACAGACAACTACATTATATTCTGTGTGAGGGATAATGTACAGCTAGTCGGTCATTTTTGCAAAACGAACCCCGACAGGATGATACTGCTTGTTAAAAGGCTTCATACTAAAGAAATCAATGACTTGACAAAATATTGATTTAAAGATGATTTCACTGATTTGAAAATGGTTTTATTGCTTTCGCTATCAGAACTTAATTCACAGCAATGGTCTGTGTTAGAGGAAGACAACACTGAAGAACGCTGTAATTGAACAATCAGTTCCCTCTCTCCAAACTCCAATGCTGACCATCACAACTGCATAGCTAACCTTGATAATGACGTTCAGTTGGGGTTTAGATTGGTTCCCTATAAGCTTTGCTTTCACTATGCAATTCTGTCTCTGACATCGGGTACCAGGAAAATGAAGGCTTGATTTAAGGCACAAAGGCAGTGCGTTAACCACTGAGCAACCAAACGACCATTCCGATGGCATTCTTTGTAAACAATCAGTAAATAACGCACTTTGCCAACCTTTCAATACAACCAGATGTTTTGTTTTGCCCTTACATTAGCACTGTGCTTGGGTTTGTTTATTGTCTTGGAGGCCTTTCTAAAATGAACAGTAGAGACAGTTAATGTATTCGATCATGATCAAGGAGCTGATCGGCACAAAGATGGTTTAATATTTGAAGGTGCCGAACTGACTGTTTTTCTTATAGCAGCACAACAGAACCACTTGGAATCATTTTGTTTAAAAAATTTGAGAAATTTGTGAAAAAAAGGCCAACATAAGTTCACAGAGCCCAAGGTGAGCCCAGAAAGGTGTTTTTCTCTCGCTCAGCAAATCAATGTGTGTACCTTTACCTTGACCAAACCCTTATCTTACCCTAATTCTTAAATCTCCAGCCTTAGTTTTTCAACAGCTCCATGAAAAGTCAAACGCCAGGCAAAATGTCCTTGCAGTGTGCAAAGTGGATAAAAGTGCACACAAATACACATTTTACCTCACTGCAGTTTTCTTCTCCTCAAATAATACCTTTTTATTGTAATTGTCTTAACTATCCAAATAGTTTAAGGTATCTCTCTCTTTGGTAATCTCATTTGTTGATGCCAAGCACATGAACAACTGCGTATCCCACCAGCTCTACATCCTGACAGGACATGTCTAAGCACTGCTGTGGACAAACTCTGGGGTTTTTAATTGCTTTGTACAAACTCAGGTTTTCACTTCACCACATCATAAGTTGTTCCAACTGTGAATGTAATCCTTAGTTGTTTTCGTAGACAGCAGCTCTTTCGTGGGTTAGTGCTTCTGTAACCTTCTGACAGATTCGCACTCGTCTCTGTGTGGCTCTAATTTTCTCTATTTTTGGCCCAGTTTTCTGCTTCCTCATGGTGATTACCTGTTCTGCTTACAGCGCCTTCTCCTACAATCTCACAACGCCAAGGTCTTTACGGCACTTGACAGAATATGACAGAGATCATTTTTGTGTACACTGCTGTGATAGATTCACACGTATAGACCTACTGTCATAGAAAAGGAGATGGGACTTTGGGACTCTGAAACAGTTTCTTTCCTTTCAGCATTGATAACGCTTTATACCTCCACGCCACTTCAGCAAGTTAGAAAGACACACAGAAAATTGCCCTATATTTTTACCTGTTAAATACTGCACTTTTTAAAGGTTATAATTTATTGAGAACTGAGAAAGAAAGATTTCTGATTACCTTTAAAAATAACACCATGAATCCAACAATGCTCCATAAGCTTTGGCAGTCAAAGAGGAACCAGTGTGGTACTTCACCAGGAGGGAGATCTCAGACGCCACATGGCTCACACTCACACATCAGGGTGGACAAATACTGCATTCAGTGGGATACTGTGGCAAGTGTTGCTCCAATCACTGCTAATGGTATTAAATGGCACGGTACTAGCAATAGCATTCTGCAAACGGTTGGCGCTGGAGCCTTGGAGTATTGCGGAGGAAGAGGAGGAGGGGGCGACACTTACAGTAAGGGGTGGTTTGAGAAAGGCTTGCTCTTGAATGTGACCTTGAGAATGGCTGTATTTTGTTTCACAGAGAAGGAGGTTGAAAGAGAGAATAGATGATGAGAGGTAAAAAAGTGGACTCTCATGGGCTTACGCTCATGCAAACACACGAGGGAAAGCACACAAACACACACGGAGTATAAAAACGTCCAATGACAATAACCATATAGTGGCAATATATATATATATATAAGATACTGTCAAATGTCACACCAAAAACAGACAAAACCCACCAAGTCTCATGGTAATGCAGGGCCTTGGTGAGCTGACATTTACCCTGCATCCCTAACACACACACATAAGGGTCTGATATGCATGACAATGGTCCAACCAGGGACAGGAGAGGGACAGGGGAGTGAAGGCCAAGAGGGGGTGCAAGGCCATATCCTGAAGCAACTGGCTTTAATGGAAGTCAGAGGGCAGAATGTGTGAGAATGTATGTGTGTGCGTGCATGAATCATAAAACATAAAAGAACTTTTGAGTGACATATAAGGAAGGCTGCGCCACTGTAGATAGTGAGTTGGGTGGACTTCAAGCGGGAGACAGAAATAGTGAGATAGATACTCTAGTGATGTTCAGATCAAGACACTGGCGGAGAAAAGACAGATAAGCGTGCCGCTAGGTTCATTTTGATTGATTGACAAACAGGCAGGCTGACAAAGAGTAAGATATATACAGAGGATTCTACATGAATAAACTTTTGGAAAGCCATACAAGTCAGTGGAAGCTGGGCAGAAGCAACAGAACTGATCCGTGCCAAGGCAGTATGGGCCTGCTGCAGTGATTCATGCACACAAACTGTAAATTTGCTTAAACTGAACATGACTGGAGAATACAGAAAACACCAGGAGACTATGAGGAAAGGAGACAGATGGTATTCGATAGGCATCGAGCTTCATGTATACAAAGAGACAAAAGAGAGAAAGATAGCTATATTCAAGAAAAGCATGAAACGTGAGGTATCAACTTCAGACAAAGATTAATTTTGGAGGAAAAATACAGTACTCTCCCTTTAATCACAGGGACGAATGCATCTGCTTTAGAAAATCCGTACAAGCACATAGAGATAACAAAAGAACAGAGCTTTTAAGCTGTCGGGAGGTTTACACCAGCCTAGAATCTTTGCAGTCTATTGAGCAGTCATGTTATTGTTGCAAGCTGAAAAATTAGTCCAAACGCTGTATGTCTTTAGTCACTAGTTATTTTATCTGCCCACGAGCAGTCAGTGTATTTTCCTTTCTTAGTTTTAACATAACTGCCCTCTTTTCCAGAGTGCATCTAAAAAAAAAATTGTATTGTGTATTATTTATTATCATTATTGTGTATGCAGAACAGATGTGGTCAAAATTACAAAGGTCATGTTTGTCAGCTCATTGTAGTGAAATTCAAAAAGTTTTGTTCCTAAATACGATATTCACCATGAAAAAATCAGACATTACCTTGAGACATTTGGCTGTCAAATTGTTTATTTTCTGCTATTTGTTTTTCAAACATTTTCTGAATACGACAAATCAACATTTTCCAAATTGTAAATATTACAGATGAGCTCATGCCAGGTGACGTAATTACCTGCCTGACAAACAAACCCTCTGTTCCACGTTTGGTACAGAAGGCACCACATTTAGAGAAAAAGGTAAATCGTCCACTATTAGCACTCTCAATCTTAACAAATGTTTCCTCCAGGGTGTATAGAATATTATATTTCATAATGAAATATGATCCAGTTCTCTCTCTCATGACTAAATCTGCAGTGAACATTGCTCCCTGTTGACCCATAACCACCTGCAGCAACACTGAAACTTTTCCTAGTAAAAACTCACGTCCAAGTGCTGCTCTGCCAAGCTGCTGGCTCTGTCAGATCCATTTATAGACAGGGAGACTGGACAGCTGCCTGCGTGTCCAGAGGGGCCTTGGGACTGCCCACTCATTTCTTTTCATTAAGGCTGACTGATCGAGAGCCTCCAGTGGCAGGCCTACTCGTCTCCGCTATCTTTTTGACCCAGTCTCAGTCATCTGGGTATCATTCCAGGGCGCTAATATGAGAATTTACATTTTAACCCAAAAATTGCAGGCTCTAAAAACGTTAACTGTTGACTGTTTTATGGACGTTGTACGTTTTATGTATATGTCGCTCAGTTTTTAAGTGTAGGTGTCAAGTTTTCAAGATGTAGATTTCAGAGTGGAACAACTGACTACAAAACAACTACTCCCAACTGAGTTGCACTGTGGGCTACACCCTGTTTTTTAGCTTAGATTTGTGTGCATTTTAGCAAATTGATGCCACTGAAAATACGCTGAATTAACCACTAGCAGTTCCTGATTGCAGTACACAGATTGATATGCAGGCAACTATGACTGGATTACACTGATACTGAATAAAATGTAAAAACGTCAAGATTTCCAGGCAAGATCTGGAGCTACACCTTTCTTCAATTATTTCTAAGTGGATTTATGGAAATTCATTTGCATATCAGAGATAATATTCTCCGAAAGTGTGAGTCAAACTAATTCTAAAAGTGCAACAAAAGGGCAGTTTTAAATCAACTTAATTACTTGAATAAGCTGCTTGTTGCAGCATGTTGATAAATGAGCCAAATTACTATAACTATCTTCCCATTGTTTTCAGAACACAGGCATGCATTTGTCCCTTTCACCTCGCACAGTATCTTTCCCGCACATCTCTCCCACCCCTCCATTCAACTGTTCTGCAACAATTTGGACTAGATCAACAGTCTTTTGTCTCCATCTCCTATTTCTGTATGGCTTCCTCATTCCCTGCCTGCTCTTGTTGTGCAATACGTGACCTTGCCCAATCCATGCCCTTGGTCTTAAAGATGCTCTAAATGAACTGTAGTATAATGTGGATGCAAATAGCTATAGCAAGAGGTGTTAAACAAAGCCTGACTGAAGCATTGGCAAAGCGTTTTCAGCCCTAAAATTATAGCAAGATACAATGGAATCACTTAAGTTTATTAAGATTTACCCATACTGGTATCGCATATCGGCCAAATACTGATTCAAATAACTGGACTGGGGATTGGTGACAATGGAGCCGATCCATTAAGTTCAATTCTTTGTTAACTTCTCTAAGTGTGTACTAGGTCATGCGTCAGCAGCAACATGGTGTGATCAGACCTGAGAGCAGAAATATTTCCACAATAGCTGTGCTTTAAGCATAATGAGAGTAAAACACGACTGCCTGAAGAATGTGTTTTTCAGGACCAAAACGTCAACGCTATTCAACAGCTGGCTCTAAAAGAAACCTAGTCTGCTGACAATACCTCAGTGTTTACTTATGAGCTAGTTTAAGTGGCTTTCTGTCAGCTAACGCTAACACTGCTTGGCATAGCACAAGGTGAGTAGACAGAAAGATGAGAAGGAATGGATGGTGATAAAAGACTGCCAAAACCACCTCTGCTACACTGGCCTCCCGTAACTGCGAGTACCATCCATACGTATGTCAGTGTAGCCTATCTATGTGTCTGTGACCAGAGCTGGACGGGGTGCCAACAGGGAGAACAGTTCCTGACGCTGCTGTTGAGACTCTCGCTGTAAGCCACGATATTTCAGTTGTCAGACCAGTTGGTATCCACAAGCCAACATTACCAAAACAAAAATGTTTAACAGAAAACACACAAAAAAGGTACAACAGGCAGTACAAGAGCAAACCTCAAGTCAAAAGTCAGATAGACAATTTGTTGCTGGATTTCTATATATATACATACATATTCATTTTACAAAGTTATGAAAGCAATGTATAAGCCAAGCCTGACTGCCTCACACACTAAATAATGATGAAAAGTCTCTCCCAGCTTTTCAGATTATTAATTAAACCCTGGTGTCGCATCTGTATTCGGTACCAGCCGATACCCAAAGCACAGGCTTCAGATTCAGTATCAAGTTTGGTTGACTGATTGGCGCTTTGTTCTTGTATGAACAACACGGGTGGGTCTGAGATCAGGCTATGTGACTGTGCGTGCAAATGAACATGCGAGGGATAGTACCTGACATGCTAGCCAAACTTAACTAAGACCTAACAGAGCTCCATGGCTAGCAGTGCGGATCAGAGTTAATGCACTGGCTAATGGGACAAAGTGTGCAGTGAAGTGCTGTGAAAGACGCTGTAATAGGAAGAGGGACGCATGGAAGATGGGAACTGGAGGAGAAGAGATTGATCAACAGTGACAGCAGCATGAAAGATCCAAAGATGAACAGATAAAGCACAGGATGAGCAGTTAAGAGAGAAATAAAGAAGGACAAAATATAGTAAGTAGGACATAGGTGGTTTACACTTAAATTTGAGGTCTTTTACATTTACACATTTATATTTTAAATCTAGGAACATTTATATTAGATTTTTAAGTTGGAGCTTCAGATAAAGCACTCTTCAAGAAGCCTTAAAGGTCAACCTGAAAATCCGACCATCTTCAAAAGCACGGTGCAGGCCACTTAAAAAGCTAGATTTCCTCTCTGTTGGATTATCCCAATAAGGAAAGGTTAGGCAGAGAAGATGTCGGCGATTCAACGCTTGTGGGACAAGACTGTTTTTTTTCTCAAAGTGAAAAAGCAATTATGCAAAATTAAAAAAAAAAAGGTAATGACTCTTATAATTATATGAATTTCAGGTAGACAGACTCCTGTAGTGCCACTAACAGAGACCTAAAACAATAATTTATCCTCTACAATAGAGCACAACAATGTGTGCCCTCTAAATGCTTGTCTGATTAATCATCATCAGTCAAATCCACATTTTTTACACCAGGATAGAAGTTTTTAACTTCCCTTCAGAGGACAGCCTAGGGTCTAAGTCTTCAGTTACAGAGGAAAAGGCGTAATATTGTTACGTTTGATACAGACAGAAGCTTCCTTTTTCATTAATTCATTTTACTTTTACTCTCTCTTTCTGTCTCGTCAGTGTGTTCTCTCTCTTTCGTTCTCTGACTCTCATTTACACTCTGTCAAAGAAATGCCTGATTGAATGTGAATTAAACACATGCCTCAAAAGCAGAAAACCAGCTTGCCTCTACTCTGCACTTCACTCTTGCACTCACACTCTGAATTTATACATGCACACAAAAAAAAACAACAAACTGACTCATGTACAACCACATATACACGTTTTTTTTTTCCTAAGAGCCCCATACCACTGGCAAATGGATCTTTTGAACCAGTTTAAAAAGACTGATTGCTTTTATTATGAGCCTTTGCCTTGCTTTTATCGACCATTTAAACTGCCAAATTCAACAATTGTTGTTTTGTGCCTTTTATCTACTTTGGAGCGATATCAGTGCATTTTGTCACGATAATAATGTGCAAATTGCTCCGTTCATTATTGTTTTTTGATGCAGAAATTGGGTAAAATAAGCACTTTGTAGATAAGCGTTACGTCTGAACACTATTTGCGAAAGCATCAGCAGAAAGCAGAATGCATTTCAAAGAGCTGAATGCCAAAACTGATTTTAATACACTAATAACGGTGTAATCTTCCTATCAGAAAGTTCCCAAACACAGTGCACGCCTGGTGACTTATAAATCCGCGCAATAAGCATGTCTTATTGATTTAGCTTCCTGTTTGAAGTGTCAAAGTAAGCAACACGCAGATGACAATTCTCAGAAGTTAACTGATTTGGTAAGAGGGTTGAAAGGATCATTTGTCTCTTCACCTTTTTGTTCCGCTGTCAGTGTCACTGTCGAGCTCCTTCCAGGTCTGACTAATTAACTGCTATCCTTCTGTCTTCTTTAAAAAAAAAACTGGAGGCAATTAAAAAAATTATCTTTAAAGGAAAGGGAGCTACTCCACGTACTCTGGGCCAAGTGTGTTAGTGAAAGAGAATGAGCAAGGAGTGATAACAAAAACGGCAAAAAACCAAAATAACAATTGGAGTGGGAAATTGCTTGAAAGTAAAGAAGCGCGGTGTCACCTTTCACACACATATTACAACAAGCTAATACACCTACACACAAAAAAAAATAAAAATTCCGTCATAGTCCCACACCCACGTACAGTTTGTAGCCCTCACCTACCTTCTTGGCTTGCTGGACACAGGCCATGTACTGTTTGGCCAGGCTAGAGCAGTGCAGGGTCTGCTGTGGATTTTCTCTGTAGCACTGGAACACCATGGCCTGCAGCTCAGCGCACACAGATGCAGTCTGCCGAGGTCTGCACGGAGACAGAGAGTAGAGAGGAGGGTCAGTGTGATTATATCACAGCACTGCAGACTGAGGATGTTTTCTGTTCCAGCACACTCTCACATCTCTTGGCTACAAATGTCATGTTGTACCATAAACTGTAAGTGATTTCACCCATTGGTCCGTGGACTGCCGTTTTGGCGTATTTTCAAAATCACCATCTCGGTTTACCAGGCGTTGCCATCTTGACCGTGGAGCCAGAAGTGATGCATGAGTTTCTTTTTACCCATCCTGTGCTTGGTTAGGTTTAGGCATGACGCACCTCTGATAAGGTAGTCACAAGGTAGTCCCACCCAAAGCATGTCCTGCTTAATGGTCTATTTTACTCCAAATGGGACCATCATTTACTAAATGAACATCATGCTGCATTGAAGAAGACTAGACTAGAAATTGAGACTATCAAATGAGGAAGAATGCAGGTTTAAAGCACTTCCGCATTTGTTTCACTTTTCAGACCCGGAAGCCACATCCACTTCTTTCATGCTGTCTATGTGTTGTACATTTCTAAGATTTCATTGGATTTTCTATGTTAACATAGCCTCTCCTCTTTAGAAACAAACAGGCGTTGTCTTGTTCTAGTTTCATTTTAGCATCAAATATTTAGTACTGACAAGAGCTTCAAAAAGAAATTGCTGATTAATATTGTTCATATGTTGTCAAATATTGAGTCCAATTTCTTCTCTTACTTTTTGTTTGTCTTTGAAAAATGTTTGTCATAAAAAACAGATGTTGTGTGAGGATGAGCCTTTAACAAGCATTCCAATACAACAAGCAAGAGTCATTCTTCCAGAAGTTACATAAAAGAGGAAAAATCTGATCTTCTAGTATCTAGTATTAGTATTTTGTTTTATATTATGCTTTACATTCCTAGTTGATATAATAGTTGAATGTTATTAGACACTGTTTCTTAACTAAAACATGGCAACATGACCAGGCCAGCCTCAACAGAGTAGCTTTAATCTGCGTCCTCCTCACATTAGATTGCTGTAGTGGTAAATTCCTCTTCATGATATGAAGAAAACCTATTTGAATCAGATGTTTTAAGTGTGGCTATAAACCTACAATTTCAGTCTTGATGGAAAAGATATAATGGCAGCCTTTGTTGCTTCGAGAAAATGAATCATGAAACCAAAAACCAAAATCCAGTAGTTAATTTTAACTGTGAAATGAAAACTAAAACAACTAGTCAAAAGTGACTTAACATGACTAACTCCTTGGGGTTAGGCTTAGCTGAAAGCACAGTAACAGTAGCGCTAACAATATCTGTTTTGTGTCAATAAATCTTATGAAGAGCGAAAGAAAATAAAACACACTTGATTGTTTATGGTTTGTTTTAGTTGCAGTTGGAGTGGCTCAGATAGTTTCAAAGGCTTCAAGGTGCAGCTTGTGGAGAGAGAGAATGAATTATGCATTGACAAAGCAGCTTAGGAGTCAAAGTCAAACTTTCTCTTTTCTTTTTATCTTAGTCACACATACAGTACATGTGTGTAGACAAAAGCACACAATTATTTCCACACCCACAGACACACACACGTACACACATTCTCACACACATACACAAACATTCACAGACAGGTACTGAATGCTAATCCTACATGAGAGTAATCCTTGAGTGCTCTGTTGCTTGCAGTAATTTACCTGCTGTTGTGACAAAACTCGTAACTGGAAGGATTGGGATATGGATATGTACACACACACAAGCACACACATACAAGCGCACACACACACACACACACACACACACACACACACATACAAGCGCGCACGCACACACACACACGCACACACACCTTATTATTCACAGCACTGCATCCTGAACAACCTCAGATTTGCACACTCAGTCCACTAGCTAGAGAATAGAACAGAACACAACAGAAAAGAAGAGACTAAAATAGAACAGAATAGAATATAATAGAGTAAAAGAAAAACAAAATAGAGCAAAACAGATTAGAACAGGACACAGGTGAATAGAACAGAACAGAACAGAACTGACCAAACACAGAATAAACTAGAAAAGTAAAGAATAGGATACAGAGTTTGCTCAGTTGTCATGGAAATATATATGTTCAAATTTTTTCAAAGCAACACAAGCAATTAATTCATGACACTTTCTAATCCAAGCTGAGGTGAGTGTTTTCGGTTTCCATGGTCAAGAATGAACTCTGATCCTCGACTAGAAGAGAATTGAACAGAGTAGAACAGACATACTCTCTGTCTGCTCGCTTGCAGACATTTATTATCTAGTTTGCTAATTTCATAATGAACTTCATGATGGTGACCTACAGTCATTTTCCAGTGTGTATACACTACTGTAAAAAATCAGCCAGAGAGGGGAAGAGATGGAATTAGTGTTCAATTTGATGAGGAACCGCATGGCTTCATGTAACATGATGGGACATGCCAATTCATTTTGGGAAGCTGACCACCTGACGCATACGCAACACACACACACACACACACACACACACACACACACACACACACACACACACACACACACACACACACACACACACACACACACACACACACACACACACACACACACACACACACACACACACACAGAACTGCCTTAATGCCATCTCTCAAAGTAATTATAGAATCACACATCCTTCACATATAAATGAGCTCAGTAGACCCTGCCTTCACTGACAAATGCACACAATAAATGTGTGTAGCTGTGTGTGTGTTTGTGCATGTGTGCACTGTGCTTTTTAAATGTGCTGCATGTGTGTGTGTGTGTGTGTGTGTGTGTGTGTGCATGAGATATAACTGTATAACTGTAGACTAACACTGCATACTGTGGGAGAAATTTCCCTGCACTGGCATGTGTATTGTGTAGCCTGTGTGTGTGTGTGTGTGTGTGTGTGTGTGTGTGTGTGTCTTGCGTGTGCAGTGGAGAGTAGAGTGACAGGATTAAATAAATCACTGGCGGAGAGAATATTCATGAAAAGAGAAGTGAATGCAACCTGAGAGACAGGGAGAAAGAGAGAGCGAGAGAAAGTGACAGTGACGTATTAAATGACAAATAACCCTTGCGAGCTTGCATGGACAAACAGTAACCCATGGCAACCATCACAGTCTGCATTTTGCCTCTGCCACATTGTGCGGTGCGACGTAACGGGATGACAGCTGAATATTAGTGCGCAATGTTTGGCTGACAGTCATTCAGTTGGGACACTGATAGGGTGCTATCAGGGTCTATATAATTTATTAGTTGAAGTGGATAACAGCAAAAAGAATTTCAATCATGTTAAAGAAAGCTCGTATGAGAAGCTGGCTTGAGTTACTATTAAAGTCTTATGATACAGGATATAGAATGTATGGCTCTCATTCAAATTAAAAAGGCACACTGTGTTCACAGGAGATGAAAGGGAGAAGATTTGCCAAGAAGAGCTCAAGAAAACAGAGAATTTGTATTGTTGCACTACAAATGAAGATGTTGTTGTGTCGGTTTGTGGTAAAATCAGTTACCAAGAATCTCAATCACATGTTTAATTGTTTATTTATAATTATACGACTTTGACTTCGCACTCTGACAGCTTGTCGGCACTCCGGATTACTCCCTAAGAGTAGGAGATAACAGCAACAATAGCCGAGGTGTTAATCCATGCTCAAGCAAAAAAAAAAAAAAAAAACTTTTTTTTCCAATTCAACAAGAGAAACTTTCTGATAGGAGTGTTTTAATAATGGAATCTGAAGCAGAAAATTGCCTCTGCTAATCTGAAACAACTGCCTCGTTTGACTGAAATTAGAGGTGAGCTCTTATTAGAAAAACATTAGCCGCCCCAGCTAGTTTGATAGCTAACTTGTGCAGGGAGAGGAAGCAAAACAACACTCCAATTGCTTTCTGCCTGTGACGTTTTGCATAAATACGTGCAGAGTTATGGGGAAAAAAAAACATTGGGTTCAAAACGTTAAAGTTTCTCATTATTTTTTGTCTCACCTTGGCAGTGTGTGGTTTTTATGAAGAGAGCTCAAGTTCTGCGTCGCTGCAAAGCGTGACATTGGGGAATAAAGCAATAACAAGAAAAAGGAAAGATTGTAAAGGCGTGGCATTTTATTATTCTCTGTGTCTAAGTTGGTGTTGTTTGCGTTGGTGTGTGCGTGTGTGTGTGTGGTGTGTGAATGGTTATTAATGTATGATGACAAGGATTTGGGCTCCTTTTAAGCAGCAGCCATGGCATTGTACTTTTGGGTTTTAATATTACGCTGCGTGGAGAGGAAGGGAAGAGAGGATCAGAGATGTCATGGCTGGGGTGAGATCAAAAGGAATGACAGAGCATGTATCTTGTACTGTTAGAGGCTTTATAAAGCTTTTATGATACTGCATTTACAGCATTATATTTCAACTGGCAGAAATCTCAATTTCTGAATCACATAAAATCAGAGCGCAAGATTTTGTTCATAAAGCCTGTCGAGGCCTGTCTGAGGACTGACATAACTCAGGAGCTACGATTATTCTGGTAGTCATAATAATCACTTATCCCACCTTTGCTAAGTGATGCAGCACACTTAAATCCTAAACTCCTGTGTCACAATATGACAACACCCAGGAACTTTGCTAAATTTAATCTCAACTCCACCAAAACTCTTACAAAGTCTCAAATGGGAAGAGCAATCAAAAACAACTACAAGCCATGGACTGAAGACAGACAGAGCTCGGTCCGTATCTTCACACGCTGACAGCTGAAGTGCTGAGGGGAGATAGGAATGTAGGAGAACAATTCACACTCTGTTAGCCTGGCTGATTGATCCCCACCAAACTCACTTTGTGGGAATATAGGAAGATAGAGATGGGAGGGATAAGAAGAGTGTTTCATTAAAACAGGTGACATGCGGGAACAAGATAAGGGGCACACATGCACGTGTGTTTGTGTGTGACATCTCATCGCTGATAACTTTTCAATCAGGAGACCTTGCGGTTGGACGACTCACTCGAGTTGTGGGTGATGTGGGGTGAGACATGCTCTTTGGAGCATTTTGATGCTATCACCCTCCATCGCTAGCCTTTTTATCATCAACAATTTCAATTCCAGTTTTGTGTCATGTTATTTGTAAGGCCATTTTCTTTATACAACTTCACTTTTTTTTGTGGATAACAGTGTAGCTTACAAATCCACATGGCACAAAGAGCAGTAAAATATCTGAGCCTGTTATTTTTGCATACTAAAACAGACTGTTATCTCAATAATGTCTTACTTTGGCTCTATGGAGGACACTGTACTACATATAACCTGATGCATACTACACTGCTTTACTAAATGAGTGTTAGGTATTTTGCTGTATTTTCAACGTTGTGCTATTATATATGAGGTCCTGTTGTCAATTGTGCCAATCTAGAAATCTGTCACTACATGAAATTGTTAATTGTCCTTGACAGGAGGGATCTTGCTTTCTGTTGTGTGTGTTCATGTGTGTAGGAGTCTCTGTCCGCAGCTAATCTCACATACTGCTGGCCGATGAGCCAAATATTTTTTTGTTAAGCTCGTCTGGGATTTATGCATTGGTAAAGCCTGGTAGCCTAGTGGTTACACTTCTAAGGTCTGCAGTTTGACTCACGTTTCCTCTCTATACTGTGAATGTCAAATAAAAAAAGGGCAAAACACGGAAAAAGGAAAGGAAAAATAAAAAATCTGCCTTTCAAAGCTGACCCATGGAAAGCCTGTCCTACCCCAGGGAGCATAAAATCCATTCCCAAAGGGAAATGAGGATAGTCAGACCCAATCCAAATATACCCAAGCATTAAGTAGACCAGATCCAAAATGAGGTTGACCTGCTCAGACTCAAATAGAGATCACAAACACTGGTGGCAGTATGATGGGCAACCAATTAGCAAGCAGCAAAGGTCAAAAACAGTAGCTGGACATAATTTTCTCTGCACTTAACACTATGTCTTGAGTCAAAAACTCTGACTCTCACACCGCAATGTCAGAGTTAATAGCGAGTCCACTCTGTTCCATTTGGGTATTTTTACTGAAATGGCAAATAGACTTAATCTGATTTTTATAAAAACAACTGTTCCCATCAATATAAAGGCAATGTCTCGATTCATCCATCTATCCGTAACTGTCAGTTTCTGTGTGTAGGTGTTACTTTATATATAGCATATATATACTATATCATAGAGGCAGTCACAGGTAGGTACACAGAGGCACTGAGAGGGTGTGTAAGTGACTGCAGCCTTTTGTCTTAATGGTAAATCTTTTTTGGACACAGTACAGACAGGTCTTGTCTCTTGTAATGACGAGCAGTCTACTGTGTGGGGCACAGAGATCCTTACAGTTAGCTACCTGTCTGTTTCACTAATTGGACACGCTACCCACATACACACAAGAATAGACACACAGGATAAAGTAGGTATAACAAACTCACATGAAAGTAAGGCTTTTAACCACAAACTGTCAGCAGTTACTTCATGGTGAATCCTCACACAGACATCCACCTGAGGTTCACTTAGGTTCTGTCTTTGCTAACACTTTGAGGGTGACAAGGTTTTTTAAGAGGATTAATGGATTTTTAGATCTTAAAGTAAGCTCAGCTGCAATGTTGTGGGTCTCTTAGGTAAAGTATTTGTTGGGAATCGGGGTAGTCTGATACCCCAAGGCAAGGCTAATGGATGAACTTCTCTAAAACGCCCCATGTAGTTGGGCAAGGCAAGTAGAAAATGGCACTAGATAACATTTTACCACTCAGTATGTCCCCACTCGAGGATAATATTTTAGAGAGTGTGAGCTGTCCAATGTAGGATAAGAGAGGCAATATCCCAGGGTGGCTTCCTTGCTATCAACAAAACACCAAACTCAGGTGTGAGAGGCACCTTTTGGCTTAAACGTTTGCACTAAAACTATTTTTGTCCTGGAATCACAGCCAGGAAATAGCAGCCAAAGTGGGGTTACCGTAAATGTCAATTAACGACTAGAAATGGGATTTGTAATGGTGGTGTCTCATAACTAATCAGGAGCACTGTACCTGACTTTCAGACGGCCATGGTTGCTTTGATAAAACAGCCTATAAAGAGATCTGGGCCCTTGTGAATACATGGTCTAGTCCTACACATCAGATGGTACCCTGCATTATGCTGCTGCTGGCTCCTCTTTTCCAATACTGCTTTTGTCAGTGTCTCTCAGTCACAACTTCTTCTTCTGCTGACCTTAATCACTCTATGCATGAAATGCTCATCCTATCTTCTGTTCTTTATCATACTCACAAACAATAAATAGATAAATGAAGGCAGATATAGTTAAAACTATGGGGAGAGAAATAACAAGCAAATGAGATCAAGTATTGAATGAAACTATTTTTGAATTAGACATTCATAGGCAGTGCTAGAATTGGAGAAAGAGACAGATACAAAGACAGAAGAAAGAGACATACTGTAGCTACATAACGTGTCAGACTGTGCGGCAGCACCCCTACTGCTCCCCCTCCCTTCAGCAGTGGGTAAATAGAATAATTACTGGGTGGTCAGTGTAGTGTGAAATGACAGCGTGACCACGGCACAATGAAACGCTGCCCAAATGCTGACAGAACATGACGAGCACATGGCTGCCTGAATACAAAGTGTGCCTGCGTGTGTGGCAGAGATAGAAAAAGAGAGTGAAAGTTTGTGTGCAGGCAAGTGTGTGTGAGAGCAATACATTGTGGCAGGACAAAATGCTCTTCTTTCGGCAAACTCGTGCAGAAGTGATCTTCTAACCTCTTCCATGCAGCTGCGGACAATAGCAAATCCTTGCTAATGTAATCATTTGGACAAAATTTGGGATTTGAATTGTGTGCTGCTAAATTCAATGGACCAGGTGCATGAGGATGGCAGTGCTGTGGATGAGGTCACTGCCCATCATACAGTGCGAAGCTGGCAAAAAGACACAGCATCTACTTTTTCCTCTTGCTGTTTCCAGGAATACACTAGACTGTGTGCTACTACACTACAGGTTTAATAATAACATCCACATCTTTACTTCTACGACAGCGATGCTTTATGATTTTCCTTTGTGTGAACAATTGAGAGTGGGATGCCATGCGGCTAAAGTCCTTGGACAGATTTGAAGGTTGCCTTTTCAAGGTACTGCAGCTTAATTTATGAAGCTTTAATCATGCAAAGTACCAAACCAATGCTGCAAAACTGTAAAGTGACACTAACGGTGACTTTGTTTGATTTCCCACCTTGTTAGGGAATGACAGATGTATTCATGTGTGATACTGTGGAGTGTTTGGTTAGAATTCAATTACGCCTCTGCGCCGCTACCACATCACGAAGCGCTTTAGTAACTCATCCTTCATTATCCAATGGAAATGTTCTTAGGCTAATCATCTACAAGTGTAGCATCTGTATATACAGTACACACTGCAAGTTTTATCATCAATCACAGTTTATCTTTTCAGATACTGTATTAAAATATCAATGTATACATTACTAATCAAACCAATGTTATGTCATTTTCCAGTTTGCTGTTGTGTTGCAGGCAGGTTTCAAGGGGCTTGGAGACATTAACCCTGAGGGCAGCAGTGGGAAAATAGGTGGCTCCTACATTATGACTTTTACTGGTTTTGGAGGTGTTCCATTTTAACTGAAGTTCAGATTTTTGAGGTGCACAGAAGAGTGACGGGAGAAAAGCAAAGGCTTTATGTGTTAATGAAAACCAAAAGGTGAGGGCTGAGCATGTGAGAATAACAGCCGAAAATAAAAGATCTGAATTAATTAGCCGTCTTTCATCAGATTTGCGATAATCATTGTCATGCACGCGGGAAAAGGGGAAAATTAATGGCTTTCAGACTAAATTGGATTCACAGAGCTCTTTGGCTCTCTCTCCTTCCAAAAGGGGTGAGAATGGGTGTTACAGAGGGGTGGAAATTGGCAAGGCCCACACACTGTGGCAGTGCCAGTGTGGCGGCGGTTCAGTGTTGAATGAAACTGACATGCTTTTTGACAGCAGGTGAGGTATGAACTCTGCCATCCTGGAGGAGCACCTCTGCTTCTTGTGAAATCCTGCTGTTTCTGTTTTCCTACCAGCAGAATGGAGCCATTTAAAGTCTTTAATTTATTGCCATGAATTCAATGCAGTTAATGGCTACAAGACAACAGATAATATTGAGCTGCATCGTTATATATAAAATAGAAGGGTGACCATTTTAATGTCAAAATTATAATACACAATTGACAGAGTGGCAAGTGTCCCCATAAACATATCCATTTTTGTGAGAATCTACACATAAAAATCTAGTGCCCATTCACAGCAGAAAATGAATGTTCCAAACTTGCTTTACACAATTCAAGTCTGTCTAAGCACTGAAAAGAATATAGAAGAATGAAAAGAAAGAAATGATATCTCTCGTGTATTTCATGATTTTCCCTTTTTCTTTGCCATGTCAAATTTATGTATAAAGCAAGAAAAACAGACAGACAAACTTAGACTTAAACAGAACTAAGAGAGGGAGAGAAAATAAGCACTGAGTGTTAGAGACGTTATCTATTAGGTTATTGTAGTTTCATTTTCTCAGAATAGATACAACAAACGTGTTAAACATGTTAAGATGAGTCAAAATGTACTACACTAGACATTTAACACACATGAAGTGGGCTCTTAGCAGCAGTTGTTAATAAAGACCAGGGGTTCTCAAATACAAAGGTCCGTTCATTAAGGTCAGTCAAGCTTTTAACGATTATATTGTATATTGTATCATTTCAATTTGGTGAAAATAAACGGGCAAAGACTTGAAATGCACTTTGGTGCAGTCACGGAAACACAATCATCTGAGATTTAGTAGTCAGCTGTTCAAAAGCACTGCATTTCATAGAAGCCTTTCAAATTGCCACTCTTCACAAAAGTTACTGTTTCCTGCCATATTAGGCACATTGGTTTGGTGTTCACCGGAGGGAGAATCTTTGAATCTTTAACACTTTAAATAGCTGATTTTCACTGTCGACCTTCCTTTTCATGGCCAGCTTTGAACGAGCCATCTTAGATTGATTCCTGGAACCTAAACTACTAGCTTACTGCTGACGAAGCTAGCTGCACTGTTATCTGTCAATCTGCACTGTCAGGTTGGGTATACCAGTCTGTGTTCTCTTCGCCTGTTTAAAAAAACAACAACAAATAAACGCAGCTCTACATCACATCTGCAGACCTTCGTTGTCATGGAGTTGACAGGTTACTGACTGTAGAGTCACAAAGACAGTGTCAGTCAGAGTGCTGTTTGCATTGGAGAAAGAAGAAATGTTCACTGTTTCACTGCTTTGCAGCAACGTCTCACACATAAAACAAATAATGAAAAGTTCAATTTGCTCAGATTTTGGACACAGCTGTGGTCCGGAGGCTGGACCTTGATGGCGACTGATATAGACTGCCTCAATGGTTATGCAGCAGTATATGGATATTATGCATGCTATGAGAAAATGATATTGTTTGACATTGTTTGAAACAGTTCTAGTTATTTAACCTAACAAAACCTGTGTGTTTTCAAATATTTAAACTCTCGTGCTGTGGCAGATGCCAAAATCATTTAACTAATCACTCATCTAAATGATGGTGAGCCCAGATTTGTTAATATGAGAATTTTGTCAAGAAACTAAATTATCACCTTATCACCTAGCTTCACCACTGCATGTGGAAAACAATGTTTTGATTGTCAGGCAGCTACAGGAGGTGTGGGTTTCGCATTAACAGCATACTAAAATTGTGAACAGCCTCCTCACTCAGGTATCTGGACACTTTCTGCTGCTTTCTGACAACTGTTGTGAGCTGGTTTCTCTCTGTCATCTCTTGTGTGTTGTTTTTTTTCCCGATTTAGTATTTCTTGCATTTAGATATGCAGGGTTACCCTAAAAAAATCCCATTCTAAACTAATGTCTGTTTTAAATAATCTATTTACAGGTATATTCAGCAAACTGCCTTAGCCTATGATAGGCCTGTTAAAACAGTATGACACGGGAAAGAGCAACAATGTAATGAGTATACTGAATGGTTCATTCTGCATAAAATGCTTTTGCCAAGCTAATCCACAGTGTTTACCGTATGTGAGCCTCGGCTTTAGTAGCTGCCTGGTTGTACTGTTCAGCCGTCTGCTTGTAGTTGTCAAGGTTCTGGAGGCAAAGAGACGAAGAGAGAAAAAAAAGGTGAGAATGAATTCGGGGGTATATTACAGCTCTGCAGAAGTTCCATTTCACTTTATATTTTGAATATAAAGTGGGCTACTCAGGCATGTGCTGCTTTTAATGATGTGACAATTTGTTCCCCGGCTTTAACATTATTTCATTATGTTGCCGTCTTCCTTTTTCAAATCACATCATTTCAAAACATAAGAAACAAGACAGACAAAGTCAAAGTCGTCAAATTAAGTCAAAAGAATTACAGCTTAACAACTACTGCGTGATATTACTGCAGTTACAACTAGCGACCTTTGAATTTTACAGTGCTGCTTACAAATCTGTATACTGATGGCTTGTTGGTATTCCATTAGGTTTTATTTCATGCAAGAAAAAAGTGGCATTTAAACAGCAATTACTATGCAGAGGGATCCCGTGCCTAGAGGGCAAGGTCATGAAGCACACCTCCACTGGAGTAATCAGTGGTCACAGTGTTAACTACTCTGCATCGTGGTCGGAGCGGCTCACAGGGTGATGCAGTATATGCAGTGTTTCCAGCCACAGTACTGAAAATATGTAAGATGAATGGTCACATTACAGGCTTCCTGTGTGGAAACATAACATTACTTGTGAGTGGCTGCCATATCATAGTATGGCAGTTTGGCTAGAGTGCCCCAAACACAAAGTAAATCTCTCTCGCCACCCTCTCATACACATTCACTGCGCATTAATTACCATTTTAAACCAATAACCACTGCGCACACGCTTTTACTTAATTATTCCCTGTATTCCCAATAGATGAGGTGATAGGAGAGGAAGATAATTGAAGTGACTGAGCAGAGAAAGAGATGGGATCAAACACAAACTTCCTCCACAATCCCTAGTCCTCTACTCCTCCAGTGCCCCCAAGTCATTTTCATATCTCATTATTTCACGCTGATCCGCAGACATGCTTCTCTTGATCTGAATGTCTGGTGTTGGAAAAGACTCAAATAATGTCATAGGCATTTTTTTTCTTAATCCTATCTGCTAGTATTCACTACAGTGTAATAATCTGCCCCTCTATCCTTTTCGTTCCTGTTCTTTAAAGAGAAGACAGTGAAATAAGTCATACGTCTAGTATAAGAAAGGAGAGGGTACTTTGCCATAAACCAATGTTAAAGTATGCGCTCAATTTCAGTCATAATGGAAACTGTTGCAGTTGATTGAAGAAATATGCTTTTTTGAGTTATTTCTGTACATGGACTTACAAAAGCCTTTAAAACGTTGTTGATATCATCCATACTTTGCCATTTTGTGGCCATTTTTCAGGCTTCGATGCAGGAAGATGACATCCCCAATCTTAATTCTTCCTATAAAGGATCGATTGCTTTTCCAACTGTGGAAAATTAGCTCAGCGCCTATTTGAAACCCTGAAAAAAAATCAGTCATGTTCTCAGCAGTTTGGAGGTCTGATACCAAGTTTTAGACAAGTTTTAGACTCTCATGTGAATCATCAACACATCTTACAAGAGTCATTACTACATTAGAGGAAAGCTTGTGGTCTTGGGTTGAAATGGGTATCCCTTTCATTCATACAACTTACTTTAACAGCACGATATCAATAACTGAAGACATTTGAATGGGGTTGGGTGTCCCTATAACTATCAAAGTTTCAGTAAAGATATGTGTATTCTCTGTTCATAACAATCCATTGTGAATGCAACATCTAGTGGATGTCACAGGTGAGACTACCAGCCACACCTGGCCTCTTGACAAAGGTTTTATGCTAGCTACCACATGTATTTATAGCTGGCAACTGAAAAGTACATTAAAATGAACTAATGTTTGACTATGAAATGCCTAATCCCCTATAAAGTTTTATCACTACAACATGAAAAATTACTCTGAACTATAAAAAATACAAAATTTCTCCTAACTTCAATGTTTTGTGTGTCAAAATGTGCCAGATAAAAATGAGCATGACATTACGCCAATTTTTTTATATAAATATGATGAAACATCACCACCTACTTTGGCTGCAATAAGTGCTGACAACCAACCTGTGAGACAACCAGCCCCGTTCTCCCCTACATTAGAACACAGATTAATAAACGTGTCCAAATACAGACATTTTTGCTGTCACAGTAATTCATAATGTGGAAATGCCAAACGTTGCTGTGTAAAACTTTATCTCTGCTAGGTATGTTTCTTGGATGTGTTATATTGGATTTTTCAGGACAGGACTCAGGATTAGACTCCTGTTGCTACTAAATCTCCCCATTGCTATGTGTGTGGACTGGGCTTAAATATCACACCTCAAAAGGGGAGCAACGACTGCAGCTTCAAAGGAAGTCAAGTATACATCTCAGCATCAGCATTATGTATCTTTAGAATAAAAGGCAGTTATATATATATATATATACATATATAAAATAAATACCTTAATTTTAAAGTGCTAAAAACCAAGACAAAGAGTTTCACTTCTTGCTGGAGAGTTAGCTAATACTTTGGCTCCCTGGGAATATGTGCTAAGAAGTTAGTCACATGTTAGCCTTTAGCCTTAGGTCAAGGGCTCAGTGGGTACATTCAACAGAGGAAGGCTGAGCTGAAACTTGAAAGTCTGCAGTGGCCTTGTGGGATATCTAGTGTTCAAGCCAAGATAAAAAAGGCTCCACAGGGGCTTAAACCCATGGGAGCCTCAGCTTATGCGGGACATAGAGAGTAGGGCACTCGCAAGAGAAGCAGCAAGTACAAGGTTTAAAGGTAAAGTGAACTTCTCACTGAAGATTGGTGTGTCCCACTGAGGCTCTGTCTTCAGGGTTTGGAGGGGTCAGGCACCATCTGATATACTGCCTCCCACTTAGAAGAATAACAAATTTGAAAAATCAGCAATGGCGGCATGGTGGGAAGCCAGTGAGGGACCTTCTATTTTCCAGCTCTTGCCTCCCACCCCTTTGCCTAGGTCACACTAAGAGGTCCAAGACAGAGGCAACAGCAGTAATGTACCGCACACCCATTGATTTCAAATGTTAAAAAACAACCCACAGGTAACAACCTTAAAATAAAAATATCTGCTTTGAAACTATAGTTGGAGTTTCAGAACTCATTCATAAAAACTATAAAATCATAGAATTACGGTAACTCAATGGCATGTATTGGTGACATTGCTTGAAACCAGTGCTTTGCAAATATAAAATGTTGCCAATGTTTCCTAATTTATATCAAAATAATCTCTCTGCCATGACCCAGCATTAAAAAACAAACCTGTAAAGCCTATGTTCTGTTGAGATTCGGAGAACTCTCAATCAATTCCCATTTTCCATTCTGCCCAAAGCATCTATTCTGTCTCTCTCATACAAACAACAGTCAAACAACTATATGCTTTTATCCATGGACATTTACAAAATGGGTAGGTTGATGGTTATGGAGAGGGGGTGTTGTGCCCGAAGCTGCTGATACAACAGTAATGTCTCTGGTCTTGCAAATAGAACAGGGGAATGTGGAGGAAAACGAGCTGAGTGGAAGTGTGAAGGTAGTGTTTGGACTGGAAGGTACAGCTTATCCAGCCCAAATGTTGGGGGACTGCAAGGCTGTGTGTTGTTTTTGTGTGTATCAACATGTTTTTTTGTGTCTGTTGACAGAACAGACCCAGAGCAACAGCCCCAGCTCAGCGCTCACCAGAGAAGTGGCAGCACTATCACTGGCACACACACTCTGAGCTCTTCCTAGTCATTTGCACCCATGGGGACAAAAGCCCAATGTGGAGAGACAGAAAGGGGGGATGATAACCCTCAATGGGGGAAAGCAAGGTTTTGGGGGTGTTGGAAAGACTTGTGGAGGGGATTAGTGTTGGTGCATGTGTGCTGCGTGTGTGTGTGTGTGTGTAAGCTTGCATACATGCAGGTGTGTGACTAAATCTGTGTTTGAACGCGAGCGCTTGTGCTCAGATGATCCTTGCATGCACACTCGTCTGAACACCCTCCAGCAGCTGTGGATTGAGATGGGCTGATGTCAGGATTTTGAGGGAGGGGTTGTTTCACGCTCCGCGCTTGGACGAAGCCGGATTAATTTTTTCAAGGGGGGGGGATTAACAGAGGTGAATTTTAAACTGGGACTTGTTTACAGAGTCACAGGGTATGTTGCCACAGGGAGACAGATATACTCCACCTGTACACTGGGAAGAGATTAGGGAGGCATCCACAAATAAACGAGAGGGAGAGAGAGGGGAGAGGATTGGGAGAGAGGAGAGGATGTGCTGGTATGTTTGGGGGTGTTTCAGTCTTAGGATGTCTTTTTGTGTGAGAAACCTGTATGTGTGTGGAAGAAGGGGAATGCAAATTTGTGCCGTGGATTAGCCACTGGCCACTGCTAAAGTGACAGCATGCACACAAACCTGTCACAATGAGCGCACGCACGCACACACACACACACACACACACACACACACACGCACACACACACACACAGATGATGTTTTCTCATTTGTGTCTGTAGTGGACTCAAACAGCATCCACAGCCTTTAGACAAACACAATAGTCTGTTATCGTCATTCATCCCTTAGGCAAACTGGACACATGAGTGTTTTGTGTGCGTTTTCATACAGGTAATAAACCACATGTGCGCACACATACACACACAAATACACACACACCTTTATTAGCCTATCATAGGGGGCTGCTGCTAAGCTATTGTAAAATGTTGATTCAGGGGAAGATCACACACCAATTACCAGTGGATTCTCCTTCTAATCTGGCTGCTCCCACCTTTGGCTTCTGCTTCAGATCATCAACACATCCAAACAGCGCAATTACATGAGCATGGGTGTCTGCTTGTGCATGCATGTTTTAATGCGAAACAACGGTAGAGTTATATGGAAAAAGATCTGACCTCTGAGATTATCTAGAGAATAAATCCACAAACTGATATTCACACCTAGACAATGGCATTCCCTGCCTTTAAATCTCTGCTTTGCATTAGAAGGATCTAATATAATACTGATGGTGAGGGAGTCCCTGACAGAGATACAGTGGGGCAAAAGACTATTTAGTCAGCCACCAATTGTGCAAGTTCTCCCACTTAAAAAGATGAGAGAGGCCTGTAATTTTCATCATAGGTACACTTCAACTATGAGAGACAGAATGAGAAAAAAAAAAATAAAAAATCCAGAAAATCACATTGTCTGATTTTTAAAGAACTTATTTGCAAATTATGGTGGAAAATAAGTATTTGGTCTATAACAAAAGTTCATCTCAATACTTTGTTATATACCCTTTGTTGGCAATGACAGAGGTCAAATGTTTTCTGTAAGTCTTCACAAGGTTTTCACACACTGTTGCTGGTATTTTGGCATTTGGTATTTTCCTCTAGAGCAGTGATGTTTTGGGGCTGTCGCTGGGCAACACGGACTTTCAACTCCCTTTTCTATGGGGTTGACATCTGGAGACTGGCTAGGCCACTCCAGGACCTTGAAATGCTTCTTACGAAGCCACTCCTTTGTTGCCTGGGCAGTGTGCTTGGGATCATTGTCATGCTGAAAGACCCAGCCACGTTTCATCTTCAATGCCCTTGCTGATGGAAGAAGGTTTTCACTCAAAATCTCACGATACATGGCCCCATTCATTCTTTCCTTTACATGGATCAGTCGTCCTGGTCCCTTTGCAGAAAAACAGCCCCAAAGCATGATGTTTCCACCCCCATGCTTCACAGTAGGTATGGTGATCTTTGGATGCAACTCAGCATTCTTTCTCCTCCAAACATGACAAGTTGAGTTTTTACCAAAAAGTTCTATTTTGGTTTCATCTGACCATATGACATTCTCCCAATCCTCTTCTGGATCATCCAAATGCTCTCTAGCAAACTTCAGACGGGCCTGGACATGTACTGGCTTAAGCAGGGGGACACGTCTAGCACTGCAGGATTTGAGTCCCTGGCGGCGTAGTGTGTTACTGATGGTAGCCTTTGTTACTTTGGTCCCAGCTCTCTGCAGGTCATTCACTAGGTCCCCCCATGTGGTTCTGGGATTTTTGCTCACCGTTCTTGTGATCATTTTGACCCCACGGGGTGAGATCTTGCGTGGAGCCCCAGATCGAGGGAGATTATCAGTGGTCTTGTATGTCTTCCATTTTCTAATAATTGCTCCCACAGTTGATTTCTTCACACCAAGCTGCTTACCTATTGCAGATTCAGTCTTCCCAGCCTGGTGCAGGTCTACAATTTTGTTTCTGGTGTCCTTTGACAGCTCTTTGGTCTTGGCCATAGTGGAGTTTGGAGTGTGACTGTTTGAGGTTGTGAACAGGTGTCTTTTATACTGATAACGAGTTCAAACAGGTGCCATTAATACAGGTAACGAGTGGAGGACAGAGGAGCCTCTTAAAGAAGAAGTTACAGGTCTGTGAGAGCCAGAAATCTTGCTTGTTTGTAGGTGACCAAATACTTATTTTACCAAGGAATTTACCAATTAATTCATTAAAAATCCTACAATGTGATTTCCTGGATTCTTTCCCCCCATTCTGTCTCTCATAGTTAAAGTGTACCTATGATGAAAATTTACAGGCCTCTCTCATCTTTTTAAGTGGGAGAACTTGCACAATTTGTGGCTGACTAAATACTTTTTTGCCCCACTGTACCTAAAGCTGTTCTCACCAGCTCGGATCAAAATGTATGTGAAAAATAAGACATATTAGTGCTTCAGATTGTGTTTTGCACTTACGCATATGACCTGTGTAAGCCACAATTCAACTTTTAAGTGGCTATTTAATTTAGCTAAATTGGTATTTGTCATAGGTTTGAGGGAGTAGGAGGGAAATGGGCAGGCTAAAAGAGAGGGGGCATGAAAAGAGGCCTGAATGAATGAAGTGCTAGATTGGAAAATGAAGGAGGGAGATGGACGCTGGCTCAGGATAAACTGTCTGTCTAATGCACAGTCCATATAGCCTCTTTATCTCTCGCTCTCAGCCCCCCTCTTTCTTACTCCCTCATCCGCATGCAGGTCAGCTGTGAGCAAGTCAGGGGTGGAAAAAAGTGATAGAAAAAGCGACTGCTGCGGCGAGCGGAGAGAGATAGAGCATCCTCCACTCTTCTGCCAATCAGTCTCTTCGGTCAAACATTGCAGCGTGTGCTGCTTGGCGCACGGTGTGCAGGGGCCCTTCCATTTAACTTAGCTATGTAAAAGGTTTTCTCAGAGGCCTAAAGGAGGCGAGTGACGGGGACTAGATAAGGTCCCCGTCTGTCCGATGGGCCCTGCTGGACAGAGGGACAGACGGGAAGAGGGGTGGAGGGGGAGTCAAGTCCTAAAGGGTGTCGACTGAACAATGAATGGAGCTGTGGGTATGAGGGAAGGGACACAGGATGGGCCACTGGAGAGTGTATGTGTACATGTACCTTTCACCCATCGTGGCTGTAATGAGTATGTTTTTTTCACTTAATGTCATGTATCTTTAACCAAAACACAAATATTTGTGCCATGTTTCCTGTGCTTGTCGTCTGTGTTTTCCTTTCTTTACTTCACTTGCACTCTGTAATTTTACTCCCCTGCTTCTTGTCCTTTTTTTTAGCCTCTGTCCATCGCTAAGAGCAAACAGCAGTTTTTTTCCTGCCCTAAAATCATACACCAGCACCAACCTTGCACCTCACAAAGTCTTTTAACAAATCTGGCCAAATTTTTTCTCTGTAAGCAAGCAACATTTATCAAACCACTGTGCTTGTAGCTTTTACAGGGTGCAAAATATCAACGACGCATTAGCGCTCAGATGGAGGGAACGCAGGTCATAATTTCTTAAAAGCACCCAACAAACCATTTTTATTCTTTTTATTTTTTGAAAAGACCAAAGGGTTGCTGGCAAAAGGACGCGGTGATGAGAAAAGCACAGTACATTTGATTAGACAGCTGAAGCTCTCTGAGAGAGACAGCTCTGTGAAACCTCTCTTGAGTGCTGGTCCATCAACAGTGAGTCGTGACTCTTATCTGCTTGCTGAAACTTTCACTTCATTTACATTTACATTTTGACACTGGTATGTGGGCTTGACATTTCCAAGATAGGGAAGAGTGTCTTGTGTCTCAACGAGATTTTACTCTCCAAGGAGAGTGAGTAATGTGTCATTTTAAGACTTGTTTTGATATTCCTGATGGGTAAAGACTTCGTTTTTAGTGAAAGCCTACAGAAAATGCTAATATCTCTCACTCTCTAAACCCCCCCCCAAAAAACGAATGAAAAAAGATGCACTGCTTTACATAAGATAATGTTAGCACTTCTCTAATTTCACACGGAACGATCTCAAAATTTGCAAACTATCACTATATGAAAACGATTTTGATTAATGCACTGCAACTTAATGCACCGCAACTAATGGACACAAATGCCCCTCAGATGAGTTCTATTTCCTTTTAATGGTATGTGTTTATAAGACTGAATAATGGTCCTTACCTTTTTCTCCAGTATTTCTAGTTGTTCTTTATAGAAGCTGGAAATGCTGGACAGTTCCTTCTCCTTCCTCTCCAATTGTTTGCCCTGTGGCAGAGGAAGTACAGGAACACAATAAGCAGACGACAAGTTAGAGAAAACATTGTTTTTGTTTTTTCAGAAAAGTGGCACAATACAAAGTATAGCTGTCAAGGAGGTTCTTTATATTGGCTCATTACAATTCACTGTACAGTAATATGACATGTGTAGGCCTGTATAAGTACACATTTACAAGAGCATCAACCCAGTTATCAATTTAAAAAAGTAATTTGACAGTTTTTAAACTGACATCATCAATAAGTAGGTAAAATGATATTAACGGTAATCTGCTAAAACAAAACATTCACAGCCTCTGATTATGAGCATGCAGCACACATGGGACACAGTGGTAAATGGAGAAGAAGTAAGACAACCTGTTGCTTTCACAGCCCAACAGACTCAGAACACATTACTATAATAATAATTTCTGATACATTGAAAACTGTAGCCTAAAAGACAAAACTCTGAATACACATCTCACTGATGATGACCAACTCTTTAATGTATTCCATTAAAAAGGAATCACTACTTAAAATAAATTAAAATAAAATGGAAAAAAAAAAATCAGCAAAATCAAAAACCATCTTGTTTGCTATGGTTTACTAAATAGATATAACTACTTTATTACAGATCAGCACTTCACTGGATACATTATTGTATTGGAAGGTATCAATTGCCAAAGCAGTTACTGGAGCTGTTTCCACTACTCTGTATTCATGATGCACAGTACAGACATTACAGTACATTACAGTACGGACTTTTGGCCAAATGCAAGTGAAATGCGTTATCTTTCCATGTGTTCATGTGCTACCTCATGCATTATCTACTCTGTGGATATAACACAATGCTTGGTGAAATGATAATACATGACCTCCATACCACAAAGCAATACACAAAAAAACAAGTATTCATAGCGGGTCCACCTAATGTAGCAGAACTTACAAAATTATTCAGGTGGCATGTGACTGGCACAGCGATATGGCGATGCCGGCGTTAGGATGGGGTGAAACGCTTTAATATGCCCGCTGAGCAAAGCTTTGACAGGCGGCAAGATGGCAGACTGGCTGTAGGAAGAGCCACAGTTTGGGCCATGGCCATAGCAGCATGCAAGTGAAGGCAGATAGAAGGCAGACGTCAAAAAGATGCACTGTGAAAACAAGTTGCCAGATCAGCTTGAAGTCAGAAATGTGCGTGCTCTACGGGTCTTTAACTTTTTTCAAATGGAGCCAGCTTGTTTTAACAGCATGAAGCTTCACTTTGTGTCAATATAATTACACAATTTAATAATGCGGAATGAAGAGGGATTCTTTTATGATAAATATTAATTAAAACAACATTATAAACAGAGACAGAAATGAGTAATTAAGCGCTATTGCAGAACTGCAACAAGAAAATGACAGACAGTCAAAGGAACTGTGCATGACCCCAAATTTAAGACAAAACCGAACACTGTCAACCAAATTACTTTGCTGTGATCCTTCACCATGCAATCAGCTCAGTGTTTTCACTCAGTGCGCATTAATAATCCATCTACCCATCTCATTTCAGATAATACGATCGCAATGCTACGATGAAGATATTCTCTTTGAACATAAAAGCAATGATCGTACATTTCTTAGGGCAGTCACAGATTGACGTATTTTGCAAGGTATGGTGTGGTGTCTTAATATGAAAACATAATATCAAATCTATTTCAGAAAGCAGACCGTATACTGTATTTAAATTGAGCGCTTTGAACTGACACAAGTGAATTAAATGGCAGTGAGCTAAATTGAACTGATACACTGAAAACCTTGCGGCTTGGTTTAGGATCTTAGTGTTTACATGCATCAGTCAGAAGTTTGGTCATGCTGTGGAGAGCATGCAGTGGATCAAAGGACCTCAACAGCTGTACAATCGGAATCACATATTATGGCTAAAATGCATAAAAAGGACAGACAACATACACATGTTGTACACACGATGGTTACACTCGCTCCAGCATGAGCACATGTGATCTGAGGAGGTTGACATATGTGTGCCTTCATATCAAACTGATTATTCATCAGTGCTAGGGCCAACGTGAACACACACCGTTTTGAGCCAATAAGGGTAATGAGTGAAGCGGCATGAACATGATATGGTGAATGAACACAATGAAGCTGGCTGGGAGTGAGGCAGCAAAAAAAAGGCAGCAGCAGCAGGCATGGATTTATGTAGCAGTGAAATGGAAAGTGTATATTTAACACACACACACACACACACACACACATTGTGTTATGCCATTAATGATGACTGATTGCTGCATTAGTGAGTGTGATATAGATCAGATGGAGCAACAGCATCTTCCATGGATGAACTTCTGTGCTTTGCGACGATACGGTGAATGCAGGCGCACAGACACACACACTTACACACAGATTGACATTACATTTATTGTAATCCAATCTAATCTCATCCTAATTTAACAGGCACGTGCATCCCCAAAGACCACATCTGCAGATCCCCATGCTGTGCTCACTGCACCTTTTCCTCTCTACGGCGGCTGTTTGATGCTTAAGGGCTATGTGAGCATGTGTGTGTTTGTGTGTAAAATCACCTCTGCTAGCAGCACAGATGATGTGTAATTTTCTAGCTGAATACCTCCCAAAGTGTTGTTGTGTGGAATGGTGGCGGCAGCACACTCGCAGCCTCGCTTTAATGCACAATGAAAACATGACATTTGAATAGAGAAGAGAGAGAGTGAAAGAGAGAGAGAAAGAGCAACAGAAACTGAGTTTATAAAAAAAGAAAAAAAGAAAGAGGCAGCAGCAATGGTAGTGTTGCTTACCCAGGCATCCAAATCCGCAGGCTAGGAGAGAGAGAAGGAGCGGGGGTTAGTGAGACAGGAGAAGGTGTGAGGAGGGCGCAGGGTTGGAAAAGATGGCGATAGAGACAAAGAGGAAAAGCGTAAAAGATAGGTATGGTGAGGAAAATAAAAAGGCAGGTTGAAGATAAGTAAAGAAATAACCAGGAATGAGAAAGATAATTAGAGGAACATGCAGCGGAGAGAAAGAGCTGACAGTAGAAGAAATAACTGATAAAGGAAACAAGGTTAGTACAGCCAGTCAAAGATTAATCAGCATCATTATGTACAAGTTGCACATTATAAAACCTAATTTGCCAGATGTTTGATGTTGTGAGAGATGTAATCTTGGCCTCCAACAGTCTCATAATGGATCCAATGTACATTATGTGACCTAAAAACTTATTAGTTTGCTAAGGTAATGGAACAACATAGGAAATTATACAGATCAGTCTTGACATTGGTCATCCTGGTGGCACAGGCAGCAAAGTCGTTTCCCAAACACTCAAAATGTTGTGGTTCTGACTCTGACGCATAATCCTCACTGCATGTCGGCCTTGAATCCACACCCCCTGCTCTGTGGACCCATCTGTCTTGCTTCCCTTAAATTAAAAGAAGTTCCTTGACTCTTGTTCAGAAAACAATATTTGTAAAACGTGTGATTGGTTTGGCACTAACAGACACATGCTGGATTATATCCCGAGAAGTGAAGAAAAGAATAGACAAGATGGTTTTATCCATCTTTTCCTGACTTTAGAGACAGGAACCGCATAAGGATATAAAGCACACAAGTCTCAAGACAGTTGGTGTGACACACAGAATCTGACTCTGCATAAGGCGTAAAAACAAATGAATGTTGTTGTCAAATAACTGTTGGGTACATCTTCAAATGGAAGTACTGCTCTCATAAAAAATCCAGAAACACATCAACACAATGAAAACTGAACGCAAATGTTTTAAATCAATAATTAATTCTATTAAAAATGAATGTATTTATTTCAAAATGCAGTTTTACAACAGTTATAAATCACTTTCAGCATGCACATTAATATTCAAAAGGCAATTATGGTTTAAATACGAGAGTTTATTGTCTATTTTACGACAGAACTGAAAACTATGAGCTCCCTATCTGTATTTTATGATCATTTGTAAACCTGTGTATGTATGAGCTTTGAATGCTGCCATAAGATATTATACAGAATGACAGCATAATGCTAGATAACTACGTGTTGCAACACTTCATCATCAAATCAAATAATGTTCAGTTAAAGTATATAACTCAGACACATAAGACACCATATTTGGGCGCCCACTCGTGCTAAGTGCTCCCAGTCCAGCATTAGACACAGCACAGGAAGGGATAGATTAGAGCGCTGGGTGGCTCTAATGTTGCGATGCCTCATAAAAACACCATTCAGTTAAATGAGGTGAACTCACAATGCCAATTGTTGCAGAAAGTGTGTGTGTGTTGGGTAATGGATGTGTAACCGATACAGCCGATGCCATCTGTGTTTAACCTCCCTGCTCTTCAGTGGCAGGCCCCAAACTGAACATGTGTCTAAGTGTGACTGTGTGTGTGTGTGTGTGTGTGGACCCCCACAGAGTGCTCACGGGAGTGTGGAGGTCCCATTTTCATAGATGATAGACTTAAGAAGGGAGGTAAAGGGGCTTGTTGTGACACAGATGCAGACAAACACACACCCAAGCAGTTTGGTGCAGTCCATGGGCCATAGCGGACAATGGCGTATCAGGTACATCCACTCATTGTTTCGCGGCTCTGAGCTCCCTGGTGAGCAGCAGTCAGCAGCCTCAGTCTGGACATTAAGAGTCTGGATCAAATGAGCCGGCAAAAACACGACCAGAAAAGTCTTCCAAACAGACTAAGGCTCATATATTTCCCCAAGAGGTAAAGCTCGTAAACGTAGTATTAATGTATTATCAATCAATTTAATTCCTCCCACAGCAAACATAAAGAAGACCTCAGACTACTTGGCTTGTGGGTGTAAAAATTACATTACAAGTAGTCCAGGTCAACAGTTTAAACAGATTTGTAAAAAAACTGCAGGTAACCATGACAACAACACTTATCTTTCATTCTACGCTGCCAGTAACATTACCAGTGAAACTTACCTAACAAGTGGACTTATCATACCATCATCAAACTATGTTAAATGTTTAATGTTTCATTTATTTCATAGTCTAACACATACAGTTAGAACCTGGGACCAGTTGCACAAAACACCTTAAGTTTTCTCCTACAATTTGACAGTTAAGGCTTACGTTCTCCTTAGCTAACGGACTTACTTCAGGGTGTTGCAGAGAATCCCTTAAAAAATGTCCTTAGCTCAAGGAAAATGTTGTGAAATTTTTAACACACAGATTACATTTGAATTCTACAGTTTCCATGGAGACACTTTTTTTTTTAATCGCCTCACAAAGTTGGTCGATTGTTAAAAAAAATTGAAGAAAAGAACACAAGACAACCAAACTGGTCACAGGAGGAAAAGCTTATACTTCTGGAGGAATAAAATAAAAGGAAGCGCACACTAAAAAAAACAACATTGAAGATGTGCAATGTTAACTCATCCTCCTCTTGTTTAAGCGGAAACATCACCACAGTGTTCAGCAGATGGGTGAGGGCGTCTGAGTGACGCGGCACACAGTTGACTTGTAGGCATAACCTGCTTATAACTGAACAGAAAGATCCCATAGTATGAAACTGTAGAGCAAATACGAGGCACAGCTGGAATATAGGGTGATCCAAGTCAACTGGTGGACAAATCATGAATTGACTGGCCAAATCTTTAGTGTTAAACCAATCACTTGCTGTTACACGCATCCATCAGGTTCTCAAAGATCATGGATCCTCTTCTCCGGATCCATTCATTTCCTTTATTTATCGTCATAAACTCCTAAATTGAGAAATGAAGAGGATCCTAAATATGTAAGTAAATGTTTTGAGGAAACCTTAAGGCGAACCCCTGAGGGTGTTTTGTGCAACAAGCCGCAGCTCTCTTCCCTGCCTCTGAAGCAGCCAGTATACTTCTTCAGAACTGCGTGTCAGATCGTCAAATAGCTCCAGCCATTTTCGTAACTTTCCAAAACTGACAATCTGACACTGTCACCCACTTCCTGCTGTGATTGGTCAAACGTGCAGAGGTGAGAAAGGCTTTGAATCTCTCTCTAAAGCTCCCGTATTTCATTCTTGATGCAACTATTTCTGACACTTTTCATGTGAGCAACCAAGTGCAACACTATGAATGCCTCCCAGGAGAGAGTGTCTGAAACTGTGTGCCATTATCACCATATGTAAACAACAGTGTGCCACCCCCCCCCCCCCCTCTGTGACAGCTGGCTTTTCACTCCACCTTCAAGTGTGGCTGTTGGCTTCTGACGTGGTCCAGTGAACTAGTACTGATCTATACACACGTACAGATGAAAAGGTGCACATCATTTTTAAATTTACCAGCACGGGGAAATAATGCCTCTTTTAGAAAAATACAGTGATTTAATGGATGTCATACATTAGATTATCTATGCTTAGCTGAATCATGTTTGCTGTGGTTGTACCATGAGGGTCACCAGATGCACCAGCTTGGCAACGCTTCACGCTTGATTTAGACTTGAAACCTCAATGGTCTGCCAACAACACGTGTGTGTGTGTCTGTGTGTGTGCGTGTGTGTGTGTGTGTGTGTGTGTGTGTGCGCGTGTGTGTGTGTGTGTGCGCGTGTGAAACAGAAAAAGTGACAGAAATGTGACAGGATGAGACCTTTTGGTTTCCAACACAACCTCACATGGTGAGAAACCCTTCCTTGGAAATCAATTATGTAAATGCTGAATTATGCAAATGTTACATTTAAATAAAGCCATGCGTTTGGGGAGAAATGATTTTGGTGTGGTTTTCTGCTTGGAGTCAGGAGGGGAGAGAGGGAGAGATAGACGAGGAATGAGGGCTAAAATGAGGATTAGGCTGCAGAATGTCACTGGCAGACACAGTTTGTTCAGTCAAACTCCTGATTTGGCTTTTTAATTAGGGAGAAAGAGAGAAAGACTGAAGCACAGACATAGAGGAGGAAATAAGAGCTAATTCACTGACAGCTTTCCTCCAGTGATATCTCTATGGGAATAAGTACAGTACCCACATTCATCACGTGTGCTAGTGATAAATGAGTACTTTCATCCAAGCTCTTGTTTGGTTGATGCTGTGCACTAAAATAGTTATCAGGTAAACGTGTCTGTGTGGATTTGCCCTAAAATGCGCAGTGAGCCATCTACAACGATGTGTGTGCAGTTAAGATTTGTCTAATTATCCACAATCTTTTATTCATCGTTCCTCCCCTTTCTGCAACCAGAGAGTGACTAGAAACTGAGAAAATACTTTTCGCTGCTTTTACTTGCAAGTGGGTTTCTTTGACATGTGGTGTCAAAATGTAACAAAGCTTTCTCTCACACACAAAGTTACCGAAGAAAAATCCAATAGAAGGCAACACACTCTCTGCATTGGCACAGGTGGATGTACATTCGCGAGCCATATTTCCGTGCAGAGTCTCACATCAACGCTCCAAAAATGTTATCAAATTTGCTCCCTGAATCAGTAAATCTGTGCTGCTATACCTTGACTTTACCAACAGGCAAATGGAGGCTTTTCCAGGTCTGTGCTTGAGTGTCAGAAGCTTATTAACACCTAAAATCCAAATGCACAGCCCCTATTAGAAGAAGAGGACAGCAGTTGAGATGCATATGCATGAATCATCACACTAACACCTGTGGGTGATGCACACACCTGCATGCACCCACAAAAACACACATGGCTTCACACAGAAGCATGCACACGGTACAGTGGAAATCCAAGAGGCATGAATTGGTTAGTCTAGCTGTTTGCTCATTAAATGTGCGTTCTCATCACATAGCTGGAGGAGGTTAAATGAATTAACACTTCATCATCAGCCTGCTTTGCCATCACAGAGTCTAGAGAGAGACAGTGAGGATGGAGAAAGAGAGATGTAAGGTGAAGAGGAGGAACGACGGATGCAGGAAATACGACCCGATAAGAAAAAACGAGTTAAGGTATTTTCAGGTATTTTCTATATTTGCTCACTCGGTCCACTTTATTCACTCTTAGCCTAAAATGTTGACATATCACAAAAAAAATTGAACCTTTAGGTCCAAAGAGCCAACTTCTCCACAAATAAATTTCAAAGCAGTTTCTGTGTCCTGGAATAATCTTATCGACTACAGACGGGAACAGTTTGGTCAGACTGGGCTCTGATATTTTAACCCTCCAACAGGAACATGTCAGGTTTTCTCATCTGAACCATCTGTGCAGTTTCACTCTGCTGCACTTGGCATTGGGCTTCCTTTTATGACATGATAGGTCTCTGCTTTAAATTATTTAAGTCTGCAAATTGAAAGAAAAATGTCACCTCAGTAGAAACTGCTTATAGTCTATATAGTCTATATATATAGTCAGGATCAAATTGATCACTATGAGCAGATGATCATTATAACCAATTCTTTTCCTTTTCTTTATTTCTCATGCAAATAAACATCTTACTGACGACAAATGTACATTTATTTCATGAATATAAAGTAATGAAAGGGACGGCTTTGCTACTAAGTGAACTTTATTGACTCACCAGGGGGCTGCTCCAGGGGGCATTACATGACGGAGAGGGCGGCTTTAACTGCAGGTGATTTTCCACATTCACTTTTTCTCTCCTTCACCTGCGGCTGCAACTGTTTCTCACTGACTGAGTTACATTAGACAACATAAAAGTAAGAAAACCAAGTTTCACTACTGCTTTTCGTCGGCTCATTCTTGGCAGTTTGTTGTATGCTTTGAGGAAGATATGGTGAACAATAGCAGCACGCACAGCTCCAAATCTTGAACAGTGTAGCCTATCGGGTGCACAGTTATAGCAGGATCAAAACAAACAGAACATGGCACTTGCAGCTAAAATGCTTTAATTTTTGCCCACAATAAATAACACAGCTATTGATCTGCGAAGGCCAGTGTTCTGTTATTTTATAAACTTTGAGGAGACAACATTTTTCTTTGAGAGAAGCGGTTAATAATAAATTGTAGTTTTTTTTCCATAGGTCGTCATGTATGGAAAGACCTATGTGGACTACTTGATTACTATAAGTGAATCATTTAAACAGCATTAGCACAAGAATGCTTCTCATCCATCTATGATCACTGCAACCATGATCACTATAAGCATTTTCCCACTGTATTTTCCAACAAAAACAAAAAAGAATCCAGTGATCATGCATGAAGACACAGCTTCACTAAATTACTACTTTTTGCTGGCATATATATGGAAGATAGAGAAGATTTACTGTGTCCACATTAAAAACAAATATATATTTTACAGGTTAAATGTTTACTTTGAAATCATGCTGCACTTACTGTCTTACTGGACTGTCCACTGCTTTTGTTTTTTACTACGATAAATGCAACTTAAACAGACGTGTGTAGAGGACAAGAAATCTTAATCTTAATTAAGATTAATCATAAACTCAAAAACCTTGACTCATACTTTGATTGTTCCAACATGAGTTATTCTCTTCCTACATGAGAAAACGCATCTGGGAAAAATTACTTTTCATCTTAATAAGCTTGTCCAGCTGTCTCATTACATTATGACTGCACTCTGAGGTTATCCACTCCTACACATTTGACCTTTGAACCATCAGGATTTGTGCTGCCCTCCTCCCTCCTTCTACTGCTCTGCGCCGATCAAAATCTCCTCAGCCGGTGAGCGCTCTGTTCGTCAGCAATTACCGTCGCTCGAGATGATGGGGGAGCACTATACGTGTGCCTACGTGTGCGAGTCAGTGCGAGCGTGCACAAAGGGCTTAGCTGCTTTAACATGCAGAAAAGATGTCAAGTCTGTGATTACACTGGCTGATAACAAGTGGTTTAGCCGTGTGTGAATGTGTGTGTCTGAATTGCATTTTGGTATTTTCCATTGTCAGTTTCTTTGAGTCAGAAATTCAGAATTTATATCTGAGTCTGAGCGTATATTTGCGCCCTCACAGTATGTCACACTTGCACACTCAAAAGCCATGGCTATGGTGAAGGCTAATGTTCACCCACTCAGTCTCCACTTCTCTGCCTCCACTGCAAGATCACAACTTTTTCTTTTCCATTGATCCATCTTTTTCCTCTCTCCCTCTCCTCTAGATTCTCCTCTGCTCTTCCACGCTGTCTTTGGCTAACAAGCAGTGCTGGCTACCTAGCCGGCTGGCTGTCTCAGTCAGACATCTGAATCCATTACTATACCACGCTCCAAGTCTCTTCTCTCCGCCTTTCAGCTCCTATTGCCTGTCGCTGTTTCTCGTTCTCTGAGCTCCCCGGCCTAATGCCTCCATGTGCTTGCTGCTCTAGCCTCTGAGTGTACACGGGTGAAAATGACTTCTCGGTGCTGCCTCATAGGTGGGTCAAGGGGAAAAGAGGATGCTGATGGACAAAGCAGAAACAAACATGCTCAATGTGTGTGCACATTTAAAATGCCAGACTGACTTAAAATCCTTAATCATGCAGATTTTTTAAACAGATATCCTGAGTGTGTGTGTATGCATCTGTACTCCGTTAATAGGAAAAAAATATTAATTGTGATGCTACTGTTTGATTTGTATTACTTTTTAATCTATTCATCAGCGATGTGGTATCATTTGCTGAGAAACAACACTGTCATGGTTCTTATTTTAGATATACATCGTCATCTTATGCAAAGGAAAGATAAAAACCCATCCAGAGATTATTTTGGGATTGGCTGAATACAGCTGAACCGGCATGTCCATCTGCTGTTAGAAGGCAAACACTCAAAGCGGCTGAAGTGATATGAATTGACAGATTGATGTAACCACAGGCTAGTTTCAGTGGGGGGGATAAGATGGTGGGCAGTAACGTTGCATTTGATTTAAAATCATGTCTGATGAAGTCTTTAAACATGCCACAGATTAGATAATATGTAGAAATACCAACACTATATGTGATAAAGATAAAGCAAACACTAAAAAATATAATATCTAAAGAAATCAGTAGAAGTAAAAGCAGATCTATATACAGAGAATTGTATTCTGCGATCATAGACAAATGACTTTAAGGCTTAGACAGCAGGGGGGCCTGCTGGTTAGCGGGAACATCTTGTAACTGTAAGGCTGCATATTCAGTACAAAACACATTCCCACCCTTGTCAAGTGTCATTTCCTGCTTCTTCTACATAACGACAGGGCAACACTGTTAACATGTGTGGCAGCATCCACTGTGGTCTGAGTGTTTGTCATCTCAGGTCTGACTTTAATGAATGTTGGGCTTTTCACCCTGGTTTTCATCATCTTTCTTTTGGACACTGTCAAATGCTTCGCTCTGAGTCATCCTTCACACACACACACTATGACACGTGCACATGCACGTGTGCACACACACACACACACACACACACATTCACACACTCACACACTAAGGACAGGGACAGAGGGGCTGAAAAGAGGAAGATAAAAAGATGAGAGACAGTGAAGGAGGAATAAATGCTGGGGGAACATATTGCCCGGGAGCACATGTTGCTGTGCAGAGCATGCATCCATCATTTTAATCCCAAAGCAAATGAAACATGCTTCAACAATGCCATCTAGTGACTAGTTACGGGGGTACATTTTGATTCCTCATCACACCGTCACAAACCTCTTTCATCCAAGCACTAGAGACACCAACTTAAAATATGCAGACACATAATATTGGCTGGTTAAATGTTAGCAGGGTGGTTCTGACTGCACAGCAAGGGAATCAAAACACCTCTACAAATGAAATGATACAACACTACCTCATATTCCTACTAAATGAGCACAGCCTTGACAGTGACATTCAGCAATATACATGATATGACAGACTACCTGATTTGCTGTTTAGCTGCCTACGCTACAATCTGGCTGGGTTTTTGAAGGAGAGAGGAGGTGTGAGAAAACATGGACATCAGGATTGACCAAATGGGCGCATCACCTCTTATCACACATTTCAGCTCAAACTGTATAACCGACAAAATTCTCACATCAAGATATCATTGTTTACAGATGAATAAAGCATGTTAATCTCCCTTTACAAAACTCTGCCACCGCCTGCAGTTACATGGCTTCATTCCAATCAAATCTTAGCAGAACTGATTTTGCTTTTTGCCTCATTTGTAGAGTTTGATCGTGGGAAAACATGGCAGACTGAACGGCTGTGTCAACTTAATCCCACTGTTAAAAACATGTAACTAATGATACGTTCATGGGAGTCAAGGAAATGTTCCTCCTGGGTTTGAACAGACTGGAGAATCAGAGGAACAAGGAGCACGGCGGTATGACGCATGGAGTGTTTCCATGGTTAATAAATTTCTGGATGCGGTAGAATAGAACAGAGGTGAGGGGAATTACAGTGGCTTGAACCGATTCAGAGACATTCAAAATCCAAAAGTGAAAGTAACAATGAGCCACAGACAGCACTGGACCCTCAGTGTGTCAGCGGTGTGACTGCCTGCTTGCATCTGCACAAATATGCAAATGGTCAACTGTCACTTTGGTAATTTGTCCTGCATTACTGTTTTTTTTAATCTGACGTGTTTAGTATTCGTAATATTTACTCCCCCCCCCCCCACATAAGAGGTTCTACTAAACTGGTCTGAATTACAGCTGTATCTTGTAATGTTGCCGTCCATCACTGGTTTTGCACTGGAGACAGAAGATTAAAAACTAGCTTTTAATACACAGGACTAAAAGCAAGTCAGCTGACAGGTTACAAACATTTACCCACAACCCCTGACAGGTAGTAAAGTCTATTCTTCATCACCCACCAAGGAAGCTTCTGAAATTCAATAGCTTAAAGCAGATGGCTGTTATTATCAGTGTATGTGTGGATGTGTGTGTGGATGTGTTTGTGTGTGTGTGTGTGTGTGAGTTGCTCAACACTGAATGCCTGTGCATACTAATAGCATTTATTTTTGGCACGAATGACATCTCTGAGGTGGAGAGAATAGTTGGGGGGAGAATACAAACACAGGAGGTGCTAATGGAAGAAAGGAGAGGGTGGGAGGTGTTGATGTAACCTGTCCTCTCTTCCTTGTCTTCACTCAAGGTGTAACTTACTATGTTGCACATGCATGCTGACACTCCACTATTGTTCTGAGTATGAATCTATTGTGAATTTGATAAGGGTCATGTGAAAAGTATATTCTGATTGGACATTATTATGGATATATATATATATTGAAGCATGTGGGATGTGCTGATATTATTCTGGTTTTAGGAGCGTTCTTTGGAGATGTGTACAGCACATTCAGAATAGGCATCTCAGTTGGGGAGTTTTCTGCACTTTGGCGATACACAGCTTTGTGGTCAGATCTGTGCACTGCAAACAAACCAACCAACCAAGAGTTTGCATGGCTTGGGTAGAAAAGTATATCCAAAAGAAAAGACCACATTTCTGGTTGGTGGGAGTAACACACCAAATTTTGAAAACATTTTGAAAGACTTTTTGTATATGTGCAAATAACGCAAAGTCGACCTTTTCAAGAAGGTGGTAAAACGAGTCAAAGGGGGAGGCTGTCTTTGCACACAGTCTGCCACCAGTGGGAAACTTTGAAAGAAATCTTGATGCAAAGATGCAAAATAGCAGAAGCGACTCCAGTCATTCCACTTCTCTATATTTTGACGTCACACATCAGCTTGTAGACAGGAAAATAAGAGGAATATTCTTTTTCATTAGCCATGTAAACAGTTTAGTAGTAGTGTTTTTTTTTCTCAGAGTAAGGGCACAAACTGGAATATTTTATTCATGTAAATGTCAGTGCTAAGGCCTAAATGTAGTCTTACAACAAGGTAGGAGAGTACGTCAGTAAAGTCAAGTTTTCTACACTTTTTTAAGAGCAATTTTGCCAGAGGAGTAAAATATGTGGAGAGGAAATAACAGTGGGCAAAAAAAAAAATCTTAAACCAGAAGTAGAAAATAAAATACTGTGGAGCACATCATTGACAATAGAGCCGATTGGTGCAAGTTAGTAATGAATGCGGACACTGTGGCAAACAGGAATGAGAGGAATGTAAAGAAAAGACTTGAGATGCCAGTTCACACTAGGCCAATCACTGTGGAATATAAAAACATCAGCTTTTTGCTGCTTTAAGACTTTCCCAGCAATAACTCTACTACTTACTTACACTTCTTACACTCAGTGGTCGACTTCAATGAGCTACAGGTAGGCATTCATACAATACAATACAAAAAAATGTGGGGTGCCCCGGTATTTCACCTGATAGGGCGTGTACCACGAAGACTGACTGCACAGTGGTTCAAATCCAGCCTGGGCTCTTTGCTGCAGGTCATCCTCTCTCTCTCCACTGCCTTTCCTACCTGTCTTACCGTCTTATCAAATAAAACAGTAAAATGCCAAAATACAATATGCAAGACACTCGAAGAATATAGATTCGATATACACTAAAGGAAAGAACTGTGGATGAACCTTCACACGCACACACACACACACACACACACACTCCTCTGATTGACATATAGTCTATTTAATGCACAGATACATACAGACGCATACACACACACACACACACACACACAAATAGTCCCAGCGGTGGTGGTTGGCACGGAGACAGGAGTAAATGGCTAATGTGAGTGTTTGTGACAGGCAGCCTGAGGCAGTGTGGGGAGCAGCTCAGTTCACTGACAGGTGTTGCCTCCCCACCTCCCTCGCTTTCCCCTCACCCCAACACTAACACTCAGCCTACCTGGTGGGGAGCCGGGAGTGCACGTGGGGAGATAGGCTGGGGGGGGTTGCTTTCTAAAAATGAGCCTTTGCATTGTGATAGTGTCACAATGCACATGCACAGTGTGAATGTATGTCTGTGTGTGTGTGTGTGTGTCTGTCTGTCTGCTCCTCTGGGAAATAAGGCAGCTCCCACACCACTCAAAATGGAGCGATTTAAGGTAGAATGGGAATAGAGAGGGGGGTGGAGAGACTTTTTCTTTAAGCCCCCAGCTGTATTGTCGCAGAGGGATGCAAGGTTGATGGAAAATGCAAAGAAGAGAGGGAAGCCCACCTGCTAAGCGGAGAGATTTTATAGTGAGGGAGCTCTTGAATTCGATTCCCAGGTACTTTCAATATCCTCCAAATCTAAAGCAATGCATCAAAAAATGTATGAACTAAGCATATCTTTCTTTTTAATCTTATGAGAATTAGGTTTCAGGTCTTTTGGGCGTTAAGTATGTGTCACATTTTAGACACTGGAGAAACAAAGCTGGGAGCAATGAATGTGTTAGACAGGTAAGCAGCAAAAAGTGAGAGTTAGAGGTGAGAAAAAGACAGGTGATAAAGAAAAAGGTGGGAAGGGAGAGACAACAGGGAAGTGAAATAAACTTGCAATCCAATCACAAGTGGACAGCTCTGAGCACAGGTGTCAGTGCACCTCTGAGGAATTGGGATCCCATAACTCCGACCACATTTAAAGGAGGTCTGGGCCGCAAATTGCTGCATTCTTTTAGAAGTGTGTAGAAGTGTCCTCACTATCACAACTAAAAGATGTTATGTAATAATAATAATATAATCTCTAGAATGTACGCCCTGCTGTGCATTTACAGATGTCTCTGGTGGAGCACCATGTCCGCCCGCTGAGCCCCGTTAATCAGCACAATGTCTCTGTTCCATGGATCTGACAGCCTGCATCTCCGTTCACCATATGCCTGCTCATCAAAACTTAATTCTGTACGCCCTCGGAGTAGTTAACGTTAAAGATCTGACTTGGATCGTGTTAAACAGAACATGGTGGTGTGATATTGTTGCACTATGCACAGACTGACTGACTTTTAAAGGGGAGCCGTTGTTTGAATAGAGGAGATATTGCTAATAAACAGGTTTTTTTCATGTTTAAATATTTCAAACATATTCACGGTCTTTTAAAAATGCTTGTACAAATGACATACGTGATCATTTGCATATAGAGTGGGGAAGTGAGATCTGATCACAAGAAGTCGCACCAGGTGTAAACAGACAGTACATACAGCTGTCCACTTGTGTTGGGATCATCCAAGACATTTGTTAATGCCAGATATGAATATGGCCAAAGTGATATGCTCTCTAGGCTCCTACTACTTACTCCTCCCTACTTATTTTCTATCAACACCTGCAAGCAGCAGGTTTCTTTTTTTCTTTTTACGTATTTTTAAACCTGGGCCCTTGTTTTTCCAAGACTGGTAGGTGTGAAAGGTTTTGGCCTCAGCCATGACCATGCTGCAAATGGGCTACAATGGCTGTAATATAATCCTTTGGGGCGACTGAAATCACCCAGTCCTAAACTTTTTGTACCAGTCATTTTCAAAACTAAAATGTGTAAAAATACCACCCAGGTTTAAAATAGTGAAGTTTTCCTTTAAACGTACAGATAAAATTCTGCTTTGCACCTGTCACCAGCTAGACTCAAAGCTTCCTTTCACACACAGACACACACTCACATATGAGAAACCTTTAATCCCTGTGTTGACAAAAAGGAGCTAAAACCTGTCAAACACACCCATCACCAATGACAGAGTTGGGTCAATACTTATTTTCTGCTCCGTACAACCACAGACAGAATAAACCTTTGAGGTGTCTCCCACTTCTACACACACAAACACACATCTGCACACACACTGACGGGCCGTATTGACTTGTCAGAAAAAGTAGAAAACAACGCTGTACGGTAAGAGTGTTCAGTTTCACATTGCAATGCGGGATCATTAAATGTTTGGAGCCCGTATCAGTGGAAGCTAAGCCAGCGGCTTCATTCAGTATTCATTACAGCTGGCTGGCACGCCGAAAAGACACTGTAGGACAAATCAATTGGAGAGGAGAGGAAAGAGAAAGAAGAAAGAGAGAGAGAGAGAGCTGTAGGAAATCCAGTGTTTAATTTTAACAAGGCGAAGCAAGTGAAAAAACACCAGTGAGGGACGGAATGACTAATTAATGATCGGCAATAGATTACTGCACATCAATATACGTGTAAGTAACCTCAGACACAGTCCCTCCAGGGTTAACACACACACACACACACACAATGTGAATCTCTCTGGCAGGCACCTCTCTTTCACTCCCACATTGCTCTGTTGGTTGACTCAATAAGAATCTGAATTCTGGATTTGACAGGAGTGTCTGTTAAGCACATTTTAAGTAGTCGCATGTAGACAGCAATAAATGTAACTGTTATATATAAACGTATAGGAGAAAAGAATACTAAGAGGAAGAACACTGAGTTTCTATTTAATAATACTTTTGTTGTTAATATAATCTGCTGAAATAGATTCTATTCTACAGCTGAGCTCTTACTATACTATAAGGTATATCATTTCAAGCTTAGAGTGTGATCAAAGAGAAAACAGACTAAGGAAACACTTTGTCATATTAGTGATAGAAAATATTCCAATCGTTGAGAAACAGAACGTGAGTCATCTCAACTTCAGTGTTAACAATTAACAGCCACCAGAGTATCATATTTAGAATATCCTAACCACTTTCACTTAAAATGTGTTTGGTTTGCTCTCTGCAATAGAGAAACCAGGCTTGTAGATGTACTAATAATTCAACAATTCCTCTGTAGCTCAGTCCAGAGGTGCTTTTCAAAGTCTAAACAGTCGAGGGCAAGGCTGACCTATACAAACGGTTTCTAAAGGAAAAGAAATGTACTGCTCCTGCTAAGTAATACAAAAATGTATTTGGTAAAATGTATAATCAAGTCATATTTTGATTTTAGAACTTTGCCTCTTAGCCCTAACAGATCAAATGTGATATTTCTATACATATATATTTAAAAATGTGTTCAAAATGTGTGTGATATAACTTTAAAATATTTTAGATATTTTTAGATGTTAACCAGCCCGAAGCCACCAAGTTACTGACAAAATTTCATAAGAAAGGAGAGAGATGATGTGTCAGACAAGCTGCTGTCAATCTACTAAATAGTTTTTTTTTTTTTCAAATATCTCTGTGTGAGATAACCCAAATCTATCTAAAAAAGTGTATGTGAAGTTTTACTGTCAAAACAAGTGCGAACTGGGCCCCCAGCACGAATATTTAAGTCAAATTCCAAAACATGGTAGAATGAATAAATGCTTAAGTCCTTGTTTAAGGTACATGTTTCCATGGCCACAGCCTCTGTGTAACACTAACGGTCTGCTGTTTTGACAAAGTATAAATTATAACATCACACTGACATACCTCGTTAAGCCCACTAGCGCTAGCCCACAGCCCTGACTCCTGGTGTCGACCCACAAAGCATCACTCACCAGCATCTTGGCCTTTTCTTGCTCTTCATGGGTCTTTCCTCTCTCGATGATGAGGGCAGGGAGCAGCTCACCCAGGCCTGTGGCTGCTGCTGTCTCTCTCTCCTTCTCAGCCAGTCTGGCCAACTGCTCCTGCACCAGGGCCTGTTGATGCTCATAGCTAAAGCAGGGGGGGATAAGAACTGTTTTAACTTTTAATCCATTTATCCAGAGATATCCTGTTAAAGTTACTGTTTAGACAGAGATACTGGTCTCTGTTTATCAACACCACCATCAATATTTTGGGGACGAAGCCTAAGACAATAAAACCTTTGGCTGAAAATGAATTCATAAATAGAAATTCATAAATTGAAGTGTGGAACGTACTTAAATTATTACATCAAAATAAAATCAATTTGGTGTACTATAAAGCAGGTCTCTACAGTGTGAGTATTTCACTCATTAGCCTCTAAAAATAGATGTAATGTAAAAAATGTACGAGCACAGTGGGCGAGTTTTAGGGTGATATAATTAACTTCAGCCTGATTCGCAGCTGCTAACTAACTTAATAACTATCAACTATCATTCTGCAACCTAAGATTATCTAATTAGCGTAACTACCCCTGATAGCATGAACTTTTCTGTGTATGCACAGAAAAGCACTCTCACACAACAGACAGACTCACTACACACACACACACACACACACACACACACACAGTCAGGCTGTGGGTTTGCTAACCAAATGTGGAGGAAGTATTCATGTCCATTATTTATGCAAAAGTAATGATACCCATCTTACTCCACTAACACTAAAAGTTCTGCAGTCAAGAACAAAGAACTGTGAACTGTAAGGTAAGTAAAGCCGTCAGAAAAATGTAGCGGATTAAAACCTTCAACATTTCCCTCTGAGGTTTTATCTATAAACCATAACGCCCGATCCTATGTGTAATAAACTGCTCATAAACGGTGTGTTACTTGAACATTGTTCACTGTAAATCACTCTCATTCATTTAGGAACACATGTACAGTTTGGGAAAGAAGCTGGCACAGAGCCCTGTAAAGTCAGACTAAAAATACACCAGGACATAAACAAGCAATCCAATCCAACAACACCATGAAATCTGACCTGAGCATTAACCACAGACATCACAGCCACAAAGTCTCAACAGAATTTGACAATTTTCAGCTTCACTAAAATGGTTTTTATTAGAGAAATATTGTATTGGTTTTACCTGAAATACTTGAGTAAATACTTAAATAAAATACTGAAATACTTCAACTAATGCAGTGTGCCTAAGAATTCAAACTGTCTGTAGTCTTCTAACTTTAAAGAGGTTTGGCACTAGTAACACTGATCAGTTGTAATAATACACTGTATATTAAGTGTGTAGGGCTTGTTGGACTTGCCAACATGTAAATCTATAGTGGCTCTAGATGGTTTATGAGCATACTAGCAGAATAGCAACACGCCTGTTAAACAGACAGTAAATCAGCTCAGGCAGTGTTGACAGGTCACCCAGCATGTGTATGTTCTCCATAAACATTGCACATTAGCATCAAGTGTCTGCTATTTTATACATCTGTCATCTCCACTGGCTATTAGCTGCGTGTGTCCAACAGAGACTGTGTATAGTGTCAACACGGATGGTAGCCATCCTGAAACTGCATTCCAAGTTAACCAATACTTTGCCATATGATAATAAAACCACATGTAAAGTTATAGCAGGTCCTTCACAAGATATGGCTGATGAACACGAAAAAAAGGCAGTGACCTTGACATTATAAGCACCTACTTTTTGCGTATTTCATCCCGTATTTCGGAAGAGGAGGGTCCTGTTGGTTTTGGACCTGAAAATCAAATCAGAAGACCATCATACATATCAATACTATGAGTAAGTTCAATATGGATCCGTTTGCAGAGCAGCAAGAACAACAAATGGTTACCCATATATGAAACGTTTTGCTAGTCATGTTCCCTGTGGGCATGACATCTGTATTACCAAATTATTTATTCTAAACTGCTTTTAAACCACTGTCTCTTATGCTAATTATAAATTATAAATAATTGCCAATTATCAAGTAACAGCTAAATGCAACATTAAACACATAACATATATTAACAAACCTATACTGTATATTATCACACAGCATGTATTTGGGAAACAACAATGTAAGTGTTGTAATAAAGGTGACCCATGAATGACACAGATTGTGTTTGCTATATTCTGTCCTTTCTAGAATGAACAATCTGAAAAAGTCACACAGCAGCACATTTGACCTTTTGTCCTAAAGCTGTTCTCATCCGTTACGAGGACATGTTTACTGACGCAGCGTTCCTTCCAATGGGATCTCTGTGAGAAAGGAGAGGCCTCTGACTGGGGACTTACTTGGAGGTGGTTTGTGGCCGTCTGGTGGAGGCGGTGTGGGCTTGGTGCTGTCGGACTCCTGAGCTTCCCTCATCCGCCGGAGCACATGCTCTGAGAGCTGGACGGGAATGTGAGAATTAACTAGTGTGCACATAAAGACACACATACAGAAGGTTAAAGAGAACATCACCTAGTACACTTAAGTGCTTACATGCCTACCAGTGCCAGATGTGCTTCTGTACAGCTGTGTGTAGCTAATAAGCAAAATAAAAATCAAATTTATGACAGCAACTGTTTTGTAGCAAGCAAAGCCGAAATGTATATGCTGATCTGAAATGAGAGCTTGTCTAAAAAGGCCCCACCTCTTGGGAATTGTAGTTTTTGAGTACTAAATGTGGTACAGTAGCATAAAAGTTGGAGCCATATTTACAATAAATTACAGGAGGTAGAACATAGTCAGCACAGGAGAAAACAGGAAGCATCTTTTAGTGGCACCATACAATTTCAAAAATAGTAAACGGGGCTCTGAGAGGGATCAGGCATGAGCCATTACAAAGCACAGATCACACCATGACTGTATAAACAAGAGATCTTAAGAAGCCAACACAGAACAGAGAGCTGTGAAATGAACACAGTGGGGAAGTGAGTGGAAACCTTGTTTCATCAGTTTTATATTTTTATGCTTCCAGCACCTCGGCAAAGATTTAGCCAGGTGAAGCGGTGGTCATCCGGCTTTAGAGGAAGATGCTGATCTGAAATGTCTTTGGAATACACAAAAAGGGGGGTTGTGCACATCTGGGGTTGAAATCACACCAGTAATAACACACTATTAATGACTATGGAGGTAAGAATTGAGCTTTAGGTAGTAGGATCTGATGACTTAGGAACTGAATAAAGAAAAACAAAAAAAAGAAGGGAGAAATGGCAGGTTGCACGTTTATGGCTTAGACTCAATCCTAGCAGAGACTCATACAGATGATTTATGATCTTTGATCAATGCCTGTATTTAGGAGTTACTGTAACTATATGCGTGCACACACACACACACACACACATTAATAATTTACTTTCCTACTGTGTAATCTGCAGGATCACAAGTGGGACACACTTGCAAATTATGCGTTTATGTGACAATCAATAAATATAATGTTGACTTACGTTACAGTGACGTAGCTAACGTTAAAGTTAGCTAACCCCATTGAATACTGTTGATATAACGCACCTAGCTAACATTTACGTTAACGCTGTGGACATGGAAATTCAACGTTCACGTTAGATGTCCGCTTTATTCTTGGCTTTTTACTACTAGATAAACGTCGTAAATTATCCAGTTGTGGAAAGAAAACGAGAGGGAAAGGTTACCGGAGAGTTACCGGAGGGGGAGAGAGGGTCATTTGAGGACACCGGACTCTGAGCGCCACTGACCGGTTCGGTACCATATTAAAAACCCACAAGCTAACGTTTATTAGCTTTAGTCGTTAAGCCTGAGGATACCAATCACATTTTAACAATAAATGGACATTTGTTGTATCTACCGTCACTCCTTCAATTACTGTGACCTTCTCGTCTTCGTCCAGTCCGAATGACACCCTCCTCGTCGTGCTGCCATTGCCTCCCATTTCGACCGGCTGTCCGCTGCCACCTGATTAAAAACAACAATAATACGCGGCCTGTCCGGTGTTGGGACGGGGGGACATGGATGAGAGTCGCCGCCACAGCCACCGGTGGCTAAAACACTTTAATAAAAGGTCATGGTGGCGCCGCAGTGTCCTCTCAGCTCATTCGTTGGATGAAATAATTCAGACCCAATGGCTTGTGGTCGTGTAATCGGAAAAATCGAGGGTCGATGGGAAGTGTAGTTAAACTGTAGTCTGTCTGTGGAGTCTTAATTAGTGGAGCTCCAGAAGCTAAGGAAGTGCTGGATACAGGACAGACAGTCGTGCCTTCGACATTAAAGGAAATGTGCATGAAATTTGTAGCAGATGCCCTTTTCCCTGGGTGTAGTTACCACAAGTAGCCACAGGGTGGCGTCCTATCCTGATATAAATGTACTAAAAATGCACCCAAACCAGCCTGGATGTGGTGTCCTGTCCCATCCCCAAAACAAGCAAAATAAGTAGTCCATGGTTTATTCTGTAGGTCATGGAATTCTCAATACACTGCATTAATATGGGCTGAATAATATACAATCAATGCACTTAAATAAAAAGGCAATTTACAGATCATTTGCAAAAATGATTTCAACATCAAACATCTTGTGTATCAAGAGAGCGGACTTGAGCTCAGGTCACGAAGCAGCTTATCTTATTTCCCAATCACTGTTTTAACTCCAAGTAATACAGCAGTTATCACCAGCACTCACATTTGAATACAAAATATTTCCAGAGGCGGGCAATTAATGTACTTTCTTGGAAATAGACGACTTCTTGATACTGCGTTGCTGCTTTAAAATTGTATTTTCTGCATACAGGTCCACCATTATCTATGAATACTGCCAGCTTAAACACAGTAATCCATTTGTGCCAAACATATAGGATTTTCAGGGGAAACCTCACTCACACACACACACACACACGCACGCACACACATCTTGTTTATTTGATAGGCAGGGGCAAATGCAATAAGAGGTGGTTTAAAAAGCCTGAAGTGTGGTATTGTGGTAATACCAAGAGTTATGACAAGAACTGATTTCATGAGTTGAAACAAGAAGCAAACAAGTCAAACCCTAAAAGTGACCAGACTGGAAAATCTGCTCTGCAACAGTGCGGCAGTTTTCCTCCATGACAACACTTTAACATTACTCATCTGTGACACAGTTACCTGAGCCTCTCTCGCTCAAGGTGACTTTAGAGGTAATAGCAATATAATGAAACTGCATAAATATCATCATTTTATGCCATAAAATTGGTCAACATTGTTTATGGACTAATTTCAACATTTGAAAGAGCATTTCTGGAAACTCCACACGTGGGGAAAGAAAAATAAAACTAATTCATAACAGCAACCCTTTTGTAGCAAAGCTGAAATGGATATGCCGATCTGAAATGAGGGCAAGTCCAATATGGAATACACAAAAAGGGTTTGTGCACATTTTCATGTTGAAATCACGCAATAACACATCCTTAATGACTATGACATTAACAACTGTGCTTTAAGTTGCAGGAATGATTCATCTAATGTAAGAACTTAAAACAGAAGCGCTGAGTTAAGAAAAGAAGGGAGAAATGGCAGGTTGCAAGCTTATAGCTGAGACACAATCCTAGCAGAGAGCCATACAGATGATCGGTTATCTTTGACACGATTGCAATGCCTGTATTTAGGATTTACTGATTTCCTTGTCGTGCTGCAGTGACACACACCACGCTAATACCTGTCACTTGTTCACAGGGAGGACAGCACCCATTTCAGAAGACAAAGTAAGTACATCTATCCAGAACGAATTAGCGCTAGTCCCTATGTAGAGAGGCACAGTGATTCAGCCAGAAAAAAAAATAAGAGATTAGCCAGTTGAGCCACAATTCTAATACAAAGCAGCAGATAACAGCGTCAGTCGAGATACTGTTGCTCAAAGCTTTTAGTGGCAATGTACAGATGTTGAGCTGTCATCAAAACAATGTTAGATTTTAAAGACTTGGGTACCTAAACCGGGGTTAAAATGTCATCACTGAGGATTGAGCAGTTGATGCATGATGCTGGAATGACGGAAAATGTGCCGAGACGAGTCAGTAAGCTCCCGCAATTAAGCGCCAGTGGAACAGAACCAATATGGAGTCTGTCTGAGCCACAAAGAGGGACAGCACTCGTAGTGGGGAGCTACAGCAGCGGTGTTACAAAAAGCAGTTGTGAGATTCACAGTTCCTCCAGATAGTTGGCTAACAAAGGTCTCTCCTTAAGTGTCCACTTGCTAACTTATTCTAGCGTCAAAGCAAGACCAAGATTACCTTGTCTTGGCGTCCAACTTTACCTTTGTTCTGCATTTTCTTTTGGCCAACTCTTCTGAGCTCCTTCCTGCCTAACACACTAAACACACACAGCATTTTAAGTCCAGCCGTTGAACCATCTCTCTTCATCAGTTCTCCTCCTCACTGGTTCACGCATTAATAGGTCTCCAGCGGTCAGCTTCAACGCTGTTTATGCTGCTGGAGCCGTACGGTCCCGACGCGACATCATCCAGGTATGCTCCAACCATGCGAGAGCTGCCGGGACCAGAGCCATCGATCTGGGTGGAGGAGTAGTACAGACCCTGGTCGGTGAGCTCCTTACGGCCAAGGGTTGTAGCGACAGTTGGGGGAAGGTGGACGTCACTTTCATCTGGCTCATCCACCTGTGACTTGTAGGAGAACAAGATCTTGGGCTCCGAGCTGTGGAAAAGTAGTGAAATAAAGGAAGAGACGGCGTCAACTGCGTGAAGTAAAACTATAAAGTATTGCGTGTATTTTCTATGACTTGCTTGTACAAACCCAAAGAAGCCCTTGAGGAATGTGACATAAATGAGCGGAGCAAAGGTGGAGAAGTACAGGAAGGTGGTGACATCCACACAGCTGGTTCAGAAAAGACACCAAAAAGACAGATTTCAGTTTGCAGACAGTCACATTACACATTACAGGACATGAGGATTCAGCAGGATTAAATGTAAGGCTTTTTAAGACCACTTTTTAAATTTAATTTAAGGCCAATTTTGTGAAAAATATAAACATCAAACGTGAAAATATAGGCGGACTCTTCTGGGTTACACATACACTACTCACAAAAAGTTAGGGATATTTGACTTTCAGGTGAAATATATGGAAAATGTAAAAAGGTGAATGCTGCAGGGATATTATATTATGGAAGTAGGGCATTTAAGTAGAAGCATGCAATGGTAATTTTATTCATCTTAAACAATTTATTGAAAGAAAATCTAACAACAGTGGTGGGTATACCACAACAAAACATTTTCAGTGTCTCAATAAATTGGGATGTGGCCAAAGGACGTCCACTCCTCTCCTTTCTGTGACTCTTCCAGTCTCTGTATCACTGTTACAACCTCCTGATGACACTCTGTGACATCATTCAAAAGTTTAGAGAAGGTCACATTAAGTTCACCTGGAAAGGTTCGAATGCATTTTAGGTTCATCCTGAAATTTCACCTGAAAGCCGAATATCCCTAACTTTTTGTGAGCAGTGTATGTTGCCGGTTCAAAATGATGAATACAGCAAAATGGCAAAAGCTGGTGGCAAGGAACATTTGTCCAAATATGTCTAAGTGTGAAAAAAAATGTCCTCAGTGATATTAATCACTACAACTGCCTTACAGCCAGAGTCTGAAATGAGGCAATTTTAAAAAGGAAGAATGTCAATTTCTCTGCTCTAAGTCATTTAAATAAAGCTCTGTGTTATTATAATGGTTCTGTTTTATAGTTTCTACATGTTTAAAAATGAAACCTTGAGTTTCAGGTAAATGCTGTCCTTTGCCTACACACAGTATGATGTCACAATTAATCCAGTGTGTTTTTAACTGATGATCGGCACTATTTTGCCCCAGTTACGGCGTATGCCTCCGTGCCATCCAGACAGACGTTACGGTGGTCACCTGGGGATAAAGTTTGCCAACACCAATCGCAAAAATCTAAAAAAAAAAAAAGCTGGTAGCTGGTTATAACAGAAGTATCTGAAGTCAGTTCTAAACTGATTTAGTCAAAGATTTTATGTTTAGCGCTTGGAGTGGATTTAAACATTCAATAAACACAACAATAACATACGTGAATGTAAGATATTCTAAGACCTTTTAAGGACCCGTGGTCACACTGTTCAGTAGGAAGTAAGCTTCAGTAGATACAGAGAGCACAATCAACAGGTTTCTGCCAAAGGGACAGTTCAATCCAAGATGAAAACATCTGTTATGTTCTCATCCTCTTACCTAAACTCCACTGAGCTTCACAGGCCCCACCAAAACAGTGAGTCATCCCCCTAGCTGCACCTCAGCCAACAAATTCAACTACAAGAAAGTTTGAAAAACAGCCACCCAGCTCAATATCCAGGACATTTTTCTAAAAAGCTTGTACCCCATAAACCCGATGCTTTACAGCCATAGTCTCTCTGACGCCAAAAATCAATTCAAAGTATCTTTTTCTTCCCAAAATACCCATACAGGTCTATTTATTCTATAGCATACTCAAAAGGATCATACTGACCAGAGTCCCTCTATGACTCCAGCACATAGCAGAGCACTGCCGAGGCCCTGGACGAGGTTCAGTAAAGACAGGATAGCAGCGTACACATAGAAACTCCTCTTAGCTGGACAAAGGAGGCAAAACAGAAAGATTAATGTATGAAAGAGGACAAATTCTTTCAATTATGTGACACGATGCGGTGGTAAATAACACATTACTGAGCTTGCAGCACATCCTCGTGCATATAATTTTCCACTCATAATGATTAAATGATTATATGGTGGTAATGTGTAACCTCTCAGATCTAATTTCTGATCAACTTACATGGAAGAGATATCCTCTCCCTCACTGGAGTTTTGGGCAAGATCACAATCAAAGAGTACACCTAGAAAACAGGATTACACCATCAATGAAACATCAGAAATCGGGTCTCTGTCAAGCATGAGCTGTATTTTATTCCCCATGCTGCCGCTGCTGCGTAGTTACTGACCAGGAAGAAGAAGCAGGAGCTGGCCAACCAGAAGTGTCGCCCACCGTGACCGTAGATGTTGAAGTCCTCCGCAGACAGGTGACTGTCTGGATAAAGGATCTCTAGTGTGCCCTAAAAAATGTCTCATTTGTTATAACTGTATGCAAAATGACGACATAGCAAAAGTTCCTGCTGTGTGAAGTTTTTAACAGGATATAACTTCATTACCTGTGTGATGGAATAGGCCAGAGCCAGCACAGCAGTGATAGCCAGCACACGCTTTATGCTGGACTTACTCTCCAGGTGGCCTGATGAATGAATACAGAAAGCGGCTTAATAGGAACAAAAACTCTACAGACACTCGGGTCCAATCATAATTAGATACAGGGCTGGGAAAGTTAACTGCAAACAGAGTGTGAAAAGAAACAAAAACACCACAATGGTTCACATGTACATACAGTAAAAGAGAACTGAAACCAGTGGGGCAAACTAACCAAAAGCCAGTCCCAAGATGATAACACTGAGCTCAATAGCCAGCAAGAAGAAACGGGTGATTTCCCACAGCACCTGAAGAGACGACAAACATCATGAGTATCCACTGTGGCAGATCGGCGGGGACTTCACAGGTCACGAAACGCTCAAAAACGTTATATAATAATTTTTCTTCAGCAGTGCAGCCATGACAGAGTGCTATGGGAAAAGTAAGTGCATCCCTGAACTCCATAGGGATCAGTCTGGTATGTGAGGAATGTCAGCCATGCTTTTCCTTTTAGACACGAAAGCCCAGCAAAATAACACTGAAGCTCGACTCGACCCCTCTGGGTATTTAATAAAAAGGGACACCTGTGATGTGGAACTGCAGCATGGGCAAAGTGCTCGAGCTGAAGAACCGCGATATGTCATGTACTATCTGTAAATAAACCATCTAAACAACATAAAGCAGCTATTTCATTCCGTTAAACTCCAAGACACCCAAATACCCAGGACCGTTTCGAAAGGAGCACATCGATTTAAAGCTATTCCCCCCAGGGTGCATGCTCCACCACACAACAAAGGCTGGTTCTACTCCATAAAGGACACGGTAGTTTACAGAAGTCATGTACATCTTGTGATGAGTGAAGATCAGAATAGGTTTTCAGTGAATTTTCTTTCTAAATACACAAGGTCCCTCTGAGCATTAAAAAAATAAAATAAAATGCCGAGTAGCTACAAAATGTTTGTGACACAAGTGGTGTTTTAATTGATTAATTAAATAATAATAATAATTTAAGTGATTTTTACCCAGGTTTTTGTTAATTGTGTATGTAAATGTGTATTCGCTAATTTGGAGAAAAATGTTGAAGAGAAAAAATCTTCAGCCTTAAACATTTACTATATGTCCCACTTTTATATAATGTGGGGTTTTTTGAACATATAAATATCAGTTTTACTCACATATGGGCTTGTCTAAAGTCTGGTCTTAGAGTCTGTTAAGACATTAGCATGACAGAGAACATGGGGCTACCTCCTGTTTGTTATATTTGAATTACAGAATGAGCCCATCACCTATTCTGTGGGTCCCCAAAAATGTGATTCATGCTTCATGAGCTCCCTTACTTTGTCTATGATGGTGGCAGCACTGGACGCACTGACAGTCATGGACACTACGGCCCGGGTGATTCCGACCGCCGCTACAACAAACACCTGAGAAGGACAGGACATGTTGGACCATATAAATACAACAAAAACATGTCCTTCCTAGCAACAATGTACGGCATGGCACTTAAAAGTGACAAACGAGGCCGTTTGTCTTAGTTGTTAGACGAAAGTGAAAGTAAAAAGTAGGTGCATTCCTTAAGTCTTTTTGGGGATTTTTTTTATTCTAATATTTGTAATTTACTTATTATACTTACCTGCCTAGGAACTATGGGTGGAAAATAGTAGTTTGCTAAAACCTGGTACATTACAGCTCTCCTTGTTTCAAGTTTAATGTTCTTTGCACGTTAAGCCTCTTCAAATAAAGACATTCAAGTTCAAAAGTTTTGAGACTAGTTAAAATGAACACAAGATTAATCTTAAATTTTGGGCTTTAACACTTGTATCACAACAATCGAGCATTCTTTGAATACTGTATATCGTTTGTGTCCTACCAGTAAGTAGAAGGTGACGAAGATGGGGCTGGAGGTGAGTCGAATCTTTGCCCTGGCTGAGGGCACCTTCCACATCAGGAATACAAAGAAGGCCACATTAGGCACTAGCAGTAAAATGTCCCAAAAACGCACCCTAAAACAGAGAGATGAATGTGACTGTGTTCATGCAGAACTTTCTGAAAAGTGTATTTTTTTTTTTTTACTCTCTACAGTGTGCTGCCCAAATACCTGGACTCTCCTATGTCCTCGTACAGAACTTGTAGACATCTGTGAGGCTTGGTGATGTTGGCTTCAGTATCAGGTAGCCAGGTTGGGAATGCTGATGTGTTCTCCAGCGGTGTAGGTGAAATACTGCCATTGTTTTGAGCAAACCTAACCACAGCAGTCACTGTGGCTAGCATGGTGTCGGACCCTGAGGAAAAAAATTAATCTGATTATGGCAGACATAAACTGTGACCGATAACTCACATCAGCTGAGGCCGACGTCTTTCTGGGGGAGGTTCAGGCTGTGAAGGGAAGGTCCTTTGGTTACATACAAAGGTGCTTTACCCTGGTGGAGGGCACATTATAGCTACAGCCACCTCGTATGAGCAAAATACAACACTTGAGAAGCTAAACTATCTGCACAGGTTTAATACTTTAAGTGTTGACTGTTGTACCAAGCTGGTCCCTGGAACAGCTTTCTCCACTTTAAAAGCAGCTGAAAACACATTTCTTCAAACTGCTGCTGTCTAACGCTCATGGGATATGGTGTTTTTAGATCTGTTCATTCTTATGGCTCATTTTTTTTTTATTGTTTTTATGATCTTATTTATGATTTTATTATAGTTCTCGCTTTATTTTCTTTTACTGCTGTAAAGCACTTTGTGACTCTCCACTGTTCTGTGAAAAGTGCTACACTAAATACACTTCACTTACTTTAAAATGAACGTCATGCAACCGGACTGGCTACTAGATTAGACGTGTGTGATGTTAATTTAAAGTCTCACACGGTCAAACTAACCCAAACCAGTCAGCACCGACTCGTTTAAGACAACTCAACAGTTGGAAAACTGTCAACATAACTAACTTGGTTAGAGTAACCGAGGTAAATGGACAAAGAAGCCAGTCTCAACGCAAAGCAGCTCTTGCTGGAGGTGGTTGAAGATGATAACGGGCAGCTAAGGTGGTCATAACGTAGACTTTAATTGGATTTCTTCACATGGTTTATCATAACACCTTCAGTTTGCGTCCAGAGGGCTTCAGGCGCTAGCTAAAGCTGCTACTTAAAGCTTGCTAGCTGCGGTCGGAAGATGAGTTGTTGGTGACGTTAAATTAAAACTAAATCCTCAAAGCTTCAGTCAAACACGCCAACAGTGCTGGCGATAAATACGGCTCGCTGATTAACATTAACTACCGCTGCTTATGAGCCGACTCGCTCCGTTTTAGCATCAAAACAAACGTGATACTGGTGCAAGTGCAATGACGCCGACCGACGTAACGACAGATTCAACTGGTAAAAAAATAAATAAATAACATCTCACCGATTCAGTAGACTCCGGTTCAAGGGGACAACTGCTGTAAAAATGTTTTAGAAGTAATGTGACTTCAGCACATGCTTTACACGCTGTGACCGATCAATAAATTGATCGCTGGCACGGGACATGGCTGAAGTCGATAGTTCCGTTAACAAATTTCCCCTGCGTGGTCAGCTGACACTCTCACCAAACAAGCTGCGCAAATCTCGCGAGATGAGGGCGTTTGTGACGTATGTGTGTTTTTCCGTGAACGAGATTATTTCGGTCAGATAAGAATTTTTTTTTTTTTCTGTTAAAATACTGACTGGGTCAATAATTCATTTAGAGGAAAGAAACACTATATTTTTATGAGAAAAATATTGATTGGAAAAAAAAACTGTGCATCTTGAGCCTCTTCATTTTATATGGAAAATACTACATTCATAAATGCATAAATGCCACATATTTAAAATAGAAATCAGACACTATATTTGAACAGCAAAGAAATGAAAACAGTCGAACTGATAGGCTTTAAATATTTGTCTTTATTGTCTGGTTATTGTTGTACGATACTGCTGTGTATATACAGTCGTTTTGTTGGATTTCTTTTCTTTTTGGAACTGTATACCTGCAGTGTGTTTTATTTAAAGATAATTGTATGACTTGAACATGCTGCAATAAAAAGGAGAGGACATACTGTGATAGTTTTTCTTTTTAGATTTGTTTAAATCAAGGCACTTATTAAATACACGGTATGAGAGTTAATATCTCCCAGAGGTGTAAACAATAAATGGATATCATTCTAACATATTATGAAGCTTGGGAAACAAGGAATTCTGTAAGGAGTTTATTTGTCTGATGGAAATAAAAATCATGAACACAATATATTTCAATGTTTATACCTTTGTTTTAACCTTTACCCACTACGCATTACGGTAAACTACCCTGCAATAAAACACAATAATAGACACTGTTTCAGGCAAACTGTGATGTAATTTTTATGCCCATATATTATCACACAAAACATTCAGAGTACAATCCTGAACTCTTTGTTGCCTGAGGAGTGAGGAAATAAGTCTCAAATTTGCTTTTTCACATATCACTTCTTTGCTCTCCCTACTATGTGGCACATTTGCTAAGAATATAGAGCTCATGTATAAACATGGCTGTGGTCATGAATAAATAGTGACACGTGCTTTGGGGTGCCCTGACATCATCCTGTAGGCCAGGTGCACCGGCTCAGTCAGGTTGGCCTTAAATGTGTACACATGAGTCTTCCCGCTGACAGGGCTGATGTTGTAGAAGCTCAGCCTGTGGGTCTTGAAGCTGAGTCTGATCTCCAGCCTGCGTGACACCGTGGTCTTCTTCAGCGGCACACTGTGACTCTGCTCAAAGGCTGTCAGCAGGTTGTTGAACCACATCAGGCACCAGGAGCTCCGGCTGCTTTCCAGAGCAGATGGCAGCCCGCTACGCGCTAGCTTCCCACTGTAGCACATGCCAATGATCCACGGAGAACCTTCGAGCTCCACCTCCCAGCAGTGATCCCCTTCGTAGAAGCTCTGGGTGCTGAGGACCTGGAAGAAGCTGGTGAACCTCTTAGGAGAGGATGGGTAGGGCTGTTTGGTGGCGTTGAAAGTCACTGTCTTCAAATCCTCTGAGAGGACCAGGTTGGGATGGGCTGTTTCTGGGTCAAAGGTCACCTCTGAGGGGTTGAGGGTGTTTCGGAGAGAGCGCTGAATCTCTCCTAATCTTTCCCTCAGCTCGGCGCTCATGCTTTCCAGCTTGGGACACGCTCGTGCTGGGTTGACTTTTGATTCAATGTGGTCTTCCTCTTCCTCCACAGGCTTGGCCATCAACTCCACAATGCGCGGTTGCAGAGTACGGAGCTCGTCCCTAAACGCTGCCTCGTCCTCCTCGGTCAGGAGGGACTCGGCTGTGAGCACAGCCTGTCTCAGCTGCTTGGTCAGCTCAGAGGCGTGACTGACTCGGCTGCCTATACCGGCCTCGCCTGGAGCCAGCTCCTCGTCAATCAGCTGCATCACCTGTGCGCTGTACCTCTGCGACAAATCTTCTATTTGCCCTAAAAGTTTGGACGCTTTCTCTCTCAGCTGCCCACTAGCAGCGGCCACCTCCAGCTCCCGTTCCTTCTCTTTCCTCAGCACACTCTCTGCCATCTCCAACTTGAGGCTCAAATCTGTGACTTGAGATGCCAGTCTGAATTTCGGTTCAGCCATTTCCTTTTTGCCTTTGCTGCTGCCTTGTTTTTGATCCACAGAAAAGGGCTGCTCTGTGGATCCAGACCCAATTTGAAAGCTACCCTTGCCCTCACACCCTGAGCTCTCGTCGATCTCTCTGTTTGGTTCTTCTGTAACAAACCTGCCGTCGCTCTTGATCGTTACGCGGCCGACGTCGGAAGCATCTGCAGTGGAGCAGACTTTCCCAGCGGAGACTTTGTAGGTCTCTATGATGCTGCACATTTTGAAGCTTTTCACAAGGTCTTTGGTCCCCTGGTACTCTGCCTGGCACTCTGGACAGTTGTGTTGGTCGAGGCCTTCTCCCATCGTCTGAAGGCAGCCACGGCAGTAGAGGTGGCCGCAGGGGAGAGAAACTGGTTCAGAGAAGAGCTGCAAGCAGATGGGGCAGGTGAGCTCCAAAGCCAGCACCTGTGGCTGATTTTGAGGAAAGTTTGCTTCAGTCTCTCTCGCAGACATGGCGGCAGGCGCTGGAGAAACAGACAACTCGGGGTTAGACCATCTCATTAAACTTGGCTGACTTATTAGACTCTTTAGAAGAGGGAAAAGGAGGTTATGAGTCCCATCACGCAAAAAAATTATGACCAGACATCAAATACACTCAGGTTGTTTCATTCTTTCCTTTGCACTTTGTGTTAACTGTCAGATTAGGTCTTCTGTGGATTTTATTTTCCCAACATGAATATCTAAATGGAAAAATACTGAATCCTGTTTTGTTGCTATCTATATAAAGTGTGTGTGTTTATGTCTTTCTACTCACACCTCCCACATTCACTTCAGTGTCCTCAAGTCCTCGATGGTATTAGTTACCCTGAATAGTACAATGCACAGCATGTGCATCTGTCTTGCAGGTGTGGGAGTTGCAGGAAGTCACTATAGCCAACATGCATGACCAAGCACAGCACAGGGAAGCCACACAGAATGAGCATCCAAGTGAAACGAGTAAGAATCCAAGGCCAAAATGAACACAGACTGGACCACATCTGGGTTTTTTTTCAGTTTATTTTCTGACTATAAATCGGAAAATGTAGTTGCAGAAAATGTACCTCGTGGCCATGACTGGTGGAGAACAACATCTCTGCGTCATTCGGCTGCTTGTCTGATTACTTCTTAGTTAAGTTTCGATTTCTACAGAGCCAGATCCCTAAAGCTTCCACTCCTTCACTCAAACTAATCAGAGTTACAATGTGAGGCAAATTCTGCTGCAGGGAACAGGTTTGATTTCAACTAATTTGTTTGTTTTTTAAAAAATAATTAGGCATGCGATTATTATTCATAAGCGTTCGCACATCACCTCATACGCAGCACGCACCGAGGGAGGCGAAGACGCTGAACTCTTTCACAGTATATTCAGATTGTCCGTGAGTTTTTGTTTATTTTCTAAAGGAAAAAGACGAAAGCAACAAGGACTTACGTGATCCGACAGTAGTTTTGAGTGCTGCCTTCCTGTTCAGAGTCATTAAAACGCACTGACGCAGAGATCAGCGGTCGGATCCCTCCACGCCTTTCATAAACACGGACACCTTCATCTGTCTCACTGGAGATCCACGGGGTTAATCCATCCTGAGCAGTGTGTGTGTCTGCCTGCCTTCATGCATGCCTCTATTTACCCATTTACCCACTCTGCCCCCCCCCATAATTCATACATTATGCATAAATTGAAACGCAAACAACAATGACAAAATGCAGTGATGGCCATTCGGTAATGTGTCATTCTTGCAATTAAAACCAAAAAAGACAAAACACATGTTGAGTTTTTAACATTATAATCCACCATTTCACAATTCAACTGGAGTACAAAGAAACCAGGCAGTGTTGTATTTTAATAAATTCATTTATATTTCTATACATTTGGTTTAAGAAGTTACAGCAAAATCCTCAGCTCCAATGCACCTTCACACAGTCGGATGACGAAAGATATGCAAAAGAAAAAAAAAACAATAAATATAACAATGTCTTTATTGTACAAAGGCACAGTGCCAGGCTAAACCACTCGGTAAAGTTCCCTTCATGGTCTGTTTACACACCTCTGGAATAAAAGTCAGTCTGACCCACTTCTGCATTAAAGTGTCCAAATATTTCTAAACTTGCAGGAAGGAAACTCTTGAAGGAAGACATAGTGAACTGTGTAGTGTCATGATGATCATATACTCAGATCAACCGGTTATTGCAGTCCTGGAACTAAAAGGAAAATAAACTTACAGTTGTGAGTTCTAACAACAGATTAATGCTCAACATTGACAGACCTCAGCTAGCTACCATTTATTAGGGTCAAACAGACAATATGAAGTATTTTAAATACATTATCACACTGTATTTGGTTTGCTCGGTACATGTAGCTATAAAAACCCTCCTCACCAACACACAAGTCCAAAGACATCCGCCGTTGACAGCAACATAGAGATACACAATATATCTCAACTGAATAAAGCATAACAGGGTTCTTTCGTAGCTCGACCCCTTTGAACTTTGAGCTTCGTGAACTGAAAACTTATGTCACAGAAAGCGGTCAAAATTAGTTCAATAATTTTGGCATGTGCAGGATTTAGGCATCACTTAATGCAGCTCAGTTTCTATAGAAATGTGTTTCTGGTTAGTGTTAAGAGATGAAATGTGTAACAGTGTGGAGAGGTACCATATCCAGAAAGTGTTTTAATCACTATGTGGAATGACTGTGATACTGGTAGTATATGCAATAACAAAAAAACTGAAAACAGTCTAAAGGTATATTTGTCCAGTTGTTCATGTTTAGCGTTGGAGTTTTTTTTTTTGTTTTTTTTTTACATAAAAATATCAAAATGTTGTGTAAACAGCCATATTCAGTGTAAGAGCACCGAGATACTGCATAAACATTTTATGTACCCATTTTTGAAATGTAGAGTCCACGTGCATTATGATTTCGTTTGGCCCTGTCTTTGTAAAATAAGACAGCTGTTCCAGTTTACTCAGTGTCTCATAAACAGGCACTACAGTTGGCAGGTCTATTATAGGCAACATTCAGGCATGCTGGGAAAACTCCTTTGGAAATCCTCTGAATAAGGAGAGAACAAAGATAAGAGTATTTGTGCTCCTGTGCTTGCCTTACAATGTGTGTGTGTGTGTATGTGTATGTATGTGTGTGTATGTGTGTGTGTGTGTGTGTGTATGTGTCTGTGTGTGTCTACAACAGTGCATCCAGGTCCAGCTCTGGCAGAGGCTCCTTCCAGTAGGAGAAACTGCTGTACTCAGGACAGTCCAAAACCGAGGACGTGCTGCCCTCGACAGACAGCATGGGGAAGAAATGTTCTACCAACTCACTGAGGTGGCTGTATCTGCAAAACACACACACACACACACACACACACACACACACACACACACACGCACACACACACGCACACACACACACACACATAAAACTAAAGTTGTATGTGCACACTTTTTATGCAATTGTATATCTTTCAAAGCATAAAAAGGCATTTATATCTGTGTACTGTCGCACACTTACGAGGACTTGTTTCCTTTAGTCTTCTCCTGGATGAGCTCTCCTTTCGGGTTGACGGTAAATAACCTGGTATCAGGCACACCAACCTGCTTATAAGCGAAGGCATCCTGCAAAATCAAGGGCAGCAAAGCAATACAGTTACACGAAGGAGCTTCGGTGGCTCTTTAACCTTTGCCGTATCTATGTACTCTAAAAAGACTGTTTAGCTGATACAGCACTGATGTATAATCAATCATTAGCCAGTGCTTACTCGATCTCCACAAGCAAAGCCCAGACTTTACATCCACATTTCTCACACTTCATGTCTGCCTGCTGGAGCATATTACAGGATGTGTGCATTAAATTAAAACATTATCATGTATACAAATGTCAAATCACACGTGTGTGTTCTTCATGTGAGTGTGTACAAACCCAGAGGCTAGAATCACTGCCAAATATACAACTGAGAAGCTGGGGAAAAAAAACAACCTCAACAGGTAATAGACTTGCTGCTGTCTGCCGCTTACGTTGGTCCTGTTGCCGAAGGCCGCATAGAAGGGCCGTCTCTGCGGGTTGAACAGGTCCCTGATGTCACTGAGACAGGCGATCTTAAAAACCTCCGGCTTCTTCTCGATAACTTCTCTGCACAGGACAGGAAAGACAGTTCACAGTCAAAAGGGGAATCTGCTCGAGTGTTTATCTTCACTTATATAGTTCATACAGTATTCAGCCAGTTTCATGGTAGCAAAGTATCTGTGTTTACTGGATATGTGGCCACCAGAGGCCAGATTACAATTAATTTTCAAACTCCAGGAACAAATTCACACAGTGCAGAGTTGGGATACTGTACACGTTTATATCCTTCAATTAATTGACACTCTACATAGGACATACACTGTCTTGGCAGTATTTGCTACCTGTGGAGTGCTGAAAAGAGGCTGCTGGGAGCCAACAGTACAGGGCCTTTAGGGAGGACAGTGCCTTTGTCGTTGACCCACTGAAGGTAGTCCTTAGTGATGGCAGCCATACCTATTGCCCGTGCTGAGCAATACAGGAACTTATAACCATTTCTGCAAGGAGAGAAGCAACTGTATTAGCACTTTAGTTAATAAAACAGAGTCTGGAAACATTAAGCTCCTTTCATCAGCACTTTCAACAACACACATGTACTGTATCCTGTTTCCCTGGATGTGTGTAAGAAAAGATAAGCACTTCAAATATAACAATCTTTTTGTAATTAACTGAACAGCTGTACTTGTTTTAAAAAGCACATGCATGTGCAATACGGGAAAAACAGGGAAAACATCTGGCAACGCAGATAAGAGTCAACTGCAGCTAGAATGACATCAGGACGCAATCACCCGTGGTGGATTCGCTTTATCTGGTTTTGCTTCTTCTGTTGTGAGTAATACGTGTGAAAGTTCAGTAATAGGAGCTGATAAAAAAAAAAAAAGCAAAAACAATACAATAGGAAAACTGCTGAAGACAACAACAAAGTTTTTCTGCTCAGTAACTGCTGATAACATTTTCCAAGCACAAACTTCACGTACTGGTGGATTTTGTGGTAGAGTTTGGCGATGCCTTTGTGTGTCCAGTCTTTTCCAAACTGAGGTAGAATATGACCCAGAGCATCAGACCTGCAGGAGACAGACAGTGAAGACTACTCATTACACTGTGACAGTGTCAGTTCACACAAACCTCTACGGTCTATCATTCACTGAAATCTCTCTCTATCCAATTGTCTGTTTATGCACCATAGTTTTTTAGAACTGTTGTTTTTACTTAGTGATGGTGCCGTCTATGTCTGATATGATGACACGATCGTCCCAGTTCCACAGGTAGATGGCAGCCTCACAGCGACAGGTGCCTTGGTACTGTGTGGTCACGCTGAACACCACCTTGTTGGCTCCTTCGCGCAGGTTTAATTGCCCCTAGTCATGAGAAAGGAGAGAGTGAGCTTGGTGCAAAAAACCACAAGGAAACTGGTCGTCCTCTAAATGTGTAATACAACAGATTCAAATGTTTATTGTGGGTGTAGGAAAGTGTGTATGTGCGGATCTCTTACTATCTGTTTAGAGGTCAAGCGCAGTGATTTGCGGTACATCTGGCTGATACACTGGGTGGCGCTGAGGGCTTCTGCCGACAAGCTGGATGGAAGGGTGGCTTCTCTGCCGAGGCCTGCTGCCTCGTCACTGTCGATGTCGTCCAGTGTGGCTCTGGGGAAACAACACGCTTCCATTTAACCCTCTGTGGTTTTTGTCACAGTGTCTACATTTATTAATAATAACTGACAGCTCGCAATCACTGACACAAAAAAATGATATAGGGATTTGTGCATTGAAATAAGAAAATATTTCACATGCTGATCTGCATCATTGATTGGCTTAAGCTTTGATTTTGTGGCGATTCCTGAGTATTTATTGAATAATGTACTAATAGACAAAGCTTTGGCACCCTCTGGTGGCTGAAAGGTAAACTACATGGTGAGAGTCTCAGTTGATACACACATTATATTGTATACCTTTTACTGTATGTAAAATAAAGAAATTCTAATACTGATATTAATTCTGCATAATTTATCAGATCTTGTATTGTGCTTATGTGGGGGGGGCTCTGCAGCTAAATAGAGGATCCATCTAAAGGCGTCACGCACTTTCTCTGCTGTTTTGTTCGTAAATAGGATGTGAAAAATGTGTGAAAAAATTCCCCATAAAATTCAAAATTTGACATTTGAAACTAAACTGAATGAAACTAAAGGGAGCAGATAAGGACGATGAAACATTAGCTAGCGTGTGACTATATTTAATGCCTGCTACAAACAAAAGACTATTTCTGGCCCAAACTGGCATATTTACAGAACTATTTATTTGTGTCCATCATGGCAACCAAATAAACAAAATAAAGATGTACAGAACTCTACTGTCCTTTTTTTAAGCATTTTCCAGCAATAAGTCTGAATGACCTTAAATACACTCACAAAGCAGCTGTGGATCAGCAGGACCAAACTCCAGCTGAAACACTGCACGCAAGGATTTAGAAGGTTTATTAACTTGCGTTTAATCCTTTCTTAGTGAGGTGACTTACTGTACTGTGGAGGAAGCACTTGTCAGTGGCTCCTCTTGCTCCTCCTTTGAGTTCTTTTGCTGGAAAACAAGGAGGTCACATTGACAGGTTACACTATTATACCAACAACAATGTCAAGTGGCACCGGTGGTTTTTACAAACAGACAATACAGCGACTAGTGACTTCAATTAATCCTTTAACTGCAACAGAGCAGAAAACCAACCCGAGCCAACAAGGCCAGAAAACCCTGTTAAAAACAATGGATGGATTATTATATGTAATTATTGTAGAAACGTACCTGGTTATTGTCCATGTCTCTTCTCCCCCAGGAGAACCACCAACGCCCAGACTTTTTGGGCATCTTGTCCTTCACCAGCCGCTCTATCGTACTCTATATGACACACACCACCATATTGATCATCACATTCACAGGTTAAGTAACATCTTCTCTGTCTTGTGCTGTTAACTGGTGCGTCAATTAAAAAGAACTCGGTGTGATTAATGTGTGTGACATTAAGGATGATTCGTCATTATTGAGGTCTGGTGTAGAAACAATAAAATACCTTGGGTAGGTTTTTCTGGAAAGTTGTCATTGACAAGACCATTGGAGCAGCCACTGCCCAGTTATAATAGCTGTGAAAGACAAAAACCAGCTGACGAACGGCCACAGACCTAAACTCCATGACCATTTTGAAACGTCCTCTTAAATAAATACATACAGAGTCAAACAACATCTTTGTAATGTAGATTGTTTAAGTAAACAAATAAACATCTAATTCCAAATCTCACTTGGAGTTGATGCAGATCACAAGGCTGGGATCCTCAATGATTCCTGGATTGTTGGCAAAATCCTGGTATGTCACAATGTGCTCCATGAACTTTTCTGGATCGATGGCAAAAACAACACGACAGCTGATTTTACTCCACTGGGAGAACACGTGTTCTTGTACTCCACATGCTGCTGACATTTAGCACCGACGCGGATTCATTCTCACCTACCTTTAGTGATTTGACTGGTGTCGCCCTCTTGTCCGCAGAGAGACATGCTGATATCCATGTTGTAGGAGGTGGAGTCCGACATGTACTCGGTGCCGCTGTCCATGGCCCCGCTGCCCACTGACTGAGGCGACTGGCTCCCTGAGCAGGAGCCCTGCTCTGCCCCGTGCTGAGACGCTCCCTCCGTCTCACTGCAGGGACAACAGAGATTTCAAGATGGGGATTTCATACATAATTAAAAATGAGTCACTAACACTGCGCTTTGTGAAGCATGTCCTTTATGTATCATTTTACCTCTTGGGGAAGTAGAGTGCAGCCACCTCAGGGTCCAACGTGGTCAGATCATCCAAGTAAATATCTGTTGGTCCCAGATGGTGATTACGTTTACCTGCAACAAAATGGCACAGACATAAAACGATGACACAATTATTTTAATGCAAAGTCTAAAATAAGACACACCTGACACAAGGAGAGAATGAGAGAATACTTTACCTTTTTTCTTGTCCTGTTGCTCCACTCTGGAGGATGCCTCAGAAGAGTCTGCTAACCCCTCTGCGGCACCCCAGCTGGTCCCAGCGTCTCTCCCATCAGCATTTGTGTTAGTCAGTGAGCCTCCACCCTCCTCCTCCCCTCCCTCGGCACAGGGATCTATCCCACTGTCCCCCTCACTGACAGGGGCGCTACTGGAGGAGCCCTGGTGACTTTGCTCCGATGAGGCACCCTGCTGTTGTGGATCTGATAAGTCTGCACTGCTAGGACTTGCTTCTTCTTCGCTCTCTTTAATGGGTTGTTCCTGTACGTTCTTTGGTTTGGTGACATTATTTTTGCTCCCAATGCTCATCTTGTCAATCCCACCGCTAACATGCTCATCACTGATTGCGCTTTCTTTGCTAGCAACAGAATCAGGGCCATTAAATAGATTTGCTGAGTAAGGAGATGAGTTTCTGTTTTCTTCTTCCACTAATGCGGACTTGAAGAGGTCACTGGGTGTGGAATGGGTGATGTGAGAGTCTTTCTCCTTGGATATAGGAGTGGTTTGCATAACGTGGCTTCCCAGGTCTAGTGAGTGAGTCCTGGGTTGTGGCCTGACCACTGTTACGCTGCCCACTCTGCCACAGCTGATCACAGGCTCATAGCCCCCGTCAAAGGAGTCCTGTCTCTCGATGGTGCGGAAATGAGAACTGCCCGGAGGAGAGATGCGCTGCAGCTCCACTGGAGTCCGCTCTGATTGACACAGCTGTGCGGGGGAGGGCAGAGAGGGGGCAATTTGAGACGGTGTGTCAGCATGACAATCTCAAATCTACAGCACAGACAGACAGTGGGAAAAAAAAAGCACATCTACACCTGTCTGTGTGAGAGTGCAAGTGTGTGTCGCCATACCATGGGAAAACCTCCCCAGTTCCACTCCATCTGAGGCCCAGAGGACTCTTGGGATTTAACCAGGAGCTCGGAGTCGCTCTTAGGAGAGGACGGCCGGCTGTAAAACACACTGCTGGGGAGGAGAAAGACAAGTAGAGGTAAAGAGAAAACTGCCTTAGTGAGGCTGCTCAGCACAAACAAATGTATCAGTAAACTCATCGTAAAGATTAACCTCCCTCACCTTTCCGAGGGTGACTGCTCGCCATCTGAGTGTGGATGAGTGTCTCTGGTCTGTGTGGTCACCAGCTCCTCATTTGGCTCCTCGGACAGCGAGTAGTACACTGATTTACTTAAGCACACACAAGAAGATATTTTTTAACTACTGTGTTAACTGAACCTTCATGACTCCCCGTAAAAAAGGCTGCTGGTATTGACCGTCCCACTGAGGATCCACATCACTGTGTGCGTCTCTGCAGCTTTATTTACGGCTGACAATTACAAGCACGGTGCCTTTATTAAGAAGATGTGAGAGATGATGAAGAGTTACGGTGTTAGCTGGTGACTTTCAGCTGAATGCAATAGTGGCTGCTGATAATTATTATCATAATAATAATCAGGACTTTATTTGTATAGCAGTTTTTAATGCAAGTAGCAAAGTGCTTTACAGCAGTCAATACAAAAAAAAAAGAGGAAAAGTTTTACCCAATAAAAACGTTTTCTTATTAAAATTGTGTCTTATGAGGTGAAATAAAATGAGGAACTAACTCTGCACTCCTGGTCCTCTCGGGCAGACTGCTCCTGTCACCTTTAGTTTTCAGCCTAAACTACCAGAGGGTCTCAGTCTGCGTAAGAGACTATTTAGCTGAAGTCCTTCCTTGAACGTGTGGACAATCAGTGCCGCCTAAAATACATTTTAAGGCTAATCAGTCATAATATACATCTCACTGCCCATCCGTCGTAAGAGGTGTTTTCAAAAGCACTGGAATTTCAGCAGCTCATAGACATTATTATGGATTAAGCTTTTTCCTGTTACCAGAAAGCCAAGAGTGTCAGTTCACCTAAAAAAAAACAGCTTTTATCGGATTTTATTATCGGATCACTGACCTGATTTGCAAAGGTGTGACAGGCTCCTCTTTGGCAGGACTCTCCTGCCCGGTCTGATCACTTTCTCTCTCCCACTCCTTCTCTCTGTCTCTCTCATCCGAAGAGGAGCTGGCCTCCTCTCTCAAGTGAGTATCAGAGCGCATGCGCTTGCGGCGGCGTTTCTTCCTGCGGGCGCCAGACCCGGCGATGAAGGATCCCTCATTGGTCTCCTCGATGTCCTCGGGGACCTCAAGAGGAATTGGGGAGGTGCACAGATGGGCTGGGACCTGGGACTGAGAGGGATGAAAAGAAAAGTTTGATGCAATGTGAGTAAAGAATTCAGTGGATCATATGAAGAGCTTAAGCCAATGGGCATAACATGTTGGTCGCCTCACCTCCATGTTTTCATTTTCCTCCACAAAAAAAGCTTCTCCATTGTCACCCAGCTTCATGTGCAGATCAACTGATTCTCCATTTATCTCGATGTCCACCTAAAATAACAGTTGTGAATGTTATGTGTCAGACTGACCAAAAGCAAACAGAGAAAGCTGTAGTAGAAATGTCATGTAAAATAACTGAATACGGCAGAGACTGACAATTTTCTCCTTGGAGCGCAGCACACCCAGCTTGCCGAAGCGGATGTGAAAGGGGGAGCACTGGAACGATCCATCCGGCTGTCGCACCACGATGACATCGATCCCTCCGGTAAGAGTGGCGGGGTTAAGGCCACGGTACAGCTCCTTCACCGTCACAAACACCGTCTCCGCAAACTGGCCGACAATATTCATGGTTTGGGACTGGAAAGAAGAAAAAAAAAAAAAGAAGTGAAAGCAGTGAAGCCAAGTGGCATGACACAGCAACAAAAAATGATTGCATTCAGTGTTGTCTTTTTTTGTTGTCTGTGGTTGGATCCTTCATCCTGTTTTCACAATGTCAGCAGCACTCAACAGGAATGTCATCCACTCAGTAAAATATAGACTCATAGAATTTGGGCTTATATAATTACAGCAGATGGCATTTAAGAAAGCTTAATATACATGTACTACATTAAGTATTATGTTATAATGCTTAATTTAGCACATTTGCCTTTTGGCAAACCGAGTTCCCGTGTTACATAACCCACTAGATTGTGAACCAAATAAAAGATTCACATATCACAAGATTTTCAGGCCAAGTACCATCAAACATTCCCACTGAGGCTGCCCCTTGAATGATTGCAGTCTGTCTGTATTTCTAATGTTTTGACTACACCATTCTGACCTTTGGATTTGGATCCTGCTCATGACTAATGAGACAAAGGTCGACAGCTCGGAAGGAACATAAGATTTATCACAGATACATATCTGGGTGTTTGTCACAAAATATGAGTCACTGGCCACACCTGTCAACACTGTAAGACAAGTCTGAAACCAAATACAACTAGCTAGTTTTCAAACTTTACACAGAAAACAGCGCAGAGACAATTTTTCCCATGATGTATCAGTTACTCCACAGCAAGCCAGAACATGTCCAAGAAGAAGTAGCTTTTGTAAGCCATGAAGTCAGACTTTGCCAAAGGCTACTGAAAACATCCCATTTAGCCAGGTTTGGACCCGCATCAACACTCAGGAGTCAAAGTAGCTTCTGTGGAATTTGTATGTAGTAATTATGTAAGTATGTTACCTCAATTGGCCTTACAGGCCCCTGTCATGTATAGACAGCACTTCTTTGAAGAGATATTACCATCGCCGATTACCTTGTAATACTACTTCAAATAGAAGTTACAATGAACCCATGAAGTGAATATTTCAATTCTCCAACAAACTTAAGCAACAAACTGGAGGCTAGAGGAGGTAACTATCACTATAATTTGGGGAATTTCAAATTGTGTGCTTCAACAAGTGAATAAAAAGTATACAAGCAATAAAGACCAACACCATTACTCCGTGTTTGTTCACTTAGTGACCAAAGATTACAAGAGACCATGTGTGTCAGGATCAGTCAGACTCGACTGAGCCTCAGAACGTCCAATATGGTTTCAAGAGCCGAGCCAATAACTCAAATAAGCTATTGAGTTAGATTATAATAATCCCCCTTCATATTCCTGAGGAAAGCATCAGACAACAGGCAAGGTGACCTTGGGCAGGCTCTGAAAACATAAAAAGCGACTTAACACACACCTACACAATGACTCAAGCCTGTCTATAGCATCATCTGTCCAACGTCCACATTACCACTCTCATGTCTTACCCACATTGAAGGATGCAGATGTGCCTTCCCAATCAGGCTGGGTTCCCTTGACCTCTGTCCTGCCATACGACAACACTATAAAGGCTTTTCCCACCACAGGAAATCAAATCTCAAGAAACGTTAACTCCATTTCCACCATTCAACTCCATTCCCCAGAATGCTCGGCTGCCTCTCAAGGCTACGGCCACTTAACCCCCCCATATCCGTCTGTAGGTGTAAGGCTACATCTTGTCAGCTTTGACAACTGAGACGCAGCAACTAAAGTTCGCGCAGTCGATTATAACTGCTAAGCTAAATAGGACTTTCCACTTGATCAGTGGGCATCAGAGATGACAGCACTCTAGTTCTCTCCGGTCTGAGCTAGGACGCAGAATATAGCTATGTAACTATAAAGCAATCTATGAGAGAGTCCTAGTATATTCACTCACACGCCGATGCTTCCTCTATCTCACACAATTTCACAAGCACATACACACCCTCCTGTCACACCGAATTCATACTTCCTCACTTGCACTGCACATGACAGCCAGACCAGCACTTTCTGAAAGGCTTGGACAGGCTATTCAAACACGCTTGGCATGAAAACGCACACACACACACAAACTGAGCGACCACACAGTTTCTGGGCTTGACCACAGCTCTCTGGGCCATCAAAGATGAGGGGACTCTCCAGCAGTCATGCTCTACCAACACTGGAAAGTCCTTCACGGGCCTGGCCGACTTGGGAGGAACTCGAGCAGATAACTTGAAAATGCTGATGGATATCTCTGCCTATATGGAAGAGGACACGACAGAGAGGTAGGCCTGAGATGGACAGCAATGTCTAACAACAAGAGAAGTCATTAGAGTTGATGTAGCTGTCCTGTAAAAAAAGAAAAAAGAAAAAAAAAAGAAGCACTCTCGCCTATCATGTGACTGACCCAACAGCACAAATGTAAAATATGAGTGTGTAGCTCACAGCCTTCTGACACCAGTCTGTGCCCGCTCAGGCTAACGTGTCTGCATTTGATTTAGGGTGATACTTGACTGAAACTGCCTGGTCAGCTGTATTTAAAAAGCGGGAAGAACAAAAGCCGGCTGCAGACAATGGTAGTGAGAGGCGATGAAATGTAGGCCAGTGGAGGAATGACAGAAGGGGCAGACTTGGGGGAGGGGGGCGTTTAATAACTAATGCACCAAGATTAAATGTTTTCATCTGTAGCAGCATGCTACTTCTAATGTATTAAACTCGTTTTTTGTTTTTTTTTACCTATTCCTCATTTGTAAACTGGCGTAATTTCAAGCAACGTGGCCTTAAAACTCACTTCTCCTCCCTGAAGAATTCAAACAGATGATGTTGATACTGGTGCTGCTGCTTTTTCTGTCCTATAAACAATCCCAAATTGAAAGATAATGATTTTAAAATGACATAAATTCTTAATGAGGTTCTGAATGGTTAATAACCAAACTTTACCTGAACCCAAACCTCATCAGGTATCAATATATCAAGATGGTCTCTGATCGACAGACTCGACTACACTGTCTCAGCACACACTACATTCATTCATCAATCAGTCACCCTGTTCCAAATAGTTGAGAGCCAGCCAAGTGTGTGTGTGTGTGTGTGTGTGTGTGTGTGTGTGTGTGTGTGTGTGTGTGTGTGTGTGTGTGTGTGTGTGTGTGTGTGTGTGTGTGTGTGCGTGTGTGTGTGTGCGTGTGTGGAGACTGCATGCATGGCTTTTACTGACCAGACACACAGAGAGGTTACTTCACTCTGATTCAGCATCAGTCACACCCTCTGGACTACAGCTGCACTTAAAAAAAAAAACTGTCTGTTATATCAGCTATTACATAATATTAAAATCACCGATTCAGACAGTACTGAGAAAGTCAGCCCCCCAGGGTACAAGAAAACAAAACCTGTGAAGGTCGTGTAAATAACTTAATAAAAGACAGCTATTTCCTACGGGCTTTTGTTGAGAATTAAACTGTGTTATTCAGTATAGGTTACCTACGTGTTGCTATATGTCAAATGCCTAAAAACAGCGATGCACCCCAAACTTTAGACAACTTCCGCAAAGGCTTCACCTACAGTCTCGCTGTGTGGCGCAATTCACTAAAACTCTCGCAAAGAAACACGTCGACTCCCGTTAATTCAGCCGCTTTAATAAAAACTACAGACACGTCCTATTAGTGTAAAACTACAGCTTGGTGTTCACCGTTCAGAACTTCATTAAGAATTTGCTGTGTTTTGTCTTGACAGGAGATTGAGGTGGAAACATTTCCACGACGTGTCAGTTACAGCAAGTATTTAAAAAAATAATCCGTCAAATTAACTCAACCCTGCTTGCTCTGAGTAGTTGACATCTCCCACGAGTGCTGGGAGATGTTACGGATAGTTTTGTCTTTCTGCGTTGATGCTGAAGACGTGCAGACGGTAACTTACCTTTCGAGGTGCTTTTCAATTTGAGAACATAACAGCCATCCCGGACGCTTCCTAGTATACTGCGCCTGCGCAGAATTTACGTCACTCACTCCAACAGCCAATGAACAAACCGGAAAACCTAAAGACCCGCCCCTGGCGTCAAACTGTAAACAAAGCGTTCAGTGATGCATAAATTCATTTAGTTTTTAATTTGACATCATAATTTTAGATAAGGAATAAACAGGTAATGATAGTAGTACTTTTACTATTACCTTGTAGTGCTATTTTAAATACAAATTGAAATTAACCTGAAGTGAATAGTTTCACACTGCAACAAACTGAAGCCACAAAGGTCAGAGGTCAGAGGAGGTAACTGTCATTGCAAGATTATGTAACTATGCTTGCTCATGTGGGGATTCTTGAATACTTAATTTTGCAATCTTGTTGCGTCTCTCCTAATCAAAGATTTTGGTCTAGACCTGCCCTTTACTGAGATAACATTAGTTATGGATTGGCTATATAAATAAAGACTGATTGGTTGATTGACGCGTCAGGATCTGATCCCCATATCTGTCTGTAGATGTAAGGCTACATTTTGTCAGTTTTGACAACTGAGACGCAGCTACAAAAGTCCGCACAGTTTATTATAACTGCTAAGCTAAATAGGACTATCTACTATTGTTATTATAAAAATCTATAAAGATTTCATATCGCAGCTAACTAGCAAACATTGATTTTAGCTGTTGATTGGCACTATCCCTGAGAACAGAGCCTCTTAGTTAAGCTAAAACAACCCTGTTACAAAACCTTGGAAACTGATATGTAGCCTAAAGTTTAACTCGGAGTCTCCTGTACAATCAAGAAAACCCACATTACACAAATCCAACACAAAGCAGTGTTTAAAGTAATGGATGAAGCCTGTTTCTAAAGCCTATGTTCAATTTTACTTTTAAATTATTTATAAACTTTAATCATATGCAGTGATTCAATGGTATTGTTACAGATTTGAAACACAGACACATTCACATAATTCATTTTTACATTCAACATGTATTGCGATTACATTAGCCTATAAATATATGTTATATAGGCCCACTAGAAGACAGTAAAATATTTGGGCAGTTATTGTAGATTATGGGCGGGCACGTTTTAAACAGCTCCATCAAACAGCACACACAGACAACAGTGCTAAACTAAATTGCTCCTCCTCTCCTTCAACCTGATTCGGATCATGTTTTTAAGCTAAATTAAGTGTCTGTGTGGAGGCTTTTCTAGCCAGTGAATCCACAGGTGACACCCTGCTAAAGCACTGTTTTTAACCATGGCTAGTGAAACAGACTAGGATGGTGCACTGGAGATCCTGAGGCAACAGTGATGAAAGTTGACAATATGGGTCAACAGAAAATACACGGTGTAAAGCTTGGATATATAAATATCTGTCACATGAAGAGAGTTCATAACACTGCTGGTATACTGAGGTGTCACTGCATTTACCTCTCCACTGGAGGACTGGTTGTTAGAGGGTGGTCTGCTGTACATCTTTACACAAAGAAATACTAAATACAAAAAAACACAGTGATCATTTTAGCTGTGTTTGGCACTTCAACTGTTTCATTTTAAAGTGAAAAAAGAAAACTGTGAGCAATTTACAGAATAAATAACAGACAGAAAGTGTTAAAGATCGTGAGGCTGTTTTTATATTTCTAAGACACTTAACCACTGTGAGATATTTTTAGGTAATGTTATGAGCACATGATGAACTGCAAAAAGTAAAATGCTTACTCACCATATGTGTGTCTCACTACTTCATGTGTATGCAGGCGCGCCGAATTTCACAACCCACCCGCAGTATTTTTATCCTCATCATCATTCATTGAAGGATTTTCAGTATTTCAGAAATAGTCACTGGTGTGGCCCAGCAGAGGGCATCACTGCACCTGTGCACGCCTACGTTCTTTGCCTGAATTCCTCCAATCATGCTTTGTATCCACATTTCCAAGATTTAATCCCAATACAATTATTCCGGTGTCACCGTTCTGAACATGTAAATTTCTTAAACAGATGCTGCACTGTGTTAATGATAAAATAAATCTGATTTTTTAAGACATTCCTAGAAGAAACACTCAATATAAAGAATAACAGATGAAGATATGCAGCAGATTGTAATCTGTAAATCAATCTCATTACAGCAACACTGAACAGACTAAGCGATCATTTCATAATTAAATATAAACACAGTGACATATTTGATGTATGATACACATATAATGGACAAAACATAAACAGGGTTCTGGGATTACTAATAAATTATTTACATTTGAAGGTGTCAAACCCAAAAGACACACACTTCTCCTGCTACAGGATTCATTGTACGCTGCCCAGTAATAGCGATGGGGATGTTTGCACATGTAATAATTCTGTGAGGTGTTCAATAACCTGACAATACCTCACAGAGAACCAGGCGAAATATTCCTGCCAAAGCAGCTTTGAGAGAGTAAACAACTGCCAAAAAACACCAGAACACATTTATTTCCGCTGAATAATTGTCAAGTAGGTTTTCCTTTGAGTGCTTCTGTAATAAAACATGATGAGAAAAGGAGCGAGCAAACCACAAAACAGATGTAAGTTTCCCCCATGACATAATTCAATGTGTTCCCTGCACGTTCAGGCACTGGTGATAGAGAACCAAACTGCCTATTTAAGGAAGCCTATAGTCTTCTAACAGAAACACTGGCTTTCCAAACAGCTCTGCATCTGCTCACAACTCTCTCCCCCATGTTTCCACACTCTGCCGTGCACAGCCTCCTTGAAATGTTTAGGCCCTTTTCTCTAAATAAGGCAGCCTTATCGTAGTTCCTGTCATTTCTGCCTTTTCCCCAAACATCCCGAGCAGCGTCTGTGGCAGTAGCAAGCTGCAGCCCGTGCATTCTTTTGCCTTGTATGGAGAAATGGCCTGGCCTGAGATGTCTTTGTACAGGACAGGACGGCCTCTCCATTGGCCGGGGCAGAAAGGGGAGGGACCCACTCTGGAGACTGATTCTTTAAACAAACTTTTCAGTGGGACTGCCTGCTTCCCTTTCGCACTGCTGTGTCGGACCCAGACTAAAGGACTTCTGAAATATTTCTACCTGAAGCCGAGGTGAGAAAGAAAGCTGTTTTTACCACTGGAGTGCGCACAGTGTATGAAAATGTGTTTTAAAAGGACTGGAAGTGTAAATTCTCTTGAGTTCAGTGGCACAATGCTCAACTGTCAGTGGAGGATAGAGTTACTGAGAGCTTCTGAAGAGGATCTTTGATTTAAGTTGCCAGACCAGCTATAATAGAGCTTTTTCATCTGTTGATGCAGGCGATTAGAGGCCTGTAGAGAATGTTCACCTGAGACCCCTGTATGTGTTTGTCTCTGCAGCATGTGTATGTATGCATGTGTTTACTTCCATGTCATCACTACGGCACATTAGACAGAGGAATTTGTGATTGCAGCTGACCCATTTAGATCCACACACACACACACACTCTTAAGCACACAGACATACACGCCTCTGATGTTGCCTTTTTATAGGCGATGAGAGCTTAACTTCCACTTCACTCTCTGTTTGTTTTTGGAATTCCTGACCGGTTTAGTCTTCTCTTGAGTAGTGGTGACCTACATGACCCGGTGTTAGGCTGAGGGATGACAGCCTGATTGTTTGGTGATATCAAAGAGTGTGTGTGTGTGTGTGTTCCTGGCTGGACGAAGGGACAGAGGAGCTTTGTTATCCCAGTGGATAAAAGGGTCCACAGAGGAGCCGTGGTGGACAGAGAACAAATGCAATTGCCAGTGCAAGCCAAGCTAAGGCACGTCAGCCAAATGCTTACGTTGCTGGAGTCATAAATAGTTGTTCTCTGCGTCTTTGTGAATCATTGTTGATTCACACAGAAGCAGACGATATTTAGCTGTTGCTACAGCACTGGGCTCGGCGAGACATTAAATCTGATTTGTTTTTGTGCACCTTTTTAAAATGAAAGCTGTGAAATAATCCCACCAGCCAAAGAATCTATCTTATTGATTGCTGGAAACAGAGTAAAACACCAATCAGCCTCTCTCAGGAGACCGTACCCTTCTGTATCACTGGAGCCAAACAAGAATGCACTAAAGAGATAACTAAATTTACATTGCTTCATTTGAGCCCCAACAAATTCTCTCGCAGTCGCCCAATTTGCAGCTTAAATTGCTGCAAGTGTCTGTGTACTGAAAATGTGGCGTATTGTGGGAAGACTTTACCGTCCAGGCGTGAGAGAGAAGAAACCCTAATCAGAGTGAGGAATTCCTCTGTTCCTGAAATCTAGACGCCGTTTTGTTTCCAGCTTCCTCAGTGACCGTGACTGTGGAGAATGTAAAGGCTTCATGCCAGCAACGCACACCTTCCAGATTTCTTCATCTTTCTGGCACATGAGGGGACAGAAGCAGCCAAACAGTAGTCAAATGAAAGGAAAGAGTGATCCGACGCGTCTGTATTGAGTGAAAGGGAGGAGTGAAACCACTGCTGACAAAAAGGGTGTGTGCACAGTGTGTGTGTGTGTGTGTGTGTGGTATTGTGAGCAAGTGAACGACATGGCACTCAAGTACATGTCCTGTAGCTTTTTATACTGAGACTCCAAGCCTACGGATCCATTTTGGATTTAATGTCTCCATGTAAATGCTACTGCGGACAATCAATAAACTCTGCATCGCTCATACTAATTTGCATTGACAATAAAAGTTAGAATTCTTCCCTGGCGATACAGCAGCATTAGTTTGCATAGAGAGCAACAGAGTAAGAGGCTTCTGTATGCTGCGCAGAAAATGATTTGAGATAAAGAGATAGCCAAACGCTGCTCAGCTCTGCCTCCGCTAGCTTTTCTGTGAGGCCCTTGTGAATCATAGACGCGACAGAGATGGCAGGCTACTCCAGCCCATTAGATATGATGACAGCCAGTGTCACACAGACAGTGTCCTTGGAGACGGGGATTTGGTGAATATAGGACAGCAAAGAGCTTTTTATATGTGTTGGACTACACTGCCATTACTGTAATGGGATATAAAATACAGGGATTTAGAAGTGGGCCAAAATGCAGACATGTTTTCATATTTTTAATAACCACAAAATCTCTTTTTACAGATTATAAAAGAAACAATATACTGTATTTGAATTTGTAGTAATTATGTGATTTATTTTATTTTTTTTTTTTTATCTAGACCTGAGATGGCATGTAATGGCAACTGTGGCCCTTTTATATAGTTAATTTTGTTGATATTAAGAGAAAGACTTCAAAATTAGAATTAAAGTTTTATTAGTATATCATCAGTATCTCATCAGTCAGACTTACTAACGTGACTCTGACTGATGAGAGTATCTACATACTGACATTAGTGTGAATGTACATCTCTCTAATTATATAGATGTAAGTTTCCTATATGGTGTAATTTTCAAGGTATAAATTAAAGGCTAAAAATTGGGGCAAAAAAAGGGATGCGTAATCTTTCCGTTTACCTGAGTAAATGATCTCAGTGTGTGAGTTAGTGCCACGCACCGTGTTCACATCACCTGAGCGCCTCTCAGGGCATGATGTCATAGCTCATAAGTGACTCACCAGCCACATTTACCTGTTCCCTCCTGCCGGTCGAGTCTGTCCCTCTGCCCTCTGCCTGTTATTTCCCGCTTGGTTTAGAGCACAGTCGCAAAACACACTCACGCTCACGCATGACAAATCCTTGCAGACCTGAACACGAGTGACAGGTCTAATTCTGGAAGGATCTGAAGTTAGCCGCAGTGTGCACGCACTGTGGAGACATGTCGTTTTCACACCCATCACTGTACCCGACATTTAGAGAGAGTCATTCTCTCTCTAGAGGGAACGAGGGGGGGAAAAAAACTCCCGCTTGAGGCAAACAAAAGAGCAAACATGAAAGAGAGCAAGCATGAGAGAGCTGCATGGATGCAGTGCTCCAGTTATTTAGCACTGTGATACAAAATACACGTCTACTTCAACCAATGCTGAAATCTTTATTTATGCCATTATAATTATTACATTTATCACATTCCAATCCATGAATCATCCCTTTTTGAATGTGCACAGGCCCAGATCCAGCCGCCACCATGTCGAGCAAGCGTGCCAAGGGAAAGACCACCAAGAAGCGCCCCCAGAGGGCCACCTCCAACGTCTTCGCCATGTTCGACCAGTCTCAGATCCAGGAGTTCAAAGAGGCGTTCAACATGATCGACCAGAACAGGGACGGGTTCATCGACAAGGAGGATCTGCACGACATGCTGGCCTCTCTGGGTACACACACTTGTTCTCACTACATTCCAGTTTTACATGTACAACGTGACACTGCTTTTAAAGGGGCACTCCACCTATTTTACGTATGAAGTTTAGTTTACTCATCATTAGGAGTGCTATGCAACCTCTGAGCAGTTGTATAAAATATAATGTAGCTACAGTAAGAGCTCTCAGTCTGAGAAAAAATTAGATAACCCAGATGACATCATCAGCGTTGATTCAGTTCTGGTTCGGAAACTACAAATTTCTAACAGAAAGACTTCCTCACATGCTGGGAGTGAGGTGTTTTGCATTTTGCATTTATCAGTTTTGGGGATCATGGATGTTTTATCAGAGCTGGATTCGGCAGAGGCAGGGCCCCGTTGTTGCTCGATGGCACACAAAGAAAACTTCCTGGTGTAAAATTACCTGGATTTCCTGCATTGTGGGGCCCATAGAGATAAAATGATTTAATTGTGTGGCTCTTCTAGCCTTTCCAAATGGATCAGATTCTGATTTGTCACATTGTGGGGGGCTGTCACGCTCAAAAAAAAAAAAAAAAAAAAAAATCCTTCACAATGCAAGACTGTGGCATGAAATATTTTTGGGCCCCACGGCATCACATGGTGGATGCCAGTGTTGTAGATCCACAGTTAGGTCACAATTTGCCTCAAAGCCTGATGCAATTTCTGGGGTTCTGCTGACTTATGAGCATGAAGAAACACTTTCTGGTACTATATAATCCCAAGAAATACATGTAACGGTGTTGTTCGTCCTCAGGTAAGAACCCCTCTGATGAATACCTGGAGGGGATGATGAGCGAAGCACCAGGGCCCATCAACTTCACCATGTTCCTCACCATGTTTGGAGAGAGGCTCAACGGAACAGACCCCGAGGATGTGATCCGCAACGCCTTCGCCTGTTTTGATGAGGAAGGATCTGGTGAGTCAGTATAAACAGAACACGCATGCTGCACTTATTCCGCGAGTGTTTGGAGCTTTATCTCCCGCTTAATGGCTTTTATCTGTGTCCAAGGTGTGATCCACGAGGACCACCTGAGAGAGCTGCTGACCACCATGGGCGATCGCTTCACGGATGAAGAGGTGGACGAGCTGTTCCGCGAGGCGCCCATCGACAAGAAGGGCAACTTCAACTACGCAGAGTTCACCCGCATCCTAAAACACGGCGCCAAAGACAAGGATGACGAGTAAAGAGAGGAACTGACTGCCTCGGGCCCCCGCACACATACTGCACCACAAATCAGTCCCTGGTTCCTATTTTTACGGGCCCGTAGGTTTGAGAGAAATTGAACAGCAAAAGTAAATATCAAAATCTTTCATAAAAGCTCAGAAGTGGCCATTTCAAGTGTTACATTTATTTAGATCTACGTATGTTTATAAGAGATGGGAACCTGGGATTCATTCGGCATCCACAGAAATATTTTGCAGTACGCTACTTTTGATCTTGTATCATCTTTGAGGGTTACCACGAAGAGAGGTGTATTTGCGTCTCAAAGCTGCAAGTCAGCTGCAGCCTCAGATTTGTAGATCATTGCAGGGAACCATGTTGGACTTTTGAGATGCATCAAACATCTCGCATGTGTGTGCAAAGGGAGTGGGGTTTGGACTGCCAGATTCAGTGCTTCATACAATACCAGCAATGTTTACCTCTTCCTGCCAATTAGCCATCACACCTGCACAAGCACTGCAGCAAGTCTTCCTTATCTGTAATATTTTTGTATACCCGTGTGTAAGAAGTGGATAAAAACTATGGAGCATTCTGATTATTATGATTGCGTTTATTAAAAGTGGTGAATACTTCCACTTGATGAAAGCTTTTAGACTAAACTCTGCCTTCCATCCCCTGGTTGTGTGTATTTGTTGAAGGATCAGGTATGTCTGTGTTGTTGGAGGAATTCAGTCTTGAAATTGCTCAGGCAAATAAAGTAAGTTTATTCATGCCATTGACCGATGAGTGTGTGTTTACGTGACTTTCACCACCTGCTTACATCAGTGTTTTTTTGATGCTCTCTGTCCTACAAAGCAGTATAATGTACTTTACACTAACTTGGATATTTTCTTCATAACATTTGCTTTCAACAACATACTTGCAATGCAAGTGCAATGAAATGTTCACTTCAACAAGGACTACAACTGAGAGCAAAACTCAGACGGCTGTAACACACAATACCAATAGTAGAGTCCTTCAAGTCAGACTTTCAGTGACATTTTCTGTCCAGTGCAACTGTTATTTAAATTTTTTTTTAAATATTGCCTTTCCAAGAAAACGTGGCACATTTCAGTATAAGATTATCTGATAATAAATTACTCTACTTGACTTTTGTAAGTATACTTCAAGCTTTTAAAGCACCTGAATACTGATGTAGAAACATCTTTATTGCGAGTGTAACACTCTCATTGTACCTCAGCCTTTTTTCACAGCAGACATTTTGACTTGTCGTAGCAGGTGTTGCTTATAACATTAACACTGGCTCACTTCTACTGCAAATGTCCCAGTTACCAATGACAGTGAGCCAGTGTGCACAATACGAGGACCCTACTGCAACAGGTCAAAATGTATGGTGTAAAAAAGCCTATTGCAAGAACTTGTTTTCCAGCCTTTCATCATCCACTGATGATGCAGTTTGGTTATTCTCGTAAAATGAATCCAAGTAAACTACACAACAAAACACTGGGAATAAAACAGAATTTATGAAAAACTGACCTTTTATTTCTTTGAAATGCTTATACAAAACACACATTTAAAGTTTAAGGCATATATTGCACAGACTATTGAGAAGTTTTATATAAAAAAGGGACATCATCCCTCAGTCGTAGGTTTAAGGCACAGCAGCCAGACATACTGCCAACGGTCAGTCATGATTCACAACATGAACTCGAAAAACATCTTTGAATGCATTTGGCTGTAAAGAAACTACATGGTTCGAGAAGTTCATGCCAATACAAACAAACGAACAAAAAAAAAAAAAAAAAAAAAAAAAAAAAAGACCTTGAAAATATTTACATGCATCATCACATTGTCCGATCTGATTGGAGCGCCATTCTGCATCTAAAATCATATATAAACCGTACTATAAAAAAACCTGTCTGCACTCTCTTTAGCCAGCCAATTCCAGTATCAGAACCGATAAGGTGTTTTGTCACAGTGGTATGATGTAGTATGAACAATAAAAATATTACTTTAATACTTAGTATTCTACAAAAGACCCAAGCCTGACATGACCTGTGTAAATTGAGGTATAAATGCACATTGTCTAGAGAGTACCTGTAACGAAAAAAAAACCCAAATCCACAGCAGACATCTACGTCCTGCACTGGCAGTGAGGAGCAACAAACAAAAGAAAAAAAACAAGTGGAAACACAAGTGACAGCTGGAGATTCCATATCTGCCATGAAAAGTTTTTTCTTTCCTGTGTATGATGGGGTCAGTGCTCAGCAGTACTCTGATCCAACACCAGACTCTCTCCTCCTTTCCTCTCTGACTCCTTGCACATGCAAAATGTAACTGAACGAAGCACAGCTCAACGACACTGATAAAACATGACGGCAGTGACGATTTGCCTCAGACTTCTGCTAGAACACTATTCACATAGGAACTTCTCCACATGATGCTACTGTTCATAGATATCCAGATGGCATTCAGCCATATATTGTGGTTTATGCTAAGACAGTTTCATGGAAACTACAGCTTAATGAATGATTAGAAATTCTATAGGAACCATTTCTAAAACACAGGTGGAAAGCACTGGTGAGGAAAAAAAACAAAAAAAACAACTTGATTTTAATGCTCTTGTACCCTCCTGGAAAAAAAACAAACACAGCAAGTTTAAGATATTTTGGTACATCTGCTACATTTGCTTTGCAAAGACACTCTGCGCATCAATTGGTCTCTCCACTAGTAAACATTCAGGTTTGAGATATACTGACCAAATCTTAAGGCCCAAAATCGACGGGGAAATCTGGAATATTTAAATACGCCTCAAATAAGAGGATCTAACATTTAAAGTGTTTTGCACCAAAAAAAGATGATGGCGCCACGTCGCACAGCAAGTGTAGCGTTTCAGCTGAGGAGCCGCGAGAGCTTGATGTCATCAGATCACCGAGCTGCTCACCTCTCCGCTGAAATTGATTTCTGTAACAGATCCAATGTGACCTCCTCCACGGCCGCCCGCCCCCCCCTCAACAACAATCCCTGAAACTCAACTACACGACTGATCGAGGTCGCAGTAACAGACAGAACCGCTTCGTTTTCAGCTAAAAACGCGGGGCTCGTTTTTACAGAATGGAAACGGCAAAGAAACGCGAGAGCATGTGTTGAGTGGTTAAGATGACATTTCATGAGGGCCAATGAATCCCCTCGGCTATAAAAAGATGGGGGTGATGGAGGCAGACACGTCGAGGAGAGTCAGTCAGGCTCACTGCAGTACAATCAATTTCCCTTCTGCTCATCTCCAAGAAAAAAAACAAAACAAGGAAATGTAGTAAAGAACAGACTAAAATTTGAAAAAAAAGACATTTGAATTGCACAACTATAGAGAAAATAATGCTGTTTCTGTATGTAGGGGAAAAAAACGTCATATTCTCCTTTTTAACCTGGAGGGGAATGGATGACAGGCAGCCTTGTCGATGATATCAAAGTCTTTTGTACATTCAATGAAGTCCAGTACTGCTACTGAAGAGGCTAAACTGCTGGTGCTGAATATTACACCACTTGACATTTTGTACAATTAATGGATATTTTCCTCCTCGTTCAGAAACTGTGATGTGGAAAGAGAGTTGAAAATGACATCAGAAACTTTGTACAATACACCGACTCTGTGCTGGGGGAATGTTCGTTTCGCGAAATGAAAGTGTTCTCGCTAGCAGGTCTCTCCGTCAGGAACAGCATATTCAAACAATAAAAAGTTGCTTGAAACAGCAAATCTCTAACTCCTCATGCCTCTTGCTTCACTTTGTCCCAGTTCACACGTCTGATTTCCTTCCCTGTACATTCAGCAGGCACATGCTTTAATGACGAAAAGGGACTGGTGATGAAGATACATTCTCCTATATACAGTGTTGTCCAGCCAAAGGGAATGTTTGGCCTCTCTCCTCCCCAGATATATATATTAAAAAGAAAAAAAAAAGGTGCCGACCTCCAGCTCCTAGTTAACAGTTTCACTCACTGTGTGCAGGCTGTGCTGTGGGCCCCACACTGTGGCGATGGGGGTCTTTACCACTTGAAGAGAACTGGGTTGCCTGGTATCAGCATGGACCATGCTCCAAACGCTGGGCACCACTGCTGAATTCCTCTGTGCACTACTACTAATACTGCTGCTGCTGCTGGTGGTGGCAGTGGTGTTGCTGGTGCCGCTTGTGGAGGAAGGCTGAGGAGGAGGAGTGAGGTGGGAAGCGAGGCCCAGAAGAGGCGTAAGCGTTGTCGTAGAGGAGGATGAAGCCGGGAGAGCGGCTGGAGCTTGGGCAGAAGCAAAGACTGGGGTGTGAACGGGGGCTGGAGACGACGCTGCGGTTGAAACAGGTGAGGGACATGGGACCGTGACTGGGATTAAGGGTGATTTGTGGTATGGCAGGTAAAGTGGCACTCCTCTGGGTGCTGTAAAGGAGGCGATGGCTGGAGAAGGAGCGGCTGGAACAAGCGCTACGGTGTGGGATGAAGGCTGGCTTTGAGCGGTGGCAGAAGTGGAACTGGTGGCTGGGAGGAGGACTGGTGATGGCACTGAAACTGGCCTTGTAGGTGGCGCTGATGCACTCGCAGGGCACGCAGTGGGCAGCGGGGCTGGAACTGAGCTTGAGGCTGGAGCTGATGGTGAAGCTGGGCTGGTGGCTGGAGGAGCAGCAGCTGGTTTCTCAGATTTTGGTTGTCCTAAAACTGAGGCAGACACTGGCACTAAGGTTGGCAGGTGGGCTGGGATGAGCAGAGGCTGGTTTGGGCTGGAAGCTCTGACGGTGTCCTTCTCCAAGGGGCTCCAGATGACTTTATTCATCGGGAGAGGGGACAGCCTCGGGGCTGAGACCAAGACCGGAGCTGAGACTGGAACAGAGGATGCTACGGTCATAGGCACTGGATCCTTTACTGAAGTTACAGCGGGAACAGACATAGCCTTCTCCATCAGACTCTGCACTCTGGATGGATCCATGACTTGTTGGCTGTCCTCTGGAGGCGGTGTGGGTCCCAGGTCACTGCTGTAAGCACTGCACTGAGCCTCCACCTGCTCAGTCTTTACGGTCTCTGTAGCCCTGCTCTGGCTCTCCTGGAGTCTCTTCAGGTTCTCCTGCTCTGCTGCCCTCTGCAGAGCTGCATCGACCAGAAGCCTCAAGTCGCTGAAGTCCTGGGTGGGGAACAGCTCGGGAGGAGTTGGGGGAGGCGTGTTGAAGAGGCCGCTGGTGGGGCTCGCTGCCATTGTTGTGCTGGTGAGACAAGCTGCCTGTTCCTCGGCTTCCCTCAGCAGACTTTGTGTATCCAGCTTCATCAGCGCCTGGACCGAGCCCTCCTTGCCGGGGTAGCCCGCTCCCGTCAGAATGGCCGTCGCCGTGCTGCCTAGCAGGCTGAGGTCCAGCGTGGGGGCAGAGCGGATGACAGACGGGCGCTGCTGCGCCGAGCCTGTGGAGGAGTTGTTTTCTGGAGAGCTGGATACGCCTCCGTTAGACGAGTGGCCTTCACTTTTACCGCCAACCTTGCGGGAGATGGTGAACTTGGTGGGATCTTTGCCATCCTTGCGAAGCAGGTCAGGGAGGAGGCGGCGGCGTGCATTGATGAACCAGTTACATATCTGGGAAAATAAGAGAATTTCAGGTATGAACAGAACTGATACTGGCAGCTTACATTAATTCAAAAGAATTGATAAAAGAAAGGTTTTTACATTTTTCAGACTCAATCCCTGCATCACATTCAGGATCTGGAAAAATCTGAGGCCTGTTATTTAAATGCCCACCTACACATTTTCCTTCTTCTACATCTGTACATGAGGCCTTACTCACCCCCTCTAGTGGAACAACCTCCCTCACGAGAAAGAAAGAAAGACTGAGACAGACAGAGATGAGAGCCCTCAGGCAGCTGGCAGTAATGAAAGTCTGAACCCAAATATGCTGAGCCACAGAGAAGCCAGCCAAAGGCATTCCAGTGAACTGACTACATAACAAGAAACTCTGCTGCCGCCTCATGCTGATCTGTAATGCCTCCTCTAATGCGCCCTGTTGGTTTGTGCATGCCTGTGTTTTGAGAGGGAAAAGAGGAAACATCGACTACTGATGCGATGAAGTGAAAAGGGAAGGCTGGGAGAGTCTCATGCCAAACAGTACAGTGTGGCAATACCATCCAATTGTTGTTTTGCTTTCATTTCTACAGCTGGTGTCAAGTGTTGATAACAATTAGTGTCACTGCAACGTAAAAATAAACCATAACACAACGGTAAACATCATGTAAAAGCACTATGACTGCAGATTTAGCAACTTTCTTGTGTGCAGCGACAGACTTCATAGCGATCAAAGATAGCTCCGTTTAGTGTGATGTGCAAACCTTATATTCAATAAAGAATGCTTAAATGATTTGATGCCACATGCTTAAGAGTCTAACAAACATAAAAAGTAGAACTAATGTTCAGTGTTAATTATGTGGCTTCTTTTAAAAACTGGGATAAACAAAGCATTTGAAGTCAATGACTCCTGTAACTTTAGATTTATAAGCATGATCCAGGACAGCAATGACAAATGATAATTTGTCACAAAATAGATGAATTTCTCTACTTTTCTTCTGCTTGAAAGGGAAAAAAACCGACACAACAAGCGTCGTTCCCTCTGGCAAATACAGATGAGAACCTGCTCCTCACCTGCAGCACAGAGAGGTTAGTCTGGCTCGACAGACTGAGTTTCTCCTGCTCTGACGGGTAGGCGTTGAAGCGGTGCTCGTACAGCCAGCTCCGCAGAATCTGCACCGCCTCCTTGGGCAGGTTGCCGCGGCGACGGCGCTTCCCGAAGAGCCCTCTCCCTGACAGGTCGAGTGGGGAGCCGTCATCGCTGTCCGACACAGCCGAGGAGTGCTCCTGCTCCGGGCGATGCTCGTCTTCCAGAGCTGAGGAAGGGGGAGGGGGGGGGAGTGAGAGGCTGTCAGTCACGGTCACTGTGTCATTTGGCCAACCTGCTAGTCAGTTGGTACAAAGAGGTGGTCCTCTAATTGTGCATCCTCATTTTACCACATATAAAGGGTGAGGAAGGAAGAAGATCATGAACGGCTGCACATTCAACAGGGTGTCTGCAGAGAGGGCTTTCGTTTGATCCACTTTTACGCCCCAAAAAGAAACCTAAACTACTTCTGCACAGCACAACGAGCCATGAGAGCAGAGAGCAGGCACAAACATTAAGAAATAATCTGCAGCAAACAAGTGCACAAACTTTACTTTTAAACTTTTAGTTTTTTACCCAATTTAAAATGAGGTACAAGAAATCTTCACGGTCTTAAAGTGTTTAAACACTGGCTCTGTGGTTTAAACTTTGTTGTGTTTTTTTTTTTGTCAGTCTATGGTTGGCCACTGGAGAGAATCTCCCCTCAAAATGGAGCATGCCTGATCCCAGGGGTGGGCCACAGAATGCAGTAAATGTCTTTCTCTGGGGCTGGGTGAAACCTGACCCCCGGGGCAGCGCCTGTCTTCACAAAGAAGATTGTGTGCATATCAACATCACAGTAGCCAGTGGCCCAGGAACCTATTGACCATGCAAAGGAGGCCGTTTTCACCTCACGCCACTCCGGCTGAAGACCGCTGAAGTAGCTGACAAATCTTTTGAATTCTGCATTCCTCTACAACGAGGGAAGTCCTAAGCCAAGTTAGAAAAGTGGGGGGAAAGACTAAAAACATGCAAATGCATATTCAAAGGCAGCACATTTCCACCAATAATATCTTTAAATGACCTAAACTCCCCAAGAACCAAAAATCACGTTAAAGTGGGTCTGTGCATTATTGATTATCAGATTACTGGAACCATGTCATTATATTTGTGTCATAATTTATCATTGTGGATTAAATTCTTTTGTCCCAGTTAATGATCATGTGCAAACAGAGTAAAAGCCACCCACTGAAGGATTTGTCAAGAGTAATGCAACTGAACTGCATTCTGACTTTTTTCACTGTGATTTTACATTTGCCAAAATACAACTACTATAAAAAAAAACCATTAATATCACTACAATGATTTCAGTCATTTTAAAAACAGGTCTGAGCTAAAGATGGAGGAGGAATATTCCAGGATTTTTTGAGGGTTAAATGAAGTCTAATTTGATCAAACACAAAATCAGCCTCCCACTCATTAGACACATCCATGTCTGACAGACGTCCCAGGTTATGCTCCCTGCTAACAACAGTCCCTGAAAGAGAGATGATGTGGCCCACAACAAAGCCCTCAGCTCCCTCAATTCTGAGAACCGAGGTCGTTGGACAGACATTTAAAAAGATGTGTCATAAAACATCTACACACATTCAATGTGGGATCCATTTAGCTGATAAAACATGCACAGCAGATGTTGCTTTGGTACAGTGTGTCACATCAGCAGCAGCTACATGCAACTTTTTTGTTTACAAAATGTCTCCTCTGCCTTCATGGGAGGGAAGAAAATCCCTGTTTTAGGCAAAGTGGCTCTAATATATTGCATTTTCTCTCCAAAAAAAAAAAAAATCAAGTTGTGAGAACACAGTGTGTGGGAGCAACAGTGAACTTAACTTCACACAACACACTCCCACCGAGATTTGAATTAGCTGCAGACATCAAACACCAACTTTTGAGCCCAAAGTGGAAAGATAGGCACGAAAAAAAAGCCACCGGGGTGATGCAAATAAACTGTGTGACACACAGAGGAGGCGAAACAGGGAGATACTCGGTTAAATTAGCCATCTGGAGCGCACAAAGGAGGCAGGCAGGAGAGCACAGCCTCCCGCATGTCACTCCGCCAGATGGACACCATGCCTGCCTCCAGAGATAACTAGCTGGCTAGCTGTCCCTCCAAATTTAAACACAAACACACGCTGCATTTGCTCGCGACAAAAAGCCGCATACCAGGCAAAACCAACAGCGAAGACGCGTCTGGCTCGCGGAAGGACACTTTGTGGGCGAGAAAACGTGCACGACGGCGGTGATAATAAAAAAAGAAAACACGCTCACCTCGTTTGAATGCTTTCATTCTTTGTTGATGGCTCGCCTGAAAACACGCAGCTGTCCAAGTTGCTCGCTGTACAAAGCGTGCCCGGGAGCCAAGCGATGGTTGACACAACGGCACTTTCTTCCAGGCGGCTGAAGGTGTTGCGCCTTTTCACCGACTTAATTAGCTCAGTTTTGGGGTTCAGCCGCGCAGAGAGGTCTCACCGGACGGTCCGTTTCCATCTCACTCCTCGCTTTCAGCCAGGATAAATGTTTTCTGTTTTGTGTCGCTTGTTCCTTTTTTTTTTTTTTTACCTGCACGCAGCAGCGCCAGCTCTTTGCCAATCTTGACAGTCGCAGCTGAAGTGGTCCCGCCTCATCGGCAGCTGTTAGCCAATCAGAGGCCTCCGTCCCGCCTCCCCGGCAGGCGTTAGCCAATCACGGCGCTCCTCCGGACAGCAGACAGACTCCGTGTCATTGAGACTGACGGGAGAACCATTTCATTCAAAGTACAGCGCAGTCATTGAAACAATGTTATTTTCTCGACACGGTTCAAACCACACACGGTTACATCGACACAAGCCGGTGTAAATATAGCAACATAATAATCTCTTCTAACCGCGGTGGGCAGTTTTGTTTCCTGCGCGCGGAGCGCAGCTGCACATTGTGGAGAGGCTTTACGTAACGTTCACAAAATGTTCTTGTTACATAAATCATAACGCGTCGACTGGTGACCGCATTTTGACCATGAGTAATATAATTAAGCAAGTTATTTCGACTCACACCGTCCACACTCGTTTCTGACGAGCTTTTCGGACGTTAATTCCGCAGTTGGTGTGAGGATAGCAGATGTTGCAGATGTGTTTGATTCCTCGAAGTGTCTGAGAGATCCCCCGGGCCAAATGAGCAGAAGTTCACGTTTAGAAATTAAGTTAGAGCAAAAGAGCTCCGTGCAGGGCTGAAATCTGCCTGTGGTGACCATTCAGATGAAGCCATGGAGTGTGATGGGTGCAGATATACCTGTCAGTCTGAGCTCTGGGGATCCAGGACAGAGCAAAAACAGATTTGAGGTTGTGATTTATACCAAGCAGCACTGCAGTATTGTCTCTCAAAAACAGTCTTTGAGAGAAGTCAATGTCCATAAATTATGATAAAATAAAAGCCTTAAATCCCATCTGCCCCATCTGTAAAAACCTACAGACAATAAATGGGAATCTGGTGTGTGTAAGTGCAACTGAAGTGGAGATTTCTGGCTCAGAGTTTAAGAAAAACTCATTTTGAGGAAACAGCCTTTAAAGGTGTGAGAAAATCTACAGATGCAAATCGACAAAGTGAAGCAAAACAAACACCTAAATGTGTATTTAGGATATTTTCTTTCCACTTCGGCTGCGGGAGGACACGTTATGGAAGTAAAGTAGTCCTAAATCTCACATCTGACCCATGTTTTTTTGCCTGAAGTGTCTCACCTCAGACGTCAGCTATAAAACAGTAAGCAAAATAGAGCCGTGATGAACTTTCTGAGAAAGTATCGTCTGCATTTTATTGAATGTTACGTCTCTCCATTATACATCTGAACAACCTTGAAATAGTATAAATAGATCTACAGCATTGTAAAAGATGAAGATTTTCAGTCTGGTTTTGTTCTTATTTACAGAAGACGACTTTAAGAAGCACAGAGGGGAAGAAATGCAAGATTAGTAGTTTCATCTTAATATCAAAGAACCCCTTTATTCAGTATTGCACATATACTTTAAATGTTACCAGAGTATAGTGACAAGAATCTAATGTAAATCTCATTTTATGAACAGCAAACCCACTCGCTCACAGCTTCGACTCAAACAATACGACCCTCTTATGCTAAACCCCAGAAACCCTGACACACACACACACACACACAGCCTATAGAGTATTATACTGAAGAGATCCTAATTTTTAAAATATGTGCTTGCTTTAAGAAATATTTGTTCTAGTATTTTTTACAGACACTTTTTGCTATATCATATCTCTTGTGGTAAGAGCATAGGTTCTGCCCCTCACCCCAGTTTCCCAGTTTTATGCCTGATTCAGTGGAACAAAGCAGAGATGCTAATGAGCTTGTTTTTTTTTTTTACAGGCAGGCCTTTGGACAACTGTATGGGAGTGGACTCACTGGTACCCCAGCTGAGGTATACTGTCTTCCTGGGATTAAACTGCCTCTTTGTCTGTCACTTGTAGCCTTCACTCATCAAATTTCTCTTTTTGTACATAAACAATCTTAAAGGGTAGATAAACTTTATATAACGTGTCACGAAGAAAAGTGGAAAATGAAAAGGTGCAATGGCGTCATAGAAGTTTTCGACTGTAGCCACACCGTGGTACATTTGATCTCTTCTTCCCTAACAATTAAACTATTGCTTGTTTTCATTCATTTATGAATTGTGACATATTCCAACAACCTCATTAGTGTCTACTGGGGTTGAAGGAGGCATTTTAAAGAGTGCAGCTAGATACAACTGTTGGCTTTTCACAATAAAGCATTACCAAAACAGGCCGCTGCTTAAGCAAATGCTGAGACTCTGACACTTTTAACTTTAAAAGGATCCAGATCCATCAAAATCTACACAAGGACCATTATCACCCTCAAATCAATGGTTTTACAGCAACAACAGAGCCCCCCGCGGTGCGGCTGTTTGGATCATGGCCAACCCTACCCAGGAAATAGACCTAGGTGTGTCCCAGTGATATCTGTGTGTATTGGAGAGGAGCCTTGTTTAAATGTATGAGGGCAGCTCTCTTTTCTCTCCTTAAGTGACATCTCTTGGCATTTTAGCGGGCTGGAAAACACATGGCTCATATCACAGAAACAACTTTCTCAGTGTTACTGCCCTTCTTCCCTCAGCGTATGGGAGATTCAGCGTTGTGTTTGATATGTGTTCAAGTCAGGCACAGTTTTCTGTGAGGACGGGTGACAGCAGGGTTCAAGGCCTGAAACTGTGGTGAACGGAAATCATGTTATGGGATTTTTTTATTTTTTTTAAATGTTAAAAATATTCTGGCAGTGGTTGCATATGGGGAGGAGATTTTAATCTAATATACTGCCTTTTGGCTAGCCTGTTCCAAGACAAAGACTGAATATTCAATATCCAATATCCATGACAGTGATAATTAAAAATGTGTCACTAACAATCAGTCTGACTTTTGTGGAAAACTGGGAGACAGTTATATTGACACCACATAGCTCATTACAGGAAACTTGTCAGACACACATAACTTTTCCCTGGCAGTCAGAAATCGAATCAAGCTAACGACTGAGCTTGACTCACACAAAAGGCCTTCAGGTGCTAACAATGCTATCCACCCCAGTCGAATGGAGGGAGGTGGGGGGCAGTGACAGCAACCAGGGAACAGGCTATTGACACCCCTGAGCCATTTTCCTTGCTGAGAGTCGTCCCCAACAGGCAAACACAACAGGAGAAACAAAGGCCCGCCATCAAGAGAAAGCTCTTGCCAAGACAGAGAGAGAATGGTGGTCATCAAGCTTTTCCAATTCAAAGCCCCAGGCTGCGTTTGTGGGTCACAGTGGGTGAGAAAGAGGCACTGCAGCAGCCAGAGCGACGGAGTGACACCGTGATAGTTTAACATAGCTAATTAGGAAGGGGAAGGGGAAGTTAGGTTTTGTTTGTTTACAATGTGGAATAAACCAAGTGTGAGAGGAAGACGGGCAAACAGCTGCATCAGGGTTGACTTTATGGTTGGATATGTACTTCTGGAGCGACATTAAATCCCGCATGAATAAACTCATTAACCAAAAGGCCTCGTTTCAGACCTCTGTGTTTTGGGGGGATGGCTTCAAATGAGACAGGAGTAAAATGTAAGTGTGTAATCCACAAAAGGAGCCTCCTCAGTGCAAAACAGGGCAGGACTGGATGTTGGTTTATGATGTAGACTCCTTTTCATTGTTTGTGTCCACTGCACAACAATGTACTGTTGCTTGGATTGGGAATTAACCGCTGTTGCCCTCTAGAGGTCAGAAATTAAACATTTCTACATGTGGGTTTCCAGCCTGCGGAGGGGAGGGTCCTGGTCTCGAGCGCTCCATCATAATTACTGAGTATTGTCGTAGTGATGGGCAGTTGTGGTTAAGCTTCTGGGCATGTGCATATTAAAATGTTGAATGTGTAATACATACGGCTACAGTCCAGTCCATCTATTTTCACAGTAAGCACTGTTACTGTCGAGCTCCCTGCTGCTGACATTTCAACACATGAGATGAAATTGAAACAGTGAATTCATCTTTGGCTTGTGCAGTCTTCCACGAGAAAAAAAAAATATAATAAAAAAAAAAGCAAGCAGCATTTAATGAATGATGAAAACACGTTGACTGATGTATGTAATGCTTTAATTTTTTTTCTTTGAATAAAAAAAGTGCAGGTATTTTAGATGATGTTCAATGAAGGGGAAACAATGATAGTAACAAAAGGTCTAAGGTTGATTTTTGTGGAGCGATGGGACGAAAAATAAATCAAAATGCTTTCGGGAACATAGTATAAAAATAACAGCAAGACACATGTGTCCTAATGTGTGTCGCAATTCCTTCCTGCACACTCAGCCTGCTGCATTATGTCAATAAAAGCCCTAGATTCATTTGAAGTGTACCAGTTGAATCCTAAGTGAAGTTAATAAAAGCACTTAAAGAAGCATTAAACAGACAGATGGAGTAAAAATCCTGATTCACGTGCCTGCAGTCACGAAACAAAAAGTTAATGGGAACAGAGAGAGAGAAGCAAAAAGAGACTGAAAAAAAGGAATCTGAAGACGTCTAAATATTCAGTAATATTGTGGCCACTGACTCTCATGCTCGGTCATCGTTAAAAGTGGGATGTGCTTTCATTCAAAACCATTAAGAAACTAAACGTTACAGATTCTCACCAGTGTTTAAAATCTTTGACACAAGAACATTTTGGAGGACACACACACACACACATAAGAGTTAATTGCTTGGAACTATATAAATACCCCTTCAAATCTGACTTTCGATTTCATCATACCGAAAATATTCATAATAACCAGATCTAAAACAGATTTTTATACAAAACAGAGGATGAATAAAGTAAACAAATAAATACAAGGAAGACATACAGAGGTGAGTGTGTGTGTGTGTGTGTGTGTGTGTGAGTGCAGTGGATGTAGTGTGCACAGTGTGTGTGTGTGTGTGAGATGGCCACAAGGTGGTGTTGTGCAAAGCTACAAGATGGCCAATGATCTGGGAAGAGAAGGAGGACGATGGGAGACAGAAGAGCATTAATGTCTGCCTTCCGCCCACTTAATAGATCTTATAGCCAAGATAGAGGAACGTTTAAAACAGTCTTCATATAGAATTTTTAGGATATAACCGTCATAATAACAATACCTTCGTTAACAATTTTATGATATCAAGAGTAGTAACAAGAAATGACAAAGTTCTTCAGCTGAGGTTTTCAATGGCAGCCTCAAATGAGGAGTCTCCTGCTTCATAGTCGGTTGAGTCCACAAAAGTTTAATTTTTCATTTTCTGTATTGTTAAATAAGTGTTTGATGCCACCAGGACCAGCCTATAACAGTAGGAGTTTGTCAAAAATGCCCAAATCGTCCCCCGCCCCAATTAGATCTCTTCATCCCCACCTCCATCCATCTTTACTCAGAGTAGCTCATTTGCATTGCGAAATTTTTCCTCTCCTTTTTTCCCCCAGGTATTTCAGCGACACTTATCTGTCCTTTGATCCGATCCAATATATTTCCCTCTCACTGTCTCTTTCAGAGGCGAGTCTGGGCCTCGGGGACATAGATTTCGATGCTGTCTGCGCTCTCTGTGGCGGAGTTCTGGCGAAACGAGGCGGCCTTTTTAGCAGCCAGCAGACGCTTGCGAGCCTCTTGTCTCTGCTTCTCTGCCGAGGCCGAAGAAGAGGTGGATGAGGAGTCGGCGCTCTTCTCGCGGCTCAGCAACGGTCGTCCCTTACCAGGCTTCTTTGACGCTGGATTGGCCGCCTTCTCCTCGTCCTGTGATGTTGGGGGTGTTGAGACGTGACAGACGGAGGAGGCGGAGAGAGAGAGCAAGGGGGCAGCAGAGTATGAAAGGAGGAGAAAAGACACATATAAGGCAGTGAGAGAATATAAGACACAACATTTCCTCAGGAGTTTCTATTTGTTTAGGCAGGTTTGGCAGACAGGACTTTGACAGAGACATAATGACATTGCTGATTGTTTTTGTTAAAGCTTGAAATAACATTTAGTGGTTTTAGGTGAAACACAGAAAGAAACACTGACAGACAACTGGTAAAAATAGGAAAACATTGAGAAAACAGTCATTTATATGACATTTCCAAGACATGAAATGGTAACATGAATTGATGGGCACTTTGGATCAAACTGAAAGCACAATAAAAAGGGTCACAAGACACACAGTCAATGCATTTGCATTGCAAAGCAACATAGAGCAAGGGCACCTCAGCTACGGCAGTTAAAACATCCAGACTCAACACACACAAACACAAACATACAAGAGACACCACCGCAGACCAGACGGAGAGCTAAACACATTGACAAAGACACACAAACACAAGCAAAGACATTTAAACAGAGAAGGAGCAAAAGCAAGACTGCATTCTGTCACATAAGCCAGTGCATCTTAGCCATGCTCCACTGCAACACACACATCAGTAGGTGACACATGCATGCTCAAAGCAGGGCTTTACATTTAAAAAACACACCAACGACAGCCCTCTTTGAGATGAAGTTTTCCATGCATGCCTAAAGGGAACTCTCTGGCCCCTTTCAATTGGACAGGGAGGCCCTGTTATTTTATCCCACGCAGGGAAGGGGGAAGTCGAACGGGGAGGTAAAAAAGAGTGGGAGAAATGGTGGTGGTGGTGGGAGGAGAGAGGCCGGTTTCGGCGGCTTTCCTACCCCAGCCAGGGCACTGGGCAGCAGGGGTGGGAAGTACCTTCCGCTCAGGGGGCGACTGGGCAGCCGCAGGCGGCATGGGCTGCCAGTCATTGGACTTGAGATGGTAGAGCTCATCGAACTTGAGGCTGATGTCCTCGATGGAGAGCTGCAGCAGGTCCCAGAAACCAGCCAGGTCCTGGGGTGTGGGCCGCGGGTTGGCATTCACATTCTGAAAATGAATGAACAACCAATGAACGATGAGGAGAGATAGGACACCGTCAATGTTGTGGTGTAGAGCGGATGAATCAGAGAATAAACAGCATCACAGGATAGGAGAAACATTTATTTCCTGACAAGCGAGCAAAATCTAATTTCAAACTAGCATGTGGTGCTCACACACCACTTATGCCTCATCTTCGAATGTATAAATACCCCTGATGCCCTGATCTGGTCTTTTTGCTTGTCAGGTTTTGTGAAAGTTGTCCTTTCAGTCCTGCATTTCAACCAGTTATGAATCAATTAGTCAGAGCCAATTAACTTAATACTTTACTTGTCGTTACGGCTTCCACGTGTTGCTTATCTTTCAATGTGCGTCCTGTTCTGATGTGAAATGGACATTCAACATTAATAGATCAAGTACATGATAAAAACAAATAAAAAAAAATGTATCATCCAATATATAAAATTCTGTTGAACTTTTATGAAAAAGATTCAGCAAAGTAAACTAGGCTGTATTTCTAAAAAATACATTAACCTGGATGTGTCTGTCCATAATGTGAGAATCAGGGGAGTAAGAGGTGTATCGGTGTGTCACATTTCCACCAAATCCCAACTCTTGGCTGTCCTGCTTTGAAAATAGTGTGGTTTGTTATCTTCACAACCGTTACTGGTAATGCAACTTTAGCAGCCGAGGCCATGTGAAGAGGATGTTGCCACACGAGAACGAGAAGGCAAATTCAGGCTACAGTGACTCTCCACAGGAGTTTGATTATTTTTTTCCCCAAACAAGCACGTTTTCTTTTTATTGTGAATAAACTGCATCAATATCTCATTGCAGAAATGTGTATTTCGCCATTACTAAGTGTGTGCCTGGGTTCCACTTATATTTAACTGTGTATTTCTGGGTCCGTTTTATGGCCTTATTAGATCAGATGCCTTTATGCCTTCATTATCAGGTAGCTGACTGTAGAGAGATGATGGAAACGAATGGAGAGAACTGAGGAACGACATGCGACAAAAATCCCCTGGACAGACTCAAGTTGCAGGTCATTTCTACGCTCACTCTTATTCCTGTGCTACACATCTGCACTGCATTACTTGATGACATACATGCTCTTTCCATATTCATCACTAGAGGGAGCCATGTTCTAACTCAATTCTTTCGTCAAGCTGAACACCAGAACAAAATGAAAAAAGGACCACAGCAGAGCTTCATCCTTTTCAGCAACATGCAAATACTTGCTTTGACAAAGCCCAGTAAAATAAGAGAAAAACAAAAAGGGACGTTCATTTTTTTTTGTCAGTGTCAACAAAAGGAAATGAAATCATTCAGGATCTAGATTAATACAGACATAACCCCTCACTTGTTTACAAACAGCTGGCTGTGTATTTGCTGTTTGTGTAAAGCCTGCACAGATTAGCAAACAGATGTGAGGTAAATCCTGCTCTGACTTCTCCTCCTCTGACACGGCCACTGTTTGGATCGCTTCAGGCGGACTGGCGTCAGTGTGTGTGCAGGCTCCAGTCACTGCGGTGATGTTCACACAGCTTGAGGCGCAGCGCATGTGCTATGTTGCTACCGTGCTAACAGACCCGTCAAGTTCAGCAGCAGAACAGTTATTGCAAGCACTGCTTCTGATTATGTTCCTAATCAGCTTTTCTGGAGAGCCAGCCAATATACACTGTGCAAAATATCAAAACGAGATGTGAAGCTGTTGAAAAAGCAGCAAAGGAAATTACACACTGACTGAGATAAGAAGGTCCGGTTGGTCAGTCAGTCAGGATACAGTCATATCATGAAGCATTCATCGTAGATTTGCTTAAATGTGGCGAATCATTTCTTCTTTTGCGTAAATAGCACAATGATAACAGTCTGTAAAGAAGACAGTTGATGTGACCGTGTGATTTAGTTCTCTGAATCCTCTTGCGATGACTCCTGTGGTCTGGTTCTTGCTACCTGAGCCGAGCCTGATGTGTCCTGGAAAAGTATCAGGCTTCATGTCTGGACCGGGTCATTTTCTTACGTAAAGCTTTGGGCTCGGTTTCGTTCCCTTAGAAACGTCTCTCTCTCTTTCCATGACGAAGAGCTTCTTAATTTCATTTCGACACTGTATAATCCTGAAGTGTACCTGTGCATGTTGTGAATATGGGCGTTTTGCCTTTACTGTTCTGGACCAGATTTTTTTTTTTTTGTTCAAATCGTGCTGGCAAAGGAGTTCTTAACTCTCCAGCCATGTTCATCTGGCCGGTGTTTGGGAAATCGAGCTTCATATCAACCAACATATAAAACAGATGCTTTCCTAATCTGAACTGCTATAGTGTTATAGTGCCATGTGCTGGTAGTTGGCTACAATTTGTATAAAGCCATTTCCAGTAAAACACGTCACCCAAGGGGAATGGCTTATTGGCTTATTATAAGCGCCTTGTATTTTTTGCTGGTGGGCCACCATCCTGTGTAGGCCTAATATGTTGTATCATAGCTGTTCCCTGATTAGTCTGTTTTTTTTTTTGTGTGAAAACCTTCATGTGCATTGAGACAATCTTGTAGAAAACAGAATAATCAAAATATAACATTGGGTTTGGTCTTAAAAATGTGTGTTTGAGACCACAGATGTGAGTCTGAGTTTCATGCCAGTGTGCAGACCTGTGGGGTGGAAGCATCACAAAAAGTCTATATACACACCACGTTTTGTTCACACAGTCCCCGGAACTGCTGGAACTTCTGGGATATTAGGAGCTGGGCACTTCCTACTGCACTGCGAACCTTCCCCAGCACTACAGAGAACAAAAAATAACATAAAATGTGTGACAATTATTTAATAATGGCTTATCTTAGAGACATCTTGTTATTCAGGCTATGGATGACACACACACACACACACACACACACACCTAGTCTTTTCTGCTACAGTTAGACAACATGGTGCACACACCCGAACCTGCCTGCATCACAAGGTTACACTCAACTACGTCAAGTGTTCTCTGACTTAGACATATAATATCCCTGGTTTGATGGTTTAGGTGCACCTTGCAATGCATGGCCCAACCAACTTGACAGGGTGGCATGAAGAGGATTACAGTGTATTGGACAATGTTATCCTCTTTAATGGCATTTAAGTTTATATAGATACTCCAGCCTTCTGTCGGACAGTGGACACTGTGTTAGCCTGTGGCAAAACTAGGACAAACATCTGCTCTGATAGAATTGGGACCCCTATCTGATCGCTGGATTGTAAAAGTTATGGCAATGTGATTATAGTGTGATGAGACCCGGCTCTGGAGTACAGATTTGCATCCGATTTAATGCAGACTACTTTACTGTGAAAAAGGTCACGCACACACACTTCTGAAAAAAAAAAAAACCCATAAAACATATGGACTCACAAAGACCCGCAGAGCCTTGTTCATATGTTGATCCAGTGCTTCTGATATGAACTGAGCATCCAAAGCCTTCCTGCTGTTTGTTTGTTTGTGTGTGCAATGTGTATTTATGTGTGTGCGCTCAGTGCTGATGCTGTGGCACTAATCTAATCTGGAGGTTTAATCAGTTCCAGAGTAGATTTGTGTAATTCTGGGGATTACAGGCCTGCTTGTGTGTGGTAACCCCAGGTATTACTGCCTCATCCCCTCCATGCTGTGTATGTCTGATAGGGTGATTGTGGGGCCTGAGGCAGAACCCTAAAACTGAGCAGTTTTAAAGTTCTGCCTCAGACAGCAACAGACCCCTGGAACAGGGTTATGATGCAGGGTCCATTCAAAGGGCCTGCACATGTTTCACCCCAGCAAGTTTTTGACTGAACATTTGGCTTTGTTGAGCCATTTCTGGGCCAAATAACTTAGGAGATGAACGTTCTTTACGCTAACCCCCCCCCCCAAAAAAGTCTTCCTTGCATGACTATTTGGTGAAGGCAACAAAAAGGATTTGTTTGAACAATGATCACACAGTGTGCAAGCTGGCCAGAGGAACTTCCTAAAACTTTGACACAGCCTTGTTCACTGCTTCACGCTGGAGACTTGGAGGCAATTTAACTAAAAGATGTTGTGAAGTGGTATGTATGATAGCAGCCTTACCCTCCTCTGACAGCTGGTTGTCTTTGGTCTCCTGCTCCATCTGCTGGCACCAGCCTTCCATGCGTCCCGTCTCAGCCTGCAGCAGCTTCAGGAACCAGTGGCCGTCTCTCCGACACAGCGTCCCCCCTCCTCCGCTCTGGGGAACGCTGCTGTTGCTCCCATTCCCACTCTCCAGCCACGGGTCTGGAGGTGGTAGAGATGAGGGGTCCAGTGCTGGGTCTAGACTTTCTGAGAAGGAGGAAGAGCTACTTCGTGTGGTGGAGCGGTTGAGGATCTGTCTGGGGGGTGGGGGCGAAGAGGCGTCACCTGCAGCGTCTCCGTTGTCTAAAGAGTCTCGTCCAGGAGGCGAGCTCATGGACTGGCTGGCACTATTGACCATGACTTTCTTTTCAGAGTATTTGGCATTACTGACATGGGTGATGACAGGGATGTCCTGTGTGTCCGAGTCTGTTTCTTGTTTTGAGGCCATGCTACTGGAGCGACTGAGCCTGAAACAAACAGGGTGAAACTCACGGTTACAGACGGGCTTTTCAAAAGAACAAGAATTCAGATTTTGCCAGTTTCGTTTTCTTTGGTCACCGTTATGTGCAGTGAGCAGTGGACAAAGAAAACAATAAATTATTCAAGAATGATGTCTCCATTACGGGAACAAACAAGCAATGCTTGGCTTTGAAAACAAGTTTTTTTTTCTGCTGATCAATATTGATATAAATAAACAGGATCTATCCGAGACTGGGCTCTGTACACACGAGAACAGTGCACTCTGACTGGCACAAACTGATCTCTTATCACTAAGAGTCCAGCTTCTTGTTTTCATATGGCAAACAGACCAGACTGAACATGAATGTTGTATGACTCGACATTATTTCCATTTCCTGTTATCACTCGGGAAATGCTTACAAGTGGCGATTCAGTCAGATAATGACATTTTTCACTGACTGAAGAATCTTAACCAATATCAGAGGAGGACAAGAACAGCAGGAGGGCAGGGTAAGCCATATTTTGGTGAATGTCACACAGCACAAATGTGTGGTCAACATCAATTAAGGAAAAATAGGAATGACGATCTACAAATAAACAGAGAAACTGTTGTTTAGTTGGCTATGTTGATCAAGCATCAGGTCGGACTCAGAACAGCTGCTACATACAAAATAATAAATGCAGCATGCAAAAGTTAGAATGAGGCGTCCTGGCATTAAAACATCACAAGTACAGAATCTTAACTACACAGCAGTAACTTAGAAACGGGTCTCAAATATACTAAAGCAGAGACACATTTAAATAGCAAACACTCTTATCAGGAAATCTACACCACCAATACGAGACACAAAGATAGCTTTCAGACGAAACCAGACATTCACATTGCTTTCACATCCAGATGGAGTCTGTAAAGGGAGAGAATAGTCAGAACAGTGTGTGTGGCTATAATAGAAATTCCTCACGTTGTTACAAGGACAGGAAGAGGACTTACTGCCACCCGTCCTCCACCTGTACTCCAATTGACTGAAATTTGGTCAGTGGCGGGGTCTCCTCTCGTGGGACTTCCTGAATACAGTCAACCTTAGAACAAAAATAAAAAAACAAAAAAGCATGATCAGTGAGCAAGACAAAATTAGGAACATCGAGTTAGACAAAAATCATGGTGTGAATGACTTAATAAACCACTAATATGTGCACGTGCGTGTATATATATATATACATATATATTATATATTTTAGTATGTGCTTCATCTTCCTTTTCGGCAGTGGGTTTTGGTTTTAAAGGTTGGCTTACTCCTTGGAAATATCACCACTTAATAGCTATTTAATTAGCCTAACTGTAGCTAGCAGCATTCTTAAAGTTTTTAACTACAAGACTAATTCAGTACATTTACCCGCCCGTGTGGCATATAGGCTTGTGAGATTTACTTGCAAAACGGAAAATCTGCCCACATTTGGCGCTTGTTATTGTCGAACCTCGAGTATAGTGCAGGGTTTTAAATTTTCCAAGTGAAAACCCAAATAATCGGAAGAACAACAGAAAAAATCCAGAGAGAATCTGTACGTATTTAGTGCTTGGTTTCTTATTCAGTGCAACGATTAACATTCAACCATGCTGAGTTGTGTTAATGTGCAGGGCCTGGAAAATGGAGACAAGCTCTGTTATTTCAGCACACACCGAACAGAAAGTTATGGTTGAAGGCAAACAAAAATATGCATTTTCTGCCTTCTATACTTCAGCATAAAGCCAGCTCTAATGATAGAGGGAAGTCCACCCTAATGAGACCTTTAGCTTGCAAGCACATTTTTGATGACACACTCAAACTCAGCCATACACCACAAAGGATTACTGTAAAAAATGATCCATTTCCTGGATTCAGGCTCAACAGGCAGAGCGAGCTACACTTGAAGCTACACTGTGACTGGGGACCTACGTTAACAGTATAAGTACGTATTAACAGCACTAATTCAATTGTACCTGCCCTGTTTGGTGCAACACTCCCATCGCCTACCTGTATGCCAATAGAGGACAGTTTCCGCCTGGGTATTGGTGCAACTAGGGGCTCCTCTGCCACTAGATTCGCTTTAATAAATCCTGATCTTAGGGACTCATGCTGGACTACTGAGTCACTTGTCTCAGTGGAAGCATTGGAGGTGGTAGGGATGATTGGCTCTCTCGGGGTGGCGATGGGAGTGGGGATGATGTGCGGTGGGCGGGGAATGCCCCGGGCCAGGCTGTTGGCACGAGTGCTGTCGAGGCTGTCAGAGGAGTTGCTGTGAGCGTGGCTCGACTGGCTGTTGACCTCCGACCTCCGATCCTGCTGGTCCAGGTAGTTGTCCTGGGCCGACTCGGTGCTGCTCTGTACCGTCACAGAGATGTAGGGCTTGGAGGTTGTGCGGGGCGGCACTGGTGGAGGGGCAGCCTTCTTACAGGTGGTTATGCATGTAGAGACTGAAGGAGAAGAGACAGGAGGAGGATACAAGAGGAAAAGACATGAGAAACAGAGAAATAGGGGGGAAAAAAAGGGTTACAAACGACGTAGGTCAAAATGTGTTGAGCAAATCTAATCGCGTCCAGGCAGAGTGAGCTCTAAACAAGAATGAGTAAAAGTAGTACAGATCAGCATCTTTCCAAGAACTGACTGATGTTTTCTCTCAGTGTGTCCAGAGCAGAGTGCTCCGTACTCTACATGAATACACAGGGACTTTGTTGCATGAAGGCAGGAGCACCAGCAGAATCAGGGAAGCATCCCGTAAAGCAGAAAATCAAATCAGGCAGGCTGCCGAACATGCATACCGTTCCACACAGGTGAGAAAATGAGATCACACTTCAAAGCCTCGATCACGAGACAGGTGATAAAATCAGTAAAGCCATTTAGCCGACCATCTGACTCTTTAGGGCCGAATGTGTTTGAGAAGTTGGTGGAGGACATATATCTTCGCCACTCCCTAATGCCGGACCAAACACGGCCTTCAGCTATACGGGAGAATAAAGAGGTTCATTTACAGAGGAGGGAAAGAAGCCACTCAGAGAAATACGTCTAATAGGAGGAGCATTATATTATATGACAAACTCTGAATAGCTGATTATTTTCAAAGCAAAGACCCATTCACTCCCATTCTGTCCAAATGATTTAATAATTGCTGAAGCTTTTATCCCGGAGCAAGTCTGACACTGATGACAAAACACAACAGATGACACTCAATGCTAAGATTTGTTAATGTTGGAATATATATTTGTTAATGTATAGACAGACAGACACACACACACACAAAGGGTTACAAATCTAAATATGAGCTCCTCACAGTGGGAACATTTATGTGCAGGAGTCCAACATTAAAAGCAGATTTTCTTATGCAAAAAAAAACCATGGACAAATATTTGCCTCCATTGCTCTGTCCGACTCATTTACTTATCTGATCCAACAATCTAATCACAAGCCTGGTTAATGGATACTTTCCCTTACAGTTGGAACAGTATCAGTAACGGTGGAAACAAATGGTCCGTCTGTGAGCTGGAATTTACCCAGTGACAAAAACAGTGCATGTGAAGAGATCGGGTTAATGGGCTACGGATGTAAATTGCCCAAAGTAGTGCCAAATTACAACCTCGTATAGTTGAATCAGCCATTGTATTGTATTTATCAAGATGGTTACAAAATGCAAATAAAAAAGTAACGGCCATAATTCTCATACGTACAGATTAGACAAGACTCAAATGCAGAAAACCTACACATGTAGTAAAGGCAGACAGTGATGCTGGGCTGCTAAAACCTCTAATGTAATCAGAATATTTTCTTGTAACATTATGGACCCTTTGGCTACTTTATGATCCTTTGAACAGATGCTTTATTTGACACAAAAAAAAAACAGCAGAAAGACCAAAGAGGAGAATTAATACAGAGAGAGGAACAGACTGTGTTTTGAGGCTGAGCGAAGAGAAAAAAAAAAATTCTGTATAAATAAAAATACAACATAGTACAAATGCCAAATATGTCAGCAGTAATGGCTTTCTATTTAGACACCCGTTATTAAAATAGACTTGATGATGATTTGAGTCTGCATTTTCTGCCTTTGACATTATTGCTTACAAACATCATCTCATGGTGCAGACTGCGCCCTAATCAGCACATCAGTGGGATAGTCGATGCCTTCAAATGAGCAACTCTGCTTCTCCACTGGGCCAAACCGTGGAGGAAAGTATTTCTGGAGCCTGCTGTCAATGCAGCATCGCCACATGATGAATATTAATTCAATAATTAATGATTTTCAAATGAAATTACACAGTGTGTGCTTAAGGATGTCACTTACATACAGAGCATTAATATGTACACAGGTGATATACTATATATGTGTGTGTGTGTGTATGGATAAATTCTAACTAACTGAATGTGGTGTTGACATTGACATGACATGAATGTGTTTATTGAGATGTTATTGACCCTGTTAAAGGGGTACACACCTTTCTATATAGCTCAGCCGTTGTATACTAAATGCTGTTGTACTAAAAGTGTAATAAGCTTGCACAGACACAATGCATCATCATCGGATCCGAGGTATTTTCACCACCCAAACTCTTAATAAACAAGCAGACTGTAATAAATAGTCAACATGTCCTGCGGTGACAACCGAAAGGAATTTTGAGATGAGAGGAAACTGCATGTCAGCATTTGATGTCCCTGTGAGGCTCTGCATGAAGCAAGCATTGTTTATACCTCGTGTTGCTTCAGTGAACGCTTTGGTCAGAAATCCCGTCAAGGATTTTGGAAGAATTCCTGCAGCGAACATGTGAGCTGCTGAGAAAACACTCAAACAAAGGTGCTGTTGTTCAACATAATCCACTTCTTAGCCTTATCTCGAATGTGCATGCAACCTCACCTATCACCAAACTCATATGACCTCACACATATCCCTGTGTCACATTAAACTCTTGAACTGGGAGTTGAGCCGTCAAACTATCAGTCAGCTATTCCAGCGGACTGTATAAGTGCTGAGCTCCTTCAAGGGTAATGAAAAGCCTTTGTGGGTTTGCTCCCCTATTATTTAGACAAGCATGCTATTGCGTTGGCAGTCTGCTATTGGCTGATACTTAACCAAAAGGTCATCCAGTTCATTCCAGCTGTGTTTTGAGAAAGCTTCAGTCAGCAACAAACTAGTCTCCTGGGTTGGCACTGTGCAAAATTAGCGTGGACTGGCTCTGCTATTGATCAGAGTGTTCGATTTTCATTCATAACTTCAGCAAACCTGAACTCCTACACCTTTTTCAGGATGAAGCTCAGATTTCAATGAAGCCAAAGCACTGGCTCCATCTGCAAGACTGCAAGTCTGCATGCGACGCAGAAACCACATCCAAACCGGACCATCTCAAGAACTAGCCTGTGTTTTCATATCCTGCACATGAGCATCGCAAAGAGGGGACTGGACACACACACACACACACACACACACACACACACACACTTTTGAATGTCCAGCCCTCATTGTAAATAATAAGCCGGCATCACTTCAAATGTATGATGATGCATGCCTGTGCCTAAGCATGGGCTTTCCAAAAGAAGCTAAATGTGATGCTTTCAATTTCATTTTAATGATGGGAACCAGTCTACTCGTCAAAAAGCAGTCCTTGACATCCACAGGATCGTAAATAGACACGTCAACCATAACACCTCAGTAATATTCAGAGCTGTCATCATTTCAGCACAGACTTGGTCCGTTCTTGGCATCTTGTGAGAAAGAAATCCAGCGTTGAAAATGTATTCTAAGAAACCTGCAGTTTACCATCCGTTATAGTGAGACAGCACACGTTACTAGCCATGATAATCCACCGGCCTCTGACCACCATCCTTGCCTTAGGAAAACCTGCTGAGACAGCTTTTCGCTGTCCATGTTCCCTCTCATGACAGTGATAGATGCTGGGCAGAGTGGGGTTGTCACTGTCTTGGCTGCACTGGCTCCACTCCTGCATCCTAGTCTGCAGAATAGCTGTCACTGAGCGGGTGTGAGGGGGCATAGATGTGCGTGTGTGTGCCTGTGTTTGGACACCTGCCCTGCAGTTCTCCAAGTGTCACATCATGCTTTCGTCATTCTGAACAGACTCCCCCCTTAAGTCTTAATACCACCGAATCTGCTTTACCCACCAAAAACAAGCCCTAAAATCATAACTGACAGCTGCCTCTGAGATTAGACAGGAGATAACGTAGTAGAGCTGGACACAATAAATGGGCCGGGCCAATATTACCAGCCCATTTTTGGTTTAAAGCAAATATGTCAATGCTGTATATGAGGGTCACAGGAAACTACAGTGCAGACATGCCAAAGATGATGTATTTTTGAGCTCATCTGTAAAACAGTGTCCTCATTACAGTTTCCCCACAGAGAAGTTCATTTTTTAGCCATGGGAGATGGGAATGTCAGACACAATGGTTGATCCGCCACTTTGGTCAGCACTGACTTATTTCTATTTCCCTGCAAAGTTTGGTTTGACTGCCATTAAATTTAGTACAGACATTCATGCCCTGACTTTTCTTTTGAGAGCAAGTTAGCATGCTGAAGTTAGCATTTCCCTAGCATGGCTGTAGACTTTCAGTCTCAAACTGTAAATTGCCTCACTCAGTACATATACAGAAACATTAAATATAAAGGAGTCCTTTCCAACAATGTTTGCATGTTGTGAGTTGATGATGATGATGAAAAAACGAGTATCGGCTGATACATCATAATCAGATATCTTATTGCTGCGAAACGGTGCTGCAGTGATTCTACTAGATCCAGCTTCACAATAGTGTGCACAGGACAACCACTCAAGTGATCAGACAGGTTTTCAACAAGTATGGACTTTTACCACCTCGTCAGCTGTTACTGTATTATGGCTGTAGCTATTGATTTTCCCACATCCCAGAAGTGAAACTGATGAGTAACTGGTGATAAAATTAAAAAACGACATTTGTTAAACACAATGTAGGTAAATACATTCTAGTGAAGACCACTGAATCCTTGACAAATGCCCATTAAAAGCCAGAAAATGCATCCGCTGCAGAAACTCACCCACAGACAGATGGATACTAAGTGGCACATGTGCTAACTCAGACCGTTTCCTGTACATGCTTATTTTACAACTCAGTCGCACAAACATACTCAGCTGTGCAAGCATAAAACACATCCTTAAATGTGTGCATGTTTCTGACAATAGCACCAAAAGCTGACAGAGCTTTTCCATAGAGCCATGAAAATTGACATAAACTCAAGTACTTTTACGTCTTAAATATGCCGAATTTGTGTATAGGAGCTGCTCAGAGGAACTTACTGGTCGCTCGACAGATGGGAATTTAACAACAGAGATGCTTTGTGCCAAAATGTTAGAGTGGAATCTGGAGTGGGCACAGAGCACTGTGGTGCTCATGCCATCTGGACAGTGGTCCTGTTGTCCACTGCGAGCCCTGGTCCAAGATGTGATTTTCAAGGCTGGAAAACAATTAGTTTCAAGAAGCTACAGCAGCTGAAAACAGTTTGCAACAGGCCCATGACGGCTTTGCACTCAACCCTCTCCCCAGTGTTGCTGAAGTTGTCTCAATTTCAGTATTTTCTCCACTCAATTTTGTTCGATTCTCTGTGATGCAAACTAACAGATTAAATCACGGCTAAATATTCAAAAACTGAAAGAAAAACAACATGAAAACAGGATGAACTTTTATGTGCTAGAACCCACACAGTGGTCTCCTCCCCGTTAATAGCATTTTACCGCTTGCCATGGGAAAACTGAGGAGATAATTAACCCACCGCAGCTCCAACAGTGGCGTCACTGTAAATCACTGAAATCCAAGATCAGGTTTAAAACATAGTTTCTGTGTGAGGCATTTCACCCATACTGACAGGAATGCTGTAAAAGTGGCAAACTGACACATAAGTCTACATTTTTTCCTCCCACAGTCTGAATATTGTACAAATACACATTCCATTAAAGGGATAGTTCAGTTTTTATATATGAGGTGCTTAGTTCATAGTCCATAGTGAGTGTATTACTTATAGTATATGGTGGTCGGCATGCCTTCAGTTTGGAGAAGCAGGCAGAATTATCCACGCAGACATGAAGCAAAGCTGAGGAAGGGGGCAGCAGAAACATTTATTTTAGCTACCTAAAAGAAATCTGTACCACTGTAAGCGTCTGTTATATTTAGAATATCAGCTCTTTTAATCGGGGAACTGAAGCTGCTGTATTGCAAAGTTGCTCTCTACAAAGTTGCCGGACTCCGTGTTTGTATTATTGCCCGACTTTAGTGTTTTAAATGGTTAGTTTGGATCCAAACTAATATGTTAGCTTGTTGATTGTTAGTCCAGCAGCTGCTGCACTATTCTGTATGATAAAATTACTGCTTTTTTGGGAGTCTGGTGGCTTTGAAGACGGCCAAGAGCGAAACAACGAATTCAGTTCCCCGATGAGAAGGGCTGTGTGACAGCAATGTTACATGGTTTAAATATAGAGTACGCTTGAACAGATATTTTATTTTTTTGTCTAAAATGCGTGTGTCTGCTGCCCCCGTTCACAGCAGTGCATTGCTTCATGTCTGTGTGCATACTTCCATCTGCCTTTTCAAGCGTGTCACCCGCCATCTACTGTAAGTAATACACTATGGATAAGTACCCTCTACAACCCCACTTCAAATAATCTATCCCTTTAGAGTGAAATAAGGTCCTCCATCACATTAGCTATAATTTAATGAACACACCTGACTTGAGTGTTTCTTAATTCTAACAAATTCAGCCCCTTGTTCATCATTTCACTGATGAACCCTGACCTGATCTTATTTAAGCTACTGTGGAGGGTAAATGAAGTGGTTTGTGTATCCAAGGACGGCCAAACAATCTCCATAAATGTGGTGCAGATTAAATGGCAGCTTTGGTCCAGCTTTCTCTGATGTTTTAAGGCCCGCTGAACTATTTGACCAGCAGCAATGTACAGTTTCAGCTGATTGGTTGAGGTGGTGCTGCTCAGTTGGAGCTGGAACACGAAGCAGAAACAATGAAACACAAAAGGTGGATTGTGATGCTCTATTTAACAGTTTAGTATTGCCTGCCAATTTGCCTGCTGACCCATCTGTATTGTTTGATCAGTTAACAGACACAAGTAACAGACAACCCAGCCTGAAACTGCCGCCACTCCCTTTAACCAAAGCCACTATTCCAATTAATTACTACATTACTTTCTGTCAACAACAGCGCAGCTACAAAACTGCCTGGCTTTTTGATATTAAATGTGACCTCAAAAATGGGATTTAATCCATGTTGCAATACACAGGACACCATGTGGGACAAAAGTGGGGCAGCCCTCAAATAATCCTCCGTGAAGGCCAATTTTCCATTAGAAACCAAACACAATCAGCTTTTATGAGGACACGTGAGTGCATTTAACTATCTGCAGCTCAAGGGTCTTCCAGGCAGCTACACACAACATGTCCTCGTGCAGTTAAAACGGCAGCCCGCTTATCCCGACTCCCATGGAGGAGCATCGCAGCCATGAGCGCACACCTAGTGGGAACATGCTTTTCTGATGTCAGCAACAGAGCACTTAGTACTGAACACATGGTGGGGAATGCTCAATAAATAATATAGCAAAGAGAGCATCAAACTGCACCATGGGAAGCCTGATAGACGGAGGCAGGCTTACCAGTGAGCAAACATATTTATCTCAGAGGTTGGAGATTTCAAACGGATGACGGAGTCGTCTCAAAAGGCTTGATTCCCCAAATTTCCTCAGCACTACTTTAAGTTTTGCTTAATGGTGTAAATTTGCTTGCATCTGACTCGTCACGTGCCAGATACTTCTTAAAACAAGCAAACGAGCATATTTAAATGTTAACTCAGTGCTGACAATCAATGTTGTTATCAACATGAGACAAAGAGGAAGACGACTTAACCTATTCAAGACTACAGGTGGAATGTCACTAAGTACATTTACCGGCTACTGTACTTAAGTACAAATTCAAGGCACTTCTACTTTACTAGTGTTTCCTTTTTATGCAGTTTTATCCGGCTACCCCTCTACATCTCAGAGGCAAATAAAGATTACCATTTCCCCCTCCTGTCCAGTAAAAAACAACAACATAAAGTTTGTGATAAGTGTTCCATGAAGGGGTTGAGAAAATTCTCCAGCTCATTAAGATCTCAGGCAGTTTGAAAAGTTGACTTTTTTTTATAGCGATGTGGTTCTACGAACATGCGATGGTCTGGAAATTAAACTACCCAACAGTAAATCCATAAAACGCTACGTATACGCATCAATGCAGCAGTAATATTAATAAAAAACATCAGGTATGAGAGTTAAACACAGACAGGGAACATTTTACTGCAGCATGAGTGATGTTCTGTTAACATTTAGACACTTTTAAGATTAGGTAACATTACTATTTCTTGATTTGGACACTTTTTCACAACAACACCAGTGTTACTTACATTTAAGTTTTTACAACGGTGTCCGAATCGGTTTTAAAATGCAGGACTTATACTTGCAGTGGACTATTTTCACCAAGTGGTATTATTACTGTTACTGATGCACAGTGGTGGAAGAAGTAAACCTTCTATCTTAGTAAAAAAAAATAGTAACACCACTCTGTAAAAATCCTCTGGGTCATTCAAGATTATTATTAACAGCAGACATACTCAAAGTATTAGAGTAAAATTAATGTTTGGGTAGTATGGTCCCTTTCAGAGAGTTATATTCTAACAATACCATCAAGATCATTAGTTTTTCCACACAATAACCAGCTAATTGTAACTTCTTTATACACTGTTTGATAGTTGATCTATCTAAATGTAGTGGAGCGTGCAACACAGACAACCAAAATTAAACTAATCAAATAAAAGTACCTTTAAATACTTAAGAACAGCAAATGAATATTTCATCCATTATTCTCCTGAGGGGGAGTTAATGGTCAAAGGCACCTGCTCAGGTTGATAATATGTTCAATTAATTGCCAACAACAAACCCACACATTGATGTAAACTGTGGATTTAAAGTAATCTGCTGAGATAATACCGAGAAGGAGAGAGAGCACTTAGTTTAGCTGATATTTAGTTTAAGTCAAGCTGCCAACCTTAGAAACTTAACGGAAAACACGCAGCGCACATTTGGTCTTAATTAAAGCACATAAACACACACGGTGAGAACAACACCTACCCTGCCCGGGGTCTGGAGGTACAACTTAAAATCCTCTCCGGGCGGCTGAGGCCGGGGGAGGCCGTCTGTGTCCGGCTGTGTGGAGGTGGTGGAGCAGGAGGAAGAGGAGGAAGAGGAGGAGGAGGAGGAGGAGGAGTAGGAGCGGCTCTGCCTCCCTTTTGTTTGTGTCTATGGGGGAGGCGTGTCTGCTGATGCCTTCAGGAGCGCCTCGGACATTCCGACTCCCCAGTGGATGGTGTAGTAGAGTTTCATTTTGGCGGGCACATACTTCTATGTGTTATAATGTCAAACCTCAATAACTGTATTTGTCTCAATCAGTCTGTCCTGAGCAATGTATTTATTTAGAGGAAAATTTATTTAGACTGCTCCACCAAGTGTGTGAAGGAGCGATATCGCAGGTCCTTCCTTCAGGCAGCTGTCAGCAGTCCACACATGCACCAAATCTGTCAATGGCGGCACTATAATGTGTACTATGTATATTATTCAATATCATATATATTATACATACATTATATTCATTTATAACAACATCACTTAATGTGCAATACTTTTTATATTCCCCCAGTTTTTATATTCCCACACGTGTACATTGTGCTTATTTTTATACTTCATCTTGTTTAAATTGGACATACTTTCCCTGTGTACATCTCTATCCACTTTCTAGCCATTTATTGTTTTATTGAGGTTCTATTTCTGCTGTTCTTTTACTTTTGCTTACTTGCTGCTGTAACACAGTGAATTTCCTCGCTGTGGGACTAATAAAGGGATATCTTATCTTATCTTAGGATGTTCTCCCTGCTCAGGTACCCAGGTTATTTCACCCTGACCTACACTGATGCAAAAAACACACATCCGACCATTGAACCACCAAAATGCACCATTAAAAATCTGATCTAGAATCTATAATTTAATAAAATAAGGGATTTATTATTCATTTTCATCTTCATTTTCTCAAATGTCGTCCATTACCATTTGTCAAGACACATGCGAATACTATCCATCCTGGAGAGCTTCAGCAATATCAGACCAGAAAGTGAAAAATTCTACTATACTTGAAAGCAGCATGAGCTCCATGGTCTGTAGGACTCTGGTGAAGAGCGCCACAAAGTGGATGCTCTGAGGTATTAATATCCCAAGCAGATGCACACACACATACATACAGTGTGTGTGTGTGTGTGTGTGTGTGTGTGTGTGTGTCTCTCTCTCTCTCTCTCTCTCTCTCTCTCTCTCTCTCTCTCTCTCTCTCTCTCTCTCTCTATATATATATATATATATATATATATATATATAATTCCAGTTCTAAACAAAGTGAGCAGTCAGATGTCAGCGACCAGTACAACGCCTCCCTGCCTGATGTGCGTCATTTTACTCACTCACAGTTCCTCAGTTATAGCAAATTTAACATCATGGCAACAAGCAAATTGCACACAGTGTGTTCTTGTGCTACCGTGTCCTGTAATAATTTCACTGATAACCAAAGCTCCACTGTGATGCTTCATCTGGAGCAGCAGTGTGATCTTGTGCGTGTCTCATGAATGGATGTCCAACAGCTGACGGGTTTGTCTTGAAAGTGACTTTCTGCCATTTTTTCCTTTTGTGGCCAATGAAGTGGTAAATTGATAAAACATATATTTTTTCTAGGGTAAAGGAACTGGTTACAATTTGTTACCTGTGTGTGTGGGTAGGATGCGTTGTCTGTCTGTCTCCAAACGCTGAAGAAAAATTGCAAGTTGTTTCTCCTTTGGGGCTTTGTCCAAGCCAGTGGCTATCAGGTAAGAGCCAAACTGTTCTTTCCATGTCTTCCACTGTGTAGAGGGGTCGTCTATCATGGGCAAAAGAGGCTGTGTTTGAGCTAAAATGTGTGCATGCTGGAGGACTAGTGTTTCACCCAGGACCAAGGCTACGAAGAGCATTCAAAGTAATGTTATGGTAAATATGAATTAAAGCAAGAATGTGGCTCATGTGTCTGGTGGTTTGATAACCAAATAAAACACATATGTACTAAATACTGTATATTGTGTATATTATAAAGAAAGCATTCATATCTCAGTCTGGGGACACAACACATGCATCATGGTTTTCCCCACTTTATATGGTTTATATGGTCAAAATAAATGACTCACCAGTGCTGGTGCTGTAGGTGCGAACAGTGGTGTCAGTCAGAGGTGGCGAGCAGCCCGAGTCGATGGAAGCTGTGTCGTCATCTTGGGAACAGCCAGCCTGGATGGCTCTCAGGTAGCTGTGGCTGCGGGATCGGAAGCATGTCGGCATGGGCAAGTCCGGAGGCTCCGAGTTGTCCTGAGAGTGGGAACGGGAATCTCTGAATGTGGACTCGGAGCTGCGGTCCTCATAGTGGTGACTCATTTCTAGGTCCCGTAGCTGGAGGAACGAAAGGACAAGATTGGCAAAGACGTAGGAGTAGCGGAGCAAGGAGAACAGTTGTGTATGCGTGGGCTCATTTTGATCACTGAGGCTGTTCCCAGCACTGGAGGTGACCACCAACAGACCAGGAGATTGTGTCTGTAAAGGGCATTCTCCACCTGCGAGACATATTTGATGACATGCTATAAAATGGCACAGAAAAGGTCAAAAGTTTAACTGTGTGACAATTGGGAACAAGAGGTACAATTAGTGCTAAGAAGTGCCCAGCACAGCGCTCTTCCACCCCAGCGAAACCAGTGTGTTTCCTCCTGCTTCCCTTTATGCTGGATTCTGGCTCGGCTGTCTTTAAAATGTTTTTTTTTTTTTTTACTTTTTGACATGGCTTGCTACACAAGAACTGTCAACTTACAGAAAATAAAAGAAATACAAAGTCAAGACACATCACTTTGAAAAGTTTTTAGGAGTTTTTTTTTCCCGTTGCAGCAACTGCACATCATCACAAAAAGGCTGCCATTACTGAGACTTCTTTTGAAGAAGCAGAACCAGCACAGCAGATGAGTTTCATATTCTCTTGTTCGGCAGAAACAGCCTGAGCAGGAGTCAAAAATGTGTTTGTACCAAAGTTATTTTGATGGTTCAGTGTTGGGTGAGCGCAGGAGAGGAGAGGCAGCACACAGGAAAATGAAGCAGAGAATCTGCTGGTTACACCACGTTAAATGTCGGCTATGGGTGATTTTCACTTGTTCTGATTCAAATTAATTTTGTTTTGGCAAAAGTTTCAAATGATACAACTTGACCTCAACAAGTCTAAATTATAATGCGTATTAAATCTGTTTGCTATGCTGCTGTGCACACAAATTAAAGCAATAAATTCAAATATTGGACACATTTGTTGTTGTAATGCAGTGACCTGTCAGAGATTGGGTGCAAATCCTGTACTAATAGCCTGCACTGCCTCATTTGACTAGCTCATTGAAAAAGATCAGAGCCATGACGCATAGTTGTTCATCATTTTAGTGACCTTGTCAGTGGGAGGTTAATAGCTCTCATGTAAGTCGATGAATTAGACTTAAAACTATCAATGTCAATTATTTGGCTTTTAACTTCATAACATTAATATGAGAAACAGGGATTCTTTGTTCACTGGAAGTTAATTTTGTCAGTCATCCAAGCTGTATCTGTAAAAATGCAAATGATACTATGGAAGTGAGTGTTAATAGCTCAAGGCAGACAGAGGTCTTGTGGATGTAGAAAGTTTGCTAGGAGCTACGTGATGTAAATTTCAGGCAAGAACAAATGTGTTCTTAACTCATTAGAAAAATATCGGCTGAGCTAATGAGAGAAAAAAAAGAGACACAAACATGAGAGAAACATGAATTCATTATTTGGCCTACGAGAGCTCACAAACCCTACATTTACTGCAGTTCCCTGTCTGTCCTGTCCAGGCGCGCACTGACCTGTGCCAAGCAGCTACGTCTGCCCAAAGTGCTGCAGGCCTGGCTGAAGTCATCATCATCATCCCAGGGTGGCAAAGATGAGACTGTGCCCCCAATGCAGTCTAGGTTGTCCAGGCTGCGATTATTGGAGAGCTCTCTGAGAGATGGAAGACAGCTGGAAAGAGATGAGAAGGAAAACAAAATAAGAAGAGTTAAGGTTATGAAATATAAGGAAGAAAATTAAAGGCAACGAAAGAGTACATGAGGACATACTCATGGAAAAGATGGAATAACTGTTGATGTTAATATACGATGATGCAGGCGAAAATGGATCAGAGGAGAAAATGAACTATCAGCAAAACCAGGAATTGAAAGAGGAAAAAAAAAATGGGAGGATAAAGTTGTAATTCAAGCTTATTCCTTTCATTTCCACTTGCAGGTCTGAGCCATCAAAAATCCAAATCTCAACACTCTTCCAATTTCATCTAATGTCAGCATCTGTCATCGTAGCGTCTGAGCATGCAAAGCCAGTGATGTAAGGCGTCACATGTACACAGCTCTCTGTGCCATCATGATGCCAAGACAAAGAACAGGTTCAGGTTTAATTGGGCCGCAGCTCTAAAGGCGTGTTTTACATATTCTTTGTTGGCACACAGTGATAGTTACATGACAGCAAGCTGCCATGCCATGGTCTATGGACACAGATGTCCCCTCATCCCTCCATTTGAATAGTGTCAAACTCAGCTACTTTTCACCTAAAAGCACTGGGCAGATGGTATTTACAAGCTTAAGGGAGGCTGGCAGTTGTTGGCAGCAGGGTATGAATTTGGCATTTGGAGTCGCCGCTGACTTCACAGACATCTGAGGGGGGTGGTGCAAAGTAATTGATTGTAAAGGGTCCAATCAGACGTAAGCATTTTTGCACCACACCCCTGAGACGGGGCTTACAGACCTATCACTGACCTGCTCATTGACCTGCCCAGCTGGTGCAGAGAGGACACACTGTGGAGTGGAGACCACAGGGCATCCAGCTCCCCTTGCAACAAGGTGTAATCCAGGGTTCTGCTGCTCATGCCAAGCAGGGTGGAGCAGACCGGAAGAGAGTGGGGTTGGACGGTCAGGGATTGGCAGGGGGAGTAGGGTTAGTCATTCAAGCAGCTTTAGGGAAGAATAAATCCTAAATGAAACATAGGCTTTAAAGGGATTTGAAATCTAAATCTGTAATTTATGCGGAGGTGTGTATGTCAGGTATGCCTATGGGTGTGCTTCTCTTACATCAACACTCCATCTCTAATCCAACCAGACATGCCCACTGTTAAAGTGTCTGCGTATGGTGCAGCACTGATATGTTGAGGACAATCTGACAACAAAAATAAGAGCTGCTTTACGGCGATGTATTAATTTCAAAAGTCAATTATAGTTCAAGTGTGCGCTGATGATATTTTAAAGCATTGTTAAATGTACTAGTAAAGACGTTATTGCATTCATTTGTCTAGATGCAGTTGTCATTGGCAATAATATAAAAACACATCTAGAATACAGAAGAGTTTGTCAAAGCATGAACATCATGACAAAAATATATTGAACCATTCAAATTTCATACATTTCTTGAGCAAATCTCTGCAGGCAGTCACCTCAGATACAAACTTAGACACACAGAAGCGATTTTGTCAAAGACAGCGAACTTTTTCGACTTCTGGTCATTATGATTGTTCTTCTGCAAATGTGCGAAACACTGTGAGCTCTGAAATTAGAGTAGATAATACAAAACGTGACAGTTCCTTCTTGCTAAAATTTGCTTAACATTGCCTTAGATCCAAATGAAGAGTGACGCATTTTCATTTCTATGAAAAGGCACAGTGAACTCAGCTATGTCCCACTGAACCTGCATCACATATCGGGCAATATGTCTGTTTCAGACAGCGTGTAATTTAAAGGCAAGTGAGGCGCAATGTCAGTTGGAGACGTGAGGCTGATTTGTGGTGATTTATTGGTTCACTGGAAACAAAAGTCAGCGTCATATTATGTAAACTACACTGGTGTTGTCTGTATCCTCTTTGCTAGACGGATGCTTTGTGGGTCCAACAGTAGGGAGGAAAATCACACATGAGGTATGGTAGTAAGGCTGGCATGTGGAGGACAACGGGGAGTCTCACACTGCTTAATTCTATGCGTGAGTAAGCGCAGCATGGACTGAATGTACTTGTGTGTGCATGTTGTTGTATGCATTTGTATTTTCCTGCACTGGTGTGGTGAGGCTGGGCGTGATGGTTTCCTTCCTGCACTCACAGAAAAGGGCAGTGAATGTATTTTCTTTTGATTGCTGAGAGTTTGTGCCAGTCAGTATTTAGAACTATGTGTTCTTTTGAGTATCTGGGTGTTTCCAGAAAATTAACCCTAGGCAGACAAACAGTAACTAAGTATATTCACATAGAGGATATAACTAAGGCCTGTATATCATTTTAGAATTGATAACAGGTTGCAATCCTGTGTTTTTAATTATAACCATCACCCTACTTGCTGTTGAATACTAATGTGTGCTGCATAATAAAGCTCAGTCTGACGTCTTACTTGCGTGGGGGTAGCTGGTCGCTCAGAGACTGCTGCGTAGCCCTGAGGTAGCTCTGGCGACGAGCGGCGCTTTTTGGTGAGGGTTTGGGGCTTCCCTCAGAGTCGTCGCTGTCTTCCATGTCTCCCATGGCCTTCACGTAGCTACCACTGCGCATCCGCCGACATGGGATTTCATTAGCACCCCCGCTGCGGCCTAATGAGCTACTCCAATCCCCCTATGGACAGCATTAAGTAGACATAATTAGTCTTAAGTCTTTTTTTTTTAACAATCTGTCATCCCTTTATCACCGTAGTGGGGATAGTATTGTACGAATACTATATTAACTTGATACTGATATTTTCTTAACCTACACAAAGTAAGCTTATAGTAATAGTTAATAGAAATAAATAATGGGTAAATAGTAAAAACACAATATGCACTACATTAACTTGAGGCTCACCCGTCGTCCAACCTGCAGGTAGTTGCAGGTTAGTTCCTGTTGGCAGGATTTGGATTTGAGCATGGACCTGTCCAGAGTAGCCGAGCCCTTCTGGATCACCTGTCTCGGCTGGCCCATGGTCAGCGTGGACCAGGACCCTCCTTTCATATAATCATTATCATTGATTAATATTCTTCCTGTTCCACCTAGTCTGACACCTCCCCCACCCTCAGGCGCAGGAAGTGCCTGATATTTCATGTCATTGCTGCTTTTGGAGGAGCTGATAGTGTTGTAGCCACTGTGGATGTATCTGGTCTGCCCCCCCTGGCTGTCGTGGCCCGTTGGACGCCCCAGAGTCATCATGGCCATGGTGTTATGGTAGCTGCTCAAATCGCTGCTGTCCAAATCGTCTGAGCTCCAGTAACCTGACATGTTGGAGCGTGGTCGTCGCTTGGCAGTCGCCTCCGATTTTGTACCCCGATCTTTACTTTTTGATCTGCGATTCTGCTTCCCTCCGTCCTCTGTGCCAGACGAACCTCCACCACTACCAGTGGAGCGTCCATTGACATTTCCTTTCATGTTGTGGCTCTCCAGAGACTGGGACTTTGCAAAGAGCTTCTGCACTGAGTGCAGCATGTAACGGATACGACCAGGACTGTCTGTGCGCTGCTTGGCGGCAGCAACAGCAGATGTCCGATGAAACTGCAACGTGCTGAATCCATCACGGCCTCCAGGTAGCTGCTTTTCAAAGTCCAGCAGACTGGGTGGTGCCTGGTTCTTGGTCATATGATGGGATATAGTTGCTGAGCCACTTGTAATCATGGGTGTTCGTCCACTCAGTCCTGTCATGCCCATGCCCATGCCCATGCCCATGCCCATACCCGTTCCCATGCCCATGGACATGGATGTGCCCATGGTCCCTGTGCTAATCCCCCCGATGCTGTCTCCAGGTGGAGAGAAGTCAGACTGGTCATAGGAGTTGTAGTGAATCCTGGGAAAGGTGCTGCTGTTGGACAGCTGGTTGTTGAGGGGCAGCATGCACTCAGGTGGCAGGGAGCCTGGGTTGGCTGAAGGATACATTTGGGGGTCCATGGTGCCATAGTGGTCCATTGTGGGGCTCAGTAGGTAAGGGCTGCGTGGCAGGGTGCTGGCAGGGTAGAGGGTCTCTGAATGTCCCGAGGAAGGTTCACAGGACTCAGACAGGTGTCTGCTACGGTTTGTCCCCAACCCTTTCATGGTGGCGAGGAGGTCCAACCCTCTAGAAGACCCCCAGGCCAAGTGCAGATGACTGATGACCTCGAAGGTGATTCCTAGAAAACAGAGACGAACAGGACAGAAAGACACAACAAAAGAGAGAGAGGGGGAGGGGATTTAGAGCTGGTTAATATAGTCCTGTACAAAACATGCAAACATAGACACACACACACACACAAAGACGCCCACTAATGTGCCAAAACAGACTACAAACTGGCGAGCTGTAGGCCTGTGGGGGAGATACTGTGCAGTCAATGAGCCAGCTTTTTACTGCGTCCCACAGTGAACATCTGTGTTAAAATGCTGGAAGTAGATGGAAAAACAACGTGTGGAACAATGATGAGCTGTAGCCAGTGACCCAAGGCATGCATTATGGGAAACAGAACAATCGCTGTCAGTTATGTGTAACTCCAGACACCTCCACAGCTATGTGGGAATACCGTGCATGCCAGCAGTCAGTAAATAAAATTCTGAAAATGAAGGCTAGAAGAACATTAATTCACACAGCACAAACATTTCCATTCATGTTCACAAATCAACAAAGGAAACTTTGTGCTGGTGTTGCATTGTGGATATTCACACAATCGGGTGCCCTTTCATAGCAAAACAAAAACAATTACAAATAAAAAAGTCTAAATAATATACCTGCTGCCCGTCTGCCTCCCCGCACATCCTACAGGTTAGCTATGATACAGAACAGCCAAATATCTGGGAGAGCCCTTTCTTTCAGCTTGTAGCGCTCTTTCTCTGCCCAGTTTTCCATCTGTTTCTCTTTCGCTCTCTTCCTCCACTGTTCCCTCTCGCTCCTCTTCCCACCTCCAGTGGGTATCCCTGGCGCTGGTCACCGAGCTCCTGTCCTATCTTTGCATGGCGAGCCAAGGACGGTAGGCAGACTGTTATAGTGAAACCAGTAAAGAGGATTTGACCAGCGGGTGGTGGGTTGCAGGAGTTGGCAGCTTCACCTCCTTGTCCTGCTAATCAAGCTGTGCCAATGCCCTGCCCGGCAAGGCAGCAAGGGTGGTACTACTTGTCATGGAAAATGATAGATGATAATGGTTGAGGGCTAACACAGGACTTTTATGCATTTTTTTATGCACTGACAGATGTAGTGAAGTGACTGAAGTTGCTCCTTATCCAGCATTGAGTAATTACCAGCGGGTAATTACTTAGCCCTATAAATAAATTAAGTATAGGGAGTATCTATAAAATGTGTGGTCTCTTTTTTATCATTCCCACTGGACTACCCTTAATGGAAAATATCATTATTAAAGGTGTATTCAAACCTCAACAGTACGCATGCTGCTCCATTATCTTCTTTGGGTCTGCAGGTTACCTGAAAACCCAGATATGAATCGGTCCTCTAATGCAGCATGTGGAGCTAACCAGGAAGAATTTAGGGCCCTTTAGTGTTTGTCTTAGCAGTAACAAATGTTTCCTTAATCCATCTGTAATGTTTTATTAGTCTTGGCAGGTGTAACTGAACGACAAATATTCAGATCCCTATGGAATATGGAAGGATGTTTAACAAAATTACAACAAACTTTTCTGTCAAACTCCACTCCACCACAAGATTGATGGATGGGAATGTTAGTTTTTAATAACATGCAGTATATCAGATTTAGACAGGACTGAAAATCTGAAGAGCTGAAGAAAACTCATCAAAAAGTCAATACCTTTATTCCTTACTTATCCACAGGAAATCAGCTTGGCGGGTCAACGACACCTACAATTCATACATTCATACATTTGCTGCTTTGCATTAACTGGCACTGTTTACAAGGGGGCGTCCTGTAGTTTAGCCATGACTTCCCCACTTTGATTATAGCCACACACTCTTTATTGCACTTGAACTTATTGGTTTAATAAGAGAAATATTAACTACAAAACAGCAGAAACTACTCTGAGGGGAGGGCACAGTATCACCCATCCTCTTTTCTCACTTACATTTTTCCTGTTGAGGCATGTTATTTGAACTTGCAGTTTCATTTCTAAAAGCTGAACATCAAATTGGAAACCAGTCAACAGTCATAACTCAGCCTGGTCTAATCCTAACAAAAAAAGACACAAGGGCCATATAAATCTACAAAATACAATTATCTACTTGTTAACATGTTGTAGGGAAGGATGGTTGTTGTAAATCTCAGTGCTCGCTGTCACAGAACTAGAAACCTGGAGAAAATGAGATAATTGCACATTGCAGTGTACTGCTAGACAGACAATAAGTGATGGGACGTTGGGAAGCAGCTCACTTACAAGATTACACTTAATTAACAGCACAATGCGAAATGCTTGTGATTCACAGCTTCAGAGAAGGTACTGAAATGTATTGCGCGTAACCTTGCCTTTACATAACATGTGCACACATTACCTCAGCACACTTCCAGCAATTAGCTATTTGCAAAAAATCTCCATATAAATTATAAGCCTGGGTTTTGTGCCACTATTATTAGCATGCTGCAGGCACAGACTCATTTAGTGTCATTAACAGAGCCTCTCAGAGTGTCATCTCTGCTGATAGGGTCAAATCCTCTAAATCCTTTTACACCACATTAGCTAACTGCCTCATATCCCGTCGTGACACGCCACTCAGCTAAGCTTAGCATACCCTCCTCAATGTGTCAACCAGTACGCCTCAAAATGACAGTGATAGTCGCATTATTAATGGAGGAAGGATTGTAAACTGTACACTGCCTGTCAAAAGTTTTGAACACTACTGCACATTTACAAGATGCTGAGCTTTTCTTCTGTTAGTGCACAAGAATTTTGGATAACTACACTCTAAAATGAGACAAAAAGTACTGGTGTAAGAGAGAGTTTTATTGGATGTGATCTAGAAATGGCATCAATCTTAATCACTCTGGATTTGTAGCAGAAAACATCCTGTATATTTGTTGACCCTTCCAGTACACTAGCTTTAATAAAGCACAAATTAAGATGCTGATTCACATTCCTTAAAGATGCAAACCCTAATTTTGTTTAAGTGCTCAAATATACCCTCAGATCCATTAATTTCTGTGAAAGCATTATTTATGAACACAGTATGAATTACTACTTGTTTTCTAATTATAGCTGCAATTCCTGGACACTACTTGAGATTTAATCGATAATGTCAAATGTACATTGTTCATAAAACGTATCAAAGTCATACAAAACTCAAGCTATTATAAAAATAGTGGAAAAGTTGCAAGATTCACTGTCGACTGAGCAGCTTTTTTTTCCAAAAGGTTTAGATCGCTGTCTCAATAACAATGATGGATAATATGGCGAATATGAGCTCACCAGGATGACTCGAAATGCCTGGAAGTTGTTGCAGGTAAAATGGTTTTCATGAAGTAAGGCGAAAAGAGATGTGGGAAAATCCAGCCTGGCAGTTAAGATTAATGCATCATGTGTAACCAGTAATGTCAGTGCTCAGGACACAACCTGCTACACTATCATTGCAAAGTATAATAATAGAGATCAAGAGACATTTTGACCCTCAGAGCAGAAAAATAAAAGAATTTAGGCCAAGCTTCTGCTTTCACTGCTGTGTGTGTGTGTGTGTGTGTGTGTGTGTGCATTTCAGTCTGTGTGAACTGGGCTCATAGAGAATAGCGCACTCAGAAACGAGTGCACATAAGAACGTTAATGTGTCTGTGTTTGTGTGTGTTTTTACACCCTGCTTGGAGCGTCTGGTGGCAGCATCTCCCTGCCTTGTGCACTGGGGAGCTGCCATCTGCTCCTCCAGTGGGAAAAGGGGCGTTTGGCACCGTGTCCAACTCATGACCTTACTCATTCTCTCAGCCGCCGCAACCTCGGAAGCACAGGCAGTTCACGCTGCTAACCAGACGAGGGCGATCACACTCAACACAAGCTGGACTCAGTTTCTGCCAAGTTCCATCACTGATCTTCTGATGTTTTCACACAGCAGGATTTTCTTCAAGTTCAAAATAGAATTTACAGAATTTTTTCTCTGTCACAGAATCTGACAGAAAGCTTTGAAGATGTGATGATAAAGAGGTCTGTGTGGACTTAGGTGTCTGAGATAAGTCTGAGGGACCTTGAGATGATAAATGGGAGAGGAAAGATGAAGAACCAAACGTGAACCTGCTACGTGAATTTGTTTTCATTTTTTCATCTAATCTTTGCTTTTTTGTCTTTGTTTCTACCTCACACAGTTATTTAAATGAAACCATCTGAGAAGTTTAGGTAAATCTTTCTGTGGTGGAGCTGCATTAGAAAAGTAAAGTACACGTTTTAAGTGCAAACTGTACTTCATTACAGCACATGAACCACTTTCCATTGCTGCTAGAACTGGCACAGACGAATGTTTTGAGATGAAAAAGGTTGAATAGAAACAGAAAAGATTTTAAACAGCAGCACAAAGAAGAAATATCAGATACTGGGATCAATTTTTCTTGAAAACTATTATATAGAGCTCCATTTACCTTCAGCAAAACTCCTGTCTGTCAACATACGACTACAGAAGATTTAATCCATTTTAATTCCTACAATATTTACTCAATTCACATATTTCCTGGCATGAAATAGTTCCAAAAACAAAAGCACTCCTCCAAGAGAAAGTGAGAATGCTTATTCCCAATATTTTGAGTCACACACCTAAGCGTTGCCATCCTGGAAATATTGAGACTGATTACATTCTGTTTCAAAACATCTCTGTAGTGTCTCTGTGTTGTAGACTTTGAGTTGCCAGATTTTTCGACTGGTTGCCAGTTTCCAGATTGGCAAGTATGTGGGCGGCTAGATTAAGATGAGAGTCTGTGCAAAGGGCATCATCCCCTCATCTGAGCAACACTGTACAGAGAGGCAGTTTGTCAGAGCACAGCTCAGTCAGTCAGTCAGTGAGCCCATCTGCTCCATAGGCTTACAGCACTGCCCTGGAAGCTCTGTGTGTGTGCGTGTGTGTGTGTGTGTATTAGTGTGCTGAGTCTGAAGGCAGTGTGAGTTACATGCAACATGGAAAGGACAGGAGGAAGTGAGGGAAAAGCTGTGGGGAGAAAGGTGTGGGTTTTGACAGCAGTGAAAATGAAAGCAATCTAAAGGGAATGAGAAAGTGTGAAAATGAGTAAATGTGTTGTAAGCTTTGCACTGGGGAGAGGGTGAAGAAATATGAGGAAGCAGAGGAGGATGAGACACAGAAGTGTGTGTGTGTGGGGGGGGGCGTAGCAGGGAGGAAGAAGAACGAGAGAGGGTGGTGTCAAAAGAGTTCAGATTTTTGCATATGTAAAAAGAAAACAAGCCACGTTTTTAGCTGAAGAGAGGCAATCAGATGATACAGCAGGAGGAGGAGGAGATGTGTGCTTTATGCACGTGTTTATCCCAGAAAAGGTGTGAGGGTGCAAATGAGTGTGAGAGCGGCATATGCATGTAGAAGATAATAATTGCCCACGACTGCTTGAGAGATCTGAATTTTCTTTGTTTTAAGTTATGAGGCCTTGCTCAAGTGAGAAGTAATTGAATATTTTGTCAGTGATTGAATGCCTCTGAGTGATGGGTGTTTGCGAGCAAAGACACACGCACAAAAGCACTCACTCGTATGTAAGCGTGGCACGTAATTGATAATAAATAGTGTGTATGTGTGTGCAATCACGTGCATGCGTGTGTGTATGAAGCAGGCTAACCTTGTCCTAATTACACTGTCTATTCCATCAGTGCTGTGCTCTGGCCTATTTTCACAGCTATAAATTTACCACTCTCCCCTCTGTTGTGATAGATGACCCACTCATTTTAGCCCATCTCTGAAGACTGTGAGCCAGAAAGGAAGTCAGTGAAAGACAGTGGCACCACTTCACTGCTGACGACGGCGATGGAAGTTTCCATGTCCTCAAAACTATTTCTGTGCGTTAAGTTGGTACATTCAGCTGGCGTGGAGGGATCTTGTTGCTGTTTTTGTTTTTCAGGATGAGGAAAGCCTCGAAAAACACTGAATAAATTTAGGAGCTGAACGTGCAATCTGGAGATCTCAAGAGTGTTTTGTGCGGTGGCCGCAAGAGCTCAACACACTGCATCGTACGGAAACGCATGCAAATAGACAGAACACAAGCAAATTCAGAGATCATCATCAAGTCCACAACACATGCGCAGAATTTAGAAAGCGTGCTGTAAATTCAGACAACACAAAACAATACAGAGATACTGTGAATACAAAAAAAAAAAACAACTGAAGTGTTTCCAGAGGACACTAAAACAGGATGAACACGGCTTGGAGACTTGAAATAACTGAAGTCTTTGTATCATGTGTTTATGTGTCTGTTGTGGATTTCAGATTTCTGCTACTGCTCTACTCTGAGACCACTGCACGCCACTCATAGGACCATGCAGAGTCGTTTAAAAGATTTATATCTTGTGATAAATATCAACATTTACTAACCTGTATCATAATCATTCAGAATTCTGCTTTTTTTGCTCTGTGAGGCCCTGCGAGTTGTGTAGGGTCACTTTTTGTGTAAGCGCAGAGTGAAGCAGAAGCAGAAGTCAGAAATCCAAATACAATACATGAATCTGACTTCCATAACTTCTTTGAGTCACATAAGAAATGCATCCAAGCCGTGTTCATCACATTTTAGTGTCCTGTGGAAACACTTTTTCAGTATGTGTAGCATGTTGTCTGCATTGTGTTGTGTTGTCTGAATTTGCAGTGTGTTTTCTAAATGCTGCGCAAGTGTTGTGAAATTTCTTAATTAGCTTGTTTTGATCGTTTTTACATTCACAAAATCTGCTCTTCTTTGCTGCCACAGTGCACCGATCATGTATGATTATGTCGTCCAGGTTATCATGAAATGTTAGTAGTGGTTATAGATGATAGAAGGCTCTATATTGACAAGCATCTCTCTTCTCCAATTTAAGGGAGTTTTATGGTTGCTGTCCACTGTTCTTCACCTCTAATGGTGCAAGGAAAGAAACAAGAGGTCAAAAAAATGTCATAGATTTGTAAATATCATCACCTACTGCTTTTCGCCATTAATCTCCACAATCTTTTACACTTAATTAATAGAGGCGATTCACCAGGCGTTAACTGGTCGCTGGGGCTCAAGGATCTTGCAGCCTAATCAGTGCGTCAACTTTGAATTCAAGCGTTGAAATAAATAAATAAAAGCATGGAAATCCCACTTGTAGGCCATTGATGTGACAGCAGTGATAACCAGTTATGTTAAGCATGTTTATGTAAATACGTGTTGATTTAACGTCGAGTTGTTTCTCCATCTACTTTTATAATCCGCACAGTAAACAAACCCAGAGACACTTTGTAAATGCTTGCGCTACAGTTCAGGTCCAAACAGACCAAAATAATTCATCTGTATAAACCAGAGCTGCAGTGGATTTGACACTAAAACAAGGGACAGTGAAAACATGTATGATGATATAAAATGTGACTTATTCTTTCGACCTTAACCTCTAATCTGTGTGGCAGCAGTCACTATGGCCATGTTCCAACATACAGCCTCCGCTCCCACCCCTTTGACCTTGCAGATGTCCCTTTGTGGATCTGTTGGGACAGTCTACCTGCAGGTGTGAAGGCAACTGTGTGTAAACACCACTGAGCAAATCACCACGCACAGTTACACACACGGCTATTCATTTAGATGGACTAGTGAATATAATGCCATTGAACAACTTCATGGCGGCCCAATTACTAAATTCCAAACCCTTATTATCTCCTACTTCTTTAAAAAAGGAGGTACAAGGATACAGTCACCTTTTTTCTGCTCTGACTTAATAAGATATCCACATCCCCATATGTACACTGGCAGAGGTTTTTGTCATTTTCATAATTCCTCCATAAAATGACTCCTGAGGGTGATATCCAGTTCATTGGACTGTCTCAGACAGCTGAAACCTCATATTAGCTTCAGATTAACTTTTGCTGCAGGGATATCTTCACAGACAATATTAACAGGAGGATCTGGATTCAAGCAACCAGTAACTCTTTCTATCTACATATGGGCATGCTCATGTTGTGTTATGATGTACTTTAATTGAACTGAAATCATGTGGACTTCCTTTTTAGTGATCCATCTGCAGGAAGCAGGTTAGCTCCCTGAATTAGCACCACATTTGAAAGGGTCAAATACCAATCTCATAATATAACCAACCCTATTTTAAGCTGAAGACATAAGGGCCTGACACAGCCTCGTGCTACGTTATTGGACAGTGTATTTCTTATATTTTGGTAATAACACAGAGATGGATGTCTCTTCCTGGGTCCTGCACACAGTGAAGCACAGTTGCAGGAAAGGGTTATGGGCTACAGCTGCTGCCTCTATCTCTAGATTCAGGGCAAATCAGAGGGACTAACGCAAGCAGATGTGCACATACGCACGCACACACACACACAGACAGTCGAATATTTTTATGCATGCACATACATAAAGATGCTTGAATGCAAAGACACCATTCAAACACACGCTCTCACACAGAGAGACACAACATCTCCCACACACACAGTACGGTTCCACTTCAAAGGCTAAAAGATTCTGACATTATCTGTTATACTGAAGGCACAACATGCTCTAAAACTTACATTTTAAACATCAGATGCTCTTTGATATCCTATCTATCACATCAAATTAGAGCTGTCTCTCTCTAATTATATGCTATGCCAAACAACATAGATAACACCAATGAGCATTAATATTTGAAGTTCAGAGCAACATTCAGCCAATCTTTCATGTTTTTGCACAGCTAACACTGAGGTTGACCTTCAGAGAGCAAGATGTAGTTAAATAAAGGGGTAAGAAGAGGTTTGATGTTTTTTTTATCAAGAGTTAACTTTTGGAAGACCTGAAAGCTTTAATGAATGCTCTGAGATCTTATCCCTAAACTTCAGCACATTGACGTCCTGTCCTGCCTGTGAGTTGCATGTGTGTGATCTATGAGCAATCGCCCGCAGCCTGTTATGAGCAACCACAGCACAGCTATAAATCCCATCAGGATAAGCCTTAAACCGCACCCACTTCAAAATGCCCTTGGCCTGACACACAATAGCCATGGCTCAGTGTAACACATCCACGCGGCCTTGACCCTCGCAGAGGAAGCAGCGGCGCAATGAGATTTACTGCTGTGGAAGGATAACGCGAAAAGTCACTTCCTGTGGAGATGTGAAGGGTGATCACGTGACGGGTGGGAGAGGACAGGGGTCCCCTCTGGATGCCAAGTGGGTCAACCCTGCATTCATGCCTCACAATCCCCACGTGACGTCACAATAATACCCTAATGGCCGTCTGTCAAACTATCAACCCATCAATGGGACACGGATGAGCCGTTGCCATGACGGCAGTCATAAAGCCGGCAGTACAGAGAGAGATGGTGCGTAAATACGGTTTTATATCACACAGAGCCTGACATTTAGGAGACGTGAGCTACAGCCCTAAAAACTATATACTGTAGCTGCAGCACAAAGTCACATGGACGTGTTGCTCAACATGTGACTTCCGTGTGCAACATGCAGAAGTAAATCAGGGCAGAGTATATCTCTGCAACATGGATATACAGACCATGCTTAGTTTAAGCTCTATCAAAAGGTATTTTTGATAACATTGAATCAAATGTTTTGGGCTGCTTAAGGAAGTATCTAGCAAACTTATTGTAGATATTTCTCTAAGGCACAGTGACGCTATTCTAAGCAAAGCTAACAATCCTAACATGAGCATGATAACATGCTGAAGTTTAACAGGTATGATGTTTCTAATCTTAGTTTAGTGTGTTGGAATGCTAACATTTGTTCATCAGTACTGAACACAAACTACAGCTGAGGCTGATGGGAATGCCGTTAGATTTGCAGGGTTTTGGTTTTCAGCAACCAAAACATTGAACAAGGAATTAATGTCCGTACAAAATGTCACGGCGTCCCATCCAGTAGCTGTTGATGTGTTTCAGTTTGGGCCAAAGTGGCGGACAATCAAACCAAGACGTGGAAACTGCCATCTTGAGAGCCACACCGCTCGCATGGCCCAGTTCACACACACTAATCTAGAGTCTGTGCTCCTGCAACATTATTTTTGAGATCTTCACAAATATCATTAAACACTCTGACTTGTGCAATTTGTTTCAGTATCATGAAACCAATTTCAAACCATTACAAATCTTCTTAAGACATTAACTGAGCTTCAGCGTTACTTGTAACTCACTCCTTAGGAATGCTTTAATGTCAGTGTTTCCTCCTAATACAGCTGTGCACCTCATTGTTGAATCTGACTTGTAGAACCATTGGTTTAAAAGCTACTTGGTCAGGATGCGAGTCCAAATATTGTTGATCATCCTCACTAGTTCTTCTCCATTTTGTGAGTGGGGAAACATTTTTTTTTCCACTCTCATCATTCACTTTCTTTGCGTGGTGTACGCAGTCAAAAAAAAAAAAAAATCATACACAGTACAAAGTGCAGTAGCCATTATGTAAAAACACGAGTACTCTCTCTTTGTGGAGAGGTGAAATGGCTCTATTCATGCTGTAGCTCCAGTGCAGTTTGAATTGGACAGGCTGCACCGGGTCTGACATTTCCCCCAACTCAACAACATTTGTATTTACCACCAAAATTCAACATCGTGTCAATGTCTATAAAAGCTGAAAACAATTAAATAAACTTCTATTATTCCGGTGTGTTCCAATGTGTAATTTATAAATTAGAGACAGTTTTACTCCTTTTTAAGCTTAATCAACTGGCTCCCGTGAGGTTTGCTTCCCATTGTGGTTAGAATATCACCACTGAGACTCTTTGCCTTGTTAAACTGCACTGAAGCAGGTAATGTGGATCTTTGCTGATAGGATTTCTGAGTCAGAGAGGATGTTGACCTTGACATAGTAACACGGAGTGGCATGAATTAATTTCTATGCTCTATTCACAGTGTGAGTGGGCGACGTTTTTGCAAGTGAGTTTGTTCTGGTATTTTAGAACATTTTAAAATGTTTTCTCTGCTGTGACTCATCTAAAAAATCCACAGACTTCGGAGGTAACGGCACAACTCCTCTCTGGGGACATCTCATCTCTGCTTTTTAGGCATCATAAATAACAGAAGGTAGGAAAATAAGGTGGCTCACGTCACATTTGAAATCTGTTTGTGTGTGACAACAGCAGTAAAAGACATGAAATGATTCGGCAATCAGAAGGGATGCTCAATTTCTATTCAATGTGCAGGACAGTAAGACAACAATCTGAATCCGACTACAAAGTGCTTCCATGCTTGCCTCTTACTGTCTGGACACGTAAGAGGCCTTTTAATAGCGCAGGATGAGCACTTCATAATGCAGGTGCATTATAAGAGAGACAAGCAGGGAAGAAATGAGGAGACAACAGGAGTTCTCCACAGTGATTCAGGGAAATTGCCACAGTCTCCTTCTCTTTGTGTGCAGACAGCTAGGAGAGAGTAATGCATCAATCACAGCTGTCCTTTGCAGCCCTGCTCTCCTCCCTACATTCTCATTCACAGAGTGTGCTGCTTTGATCACAGTGTTTCAACACTGTGGTCGTATCCTTTCTGTCTCTTCTCTGCGAAGCTATCATTGATCTGATTATCCCCTGGCAAATGCTGCGTGTCTCACTTTGACCTAAAAAGGAAAGCATGAATTAATCTGCCACAGAGAGAGTTGTATGATTAATTTGTTATCAAGCGACGGAGCACCTTTTGTGTGCAGATACTGTACAAAAGCTGGTGTCAAATGCAACCTCCAGATCCAATTCTAACACCGCTAGCATGGCCTATTGTAAGTGTGATGTCAGCTGCACCCTCTCATCCTCCAGCCCGAGGAGACTCCCGTCAGGGGCCTTATGGGAAGGATTGAGAGGACTTCTGTGATTGGAGCTTCCTGTTATCTCCTAACCACAGCAACACGGCTGGCAGGACCCCTGTTTCTGCAAAAAACTGGTGATAAGTGTGCACACATGCGGGTCTGCTGAGGTGTACATGTGCATGTGCGTGTGAATGTCAACAGCTATGGTTGTATGCAAATGCATTCCTCTGTGTGCATGTGTGATATAGGAACTGGAGGAAAAGAGAAACTACAAATGCAGATCGTGTGTGTGTGTGTGTGTATAAAGGAATGACAGTGGCTTAACACTGAATATGTGGCTGTATGTGAGAATCTGTCATGTTTGTGGGTATCATCCTCAAATTCAATCTGATGCAATACTGTTTCAAATTTCCATTAAAATGACCATGCATAAGCCCCCCCCCCAGATCCAGATGTTTATGACTGGGATTTGTACAATTGGCACTCACTAAAATCTCCATCCTCTTAAGTCAGTTCTGTCTATAACTGAGTCCTATAATTCTTATTTCCTTAAAAATCTACTAGTGTTGGAAGAATATTGCAACTTGGTTGGTGCACTAGAATAAAGTGAAAAAACTTGAATAGAAAATACTTAAAACAAATGGATTTGTACTGGAAACAAGTTTTGCTTAACGCAAACAATAGCTGCAATAATCAATAATTTTATATTAATAATCAATTCAAATTGGCTGCTCATAGTGGCAAACCTACAGACAGAGATCACCCACCTCGTCAGTCCTCAGTTCTAATGAAGATTTTAACCACTTTCAGCTCATTATCTTTGGTAGCCTGCATCTTTATTGTTTTGGTTCAGTCTCATCGCTCCCTTTAACTTTGGTTCCAGCCACTGCAGGATTTCTTATCAGTGAAAAGGCTCTGACAGTCCTACTGAATACTGCCAGCACTGCCCAGCACATAACAGGATACAGAAAAAGTCAGCAACTAGCTGGTGAACATAGTGGAGCATTTAGCATTTAACTATGATGCTAATGTTGGTCGGTGTCTGCTAGCTGTGTAAATAATATGTTAACACATGGATTATATCAAACATATAGGTGGTAGGTAAAGGTTGAAGATGTGTGCAGCTTATTGCACTGCAATCCATAGACGTATGAATTAATAATAAGGAATATTTTTTCAGTGTATTTGTTATCTGGACTAGAGTTTACTGTAAACACAAATCTACTTCAATACAACTTTTGAACACTTGTTCCTAACATCTCACGTTCTTATCTGCAGTTATTCTCTGAGAGCTGCAGCCTCTTATCTTTGCTGTAAGCAGCACTGACAGACTACACTGCCTCGAGAACTGCTTGAAAGCTGCAACACCAGTTTCCAGGTGTACAGGGAGCCAGTCCTGCTGGGTTTTAAATGCAAGCTCTGAAGCTTCTGGAAGAGGCGCTGGAAAGTCTCACATCCTCATCCATTATTGATAGCGCCCTAAGCCTTCCTTGTGCTTTGGATGACAAACTAAAACCAGAAATGGCAACTCTGTAGCATAATACTGAAGGAAGGGCTGTGTTTGAAATTTGAATTTCACTGGCTTGTCCAGCAGTGAGTCATCCTTTGATGTCTCATCAGTGTGTTTGCAAGGAATAGCAATTAACGGCCAATAAATCAAGTCAGTGGTGAATCCAGCCCCTGATGGTTAGTGAGGAGAAGGGAGTTAAAGGTTAGCGGTCCAAAGCTACGGCAATATGCGTGCATTCGTACTCAATTACAACGTTCAGTTGGTTTAATTAAATTAAAAGCAACATTACCAGTTGAGTGCTGAGGTCAGGCAAAGGACTTACATTGGCAGTTCATTTCTCACAAGCCTTGATCTGAGTGGGCGGAGGTTTCCTGAAAGAGATTCGAGGAAAACTGAGTCAGTGTTAATGTCTGTTATGAACCCATACAACCGTGTCATTCTTTGCTTGTTGGCCAATAAGAAAACCTGAGCACATTTCGCTACAGACACACGGACAAACACACACATGGACGCACACAGAGCTGGGGATAAGGCTTCGCCATGCAGCATTGCGAATCGGGTTAAAATAATCTGATTGAGAACCAGTGCTTGAGGGCAACTTATGTTCAGGCTCAGGCCAGCAAAGTATCAGCAAGCAGCTCCACCTCGTTGTCTACTTTGCTCCACGCTGCCCTACTTTCTCTCTGTCGCCTTCCTCTCCCTCTCCCACACCTTGGAGGGTAGCACAAAGGCACCGGCTCGCTTTAGCACATTTCAATCATGACAGTCTCCCACTCATCCATATTCCAGCCGCTTTATAACACCTGCAGTGTTACAGAGGCTATGACAATGTTGGATCAGGGCACTTTTCACCCCAGGTCTAAGCAAACAGTCCTACACTCACCATGTGTCCTGTCTGATAACACACAGGTCCACACTGAGGAGCACGGACACAAGATTGTGTGTGTGCGTGTGTGTGCCGTTGGACATCTACATTATTTATTTGTATGTATGCTTGATTTTATTATATTTATTCATAGCGCCTGTGTTAATTATACATTACAACCCTGACATAACACACCACATACACTGTCTCTACTTTCTTTTTAGCACCTCCACTGCCAGAGTTCAAGCTTCTCTGCATCAACTACAAAGCCCCATGCTGACAAGTGGCATCTAAAATCTGTGAGAGAACGACTCTCCAGGGTCATACGTCAAACTACATCCTGACACTCCTATTTTTGCATTATGGATTCCTCTTTTCTCCAAAAATTCAGTAAGAAGACGTCTCTGTTCATCCGTGCGACAAGCACCCACACATACAGTGTATAGAAACGTAGCACCTTGATGTCCACATTTAAATTCTTCACTGTTTTATGCAGCTGTTTTACACATGTTGAACTCACAGCATAAAAACTGTTGGCTATTGTCTTATATTTTGGGCATTTATCTGTTGGTAATCTTTGATGGTTGCAAACGTGCAACGATACTCAGTGAGTGGATGATGCATAAATACACGTTGTTCAATGCAAAACATCATAACAGTATTCACATAGGAGCCTGTTATAGGTTTTTGAATGTGACGTAAATGGTGTTTCTAATTCTACACACAGATCTTTATCAGTTTGTCTTAAAACAGACATACCCTCAGCTCCCTGCAGTTCCCCATCAGTAGGGGTTTAGAAATATAATTCTTAAATTGTGAGGACAGACTAACATTCACAACTGTGGTGTCAAATGGACGCCCCCAAAACATTTTCATAATTTATGAGCATCCTTGGTATTTCTTTTCTACCTACGATATCTTCAAACACTTTTATGCACAGTTGCTAACTAACTGACTGCATTGCTGACACCCAAAAAGTATTGAAATTGTTAGTGGTGCCTCCTGACGTCCTCTGAAATGTGAAACTTCCCAAGTACCTGGTTGCATGTAAAAAAGAGCTGCCGTTGGGGTAAAAGGAAAAATCAAAGCCAGAATAAGTCCAGGTTAACCAAGAAATTGGTAAACATGCAGGATGAACCTAAAATAAAACCAAGAGACAGTGAAGGCTTGAAAATGCTAAGCTGCCACTCTGGTGGGCTTAAATGAAAAGATCTGCTGCCCTTCAGCCAGCTTTGATGATGTAGCGAACACAAAAGGTTGTGTTCCTTTGCCAAAGCATCCAGAAAGGCCTGGACACACTGCTCTGCCCCAAACTTCCACAACCATTGTAAAATTTGTAAAAACAGTTTCACTACAGTGGTTAGCTTTGGTTTCCCAGACAGAGTCAACAAACACAAAACTCAAAAGTGCTGTGACCTTTTACAATAAAATGTCAAAAACAATTGCACAGACACACAAACACACACCTCTTAACAGTGTTAAAGGTCATATCATGTCGCCTTCAAGAAGACGAATGACAGGAAACAAGAGCACAGTCCAACATCACCTGTAATAAAGTAAATAAGATCAAGATAGATCACACTCAGCGTACACAGAAAATAAAAGCAATTTTAATGTAAGTAAGACACACAGTGACTGCTAATACGTTGGATAAAAATAGTGAAGGATAATGGGTGAAGCTGATTCTCCCTCTCTTTTTCCATGTACAGCCAAGGCTACATCAGGAAGCCATTAGCATGCTTGGGATGCCTGGGAGAACAGAAACTCACACATTTTTAAGCTCATTCATAAAGCAGAGATGAACTTGAATCGAAGACAAATGAATGAAGGGCACTTTATGGAGTTTTGGGGATTGAATTGGGAATGGGATTCATGCCAAACCACCCTTCTCTCTCACTTCATCGCCCACTGCAGATTCGAAGGACTAATGTCAAACTGCACTTCACGGCACCGGGTTTGTTGGGGCAGAGTAAGATAAATTAGAAATGAGATTGGGAAACAGACTGAGGCATCAGGCCAGAGGGATCTGCTGATTGGGCTCTTCATTTAGGGAATGCATTATAAATGTCTGCTCACTGGCTGTGGAAAATCTCTCTCACTGATGGAAATTGGCCTCAATTGAGGGACAATTACATTAGATTAGATGTTTCGTATTTTGCAGTTAAATTGAGTGCATTGATTATTGAGGATCACTTCTTGCCACAGCAGTCTTGCAAGCAGAAAAAGCCTAAATTGTAATTTAAAAAAACATTTATTTAGCATTTCAGTGAAGGAACTCAGCTAAAAATTGGGGATACATGTTATGGGAGCCCGTGTTCTAACATTGTCGTTACCAGAGGTAGTCAGTATCAACTTTTTGCAATAAATTGCACCTGTAAGAGTACTTTCAATACATTTCATTCATACTAAAATCCATTTTAATTTGGTCCAGTACTTTCCTTTGTGTCAATAAATCACAAGATCACTGATGTACATGTTTAATACAAACCAGTGTGTTACGGCTCTTGTTAAATGAATCTAGTTGCATCTGGTTGTCAGCTGAACAGTCTGGAGGATGATCCGAGCTCCTCTGAGTCACTCTTCTTTTGAAAACTGGGTCTGTCATTAATTAGTTGCTGAACTGTGTCGCTGTGAACCGACTGGGTTATCACTGTGTTGTTGGTAAAAACACGCACACACTCACGGATGGCAACTCTCTCCACCGGGTTACGTGGTCCCCACCTCTTGTACTTTCACTTAAGTAGTTTTTTTCTGCCCACATAAGAATACTATACTTATGTGAGATATGACAAAGTATCATTGTAATGCCACCTATCTATTCTGGTCTGATTCCAAAATGCAGGGATGAAGGCCAAAGTTGTGGAAATAATTGGCTCTAAATCAAACAATCCGTTGTTGTCGTTTCTCAACCATGAAATCCAATTACTGCATGACCTGCGGGTCGCTACGTCCAGGTGTGTTATTGAGCAAACATTGATTATTCAAAGGCTCCGACTGCAGTATGAAAATTGTGCACACAGTTACATAAATGTTATAGAAACTATATTGAGCTGAAGAGGAAAAGGCTGGTGGAAAGGCCAACAGACACGAGAGTCCTTTAGAAAATCTGTTGGGCCATTTCATGAGGATGAGGATGAGGACTTCTCCAACTTATATAATTTTGTAGTATTCAGTGAGCAGATGGGAGGCAACTTGAGTGCGACTGAAGATGAATCTCACAAGTGAGGCAGTGTGACAACGCTTTTGGAGAGAATCGGGCTCCTTCCAAAAATCCCTGCATGTTATAATTATGCTAATGACTCAGTCGCTGGCAGCGGATGTGGCAACTAGATTAAATGTGGTCACCGCAATAATGGAAGTTGTGAGAGTGTGTGTGTGTGTGTGTGTGTGCGCGAGAGAGAGAGAGAGAGAGGTGTGAGTGCATATGGCAGCAAAGCATATGCCAACATTATGTTCATTTATTAATGTTCATTTTAAAAAAAATAACCCTTTTTAATTTCTTTGATCTTGAAATAAAGTAAAAAGTTTAGGTAATATCAATCCTGAACTAGCTGAGGCAGCTGATAAAAATAAAAAAATAACTTTTGTTGTTTCATGAAGAGTAACAGTTCACAAGATGTAATCAGACTTTCTTGCTGAAGTCTTGGAAAGCTTTGTGAATCTTTGAGTGAACAGATGCTGTCTTGTTCACGGTGACTTTTAAATGGTATTGTCTTTTTTTCCTTCTCTGGCTCTTCTGTAGTGATGTATTCTGGGGAACGCTGTCTGGTATTCATCAAGATGGTAAATCTCACTAATGAGCTCTATTCAAAATGTTAAACACCCTCTCTTTTGCTCTGTCATACCCTATTTTAATGGTTCAAGTTCAACGACAAGTGCAGCGGGAGTGCGGTAGGTCTTGAGCGCACAGATCGCGTTCAAGAACACCAGCTCCAGTACTAAAGGGCTGGTAGAAGGGGAATACACATCGCAGGGCGTGGTTGATAATAAATAAGCCCTGAGCCAGTCTCATCACTGGTCTCATCTCTCAGATAACAGCTGATCCAATCACACTGATACGGTGGTGACAACTTTTAAACAAATGGAAAGACGCCTCTCCAGGAATTCATATTGTTATCTGGACACTAACACACATAACATCACAAATCAAAACGGCAGATGGTGTGTTTTTTAGTTTGCTTAATTTGTACCCCAATGACAGAAATAAAAAAATTACAACATCCATCCGAACTATATGTTTTAATTCTATTGTATTTCACATCATGAATGGTCACGTCTCATATTAAATGTAACACACAGTGTGGACATTGGCCTGTGGTCTGTAAACACTCTTGCCATTAGATGATGCAGGAATTTAATGAACTGAACCTTAACCTTCATGTATAAAGCAGCTGTGAGCAACAGATATAGTGTAAGAATCATCACGTGTGATTCAGAATCCTCCAGTAATCGCACAAGAGAAGCAACATCTCAGACTGAAGCAAATGTGCACGAGACAAACTCGGATTACAATATACACAGTGTGGCTTCATTCTCTGCTCAGGACGCCGTTACTCCACCACATCTTTATATTGCTAATAGTTGCTTAATGCTATACCAAGGCTGAATGCCATATAAAGGAGCTATAAAGAGTGCTTAAACCAATAAAACTACTAGTTACTCCACATCAATGAAAGCACAGAAATCCTCTGCTCTGCTGCAGATCAGACAGTGTTTGAGGACTACCGTCTGTTTTCGTATCCGCTCTCTGAACTCCCTCTCTGCTCTTAGTGAGGGGATGGAGTACGCACTAGAAAAACAGCCAGCTCAGTCCGTCCTCAGGGCTAAAAAGTCACGCTCAAGAATAAGTTGAAAATAAAACTCTTTCAGGGGATCCCCAAGTTTCTGCTGTCGACCGTCTTTAGAACTTTAATGAGTTTGCACTTTGGTTTCAAAAGTTCTAAATAAACCATTAGGTCTACAGGGATGCAGTGTCAGTGCTAGACAAAGATCATTGCTACTTTGTTTTAATCTTTTTATTAGACCTTGAATAAACCCACACAGGACCCATACAAATAAAGTAAAATATTTGATTTGAACACCATGCATTACTGTGTAGCTTCCACAACAGCCCCCTACTTCTCATTATCCCATCATATTAATCACTGATATCCCCTGACCTCATAACTCAAGGTGATTCAGAAAATAAATACAATACTAATAAAAATCAATGAATAAGTAAATTAGGTAATGCAATTCTAATCTCTTATAATGTACTTAAAAAGACAAAGAAAATGTCTTTCATTTTGCTTTCAGACCTCCTGGTTTCTGCATATTTTAACCTATTTTTTTCTATCATTACTATTTTACAAATATAGTTTTAAGACTGTAGCTTTAGGCGGGTTTCTCCAAGTTCAGAGAACATTTTGTAAAAGTTTGTTTTGGGAACATCAGTTTCTTTTGCTTCCATTTCCTGTAAATGTTTCAATGTCACCACCGGAAGTTTCTGTAGACAGGATTTCATTTAAATATAATTGCTTTAACCTTCTGTTGCTCTTGATATAATTCTCTGTTGACCCAGTTCTTACTTGGCAGTTGTATCCCAAACCACTTTTGAGCTTTCTGTAATCCAAGGGCCAGATAATAATGGCAGAAAAAAGGTAACTGAAGACCTAATTTTCTATTGGACAGTTCTGTTCAAAACTCTGATGAATCGAGAAATTTCTTTTTGTATATTCATAAACCTGACCTATTTTGGTTCAAGCTGACACTAAGTGAAACCTACACCATTTGTTTACTTCTCTTTGCCTGTGTCATTTCTAGATGAAGAAGTTTCCATCTCAATGATTCCCTAGAGGAGTTGGATCCTTTTATGCCCCAAGATTAAAAGGTACCAGTCAATTAGACGTACAAATCAATTAGCAGAACCACTTAATTAGATTAGATGAAGCTTGAAACAATCGTCCCTGTTCTTATGTATTCAATCCTTCAAATGCTCCCTCTTTGCAATCAATACATATACCCTCTTAAAGTGTTTTTATTGTTAAGAAGTTGGGATGCTTGAATAAAATAAAGGACAGAGCCTTATATTGTAAATGATAATGTCCTATTCAATGTAAATTGTGTAAATTTTCCCGTTGTGGGACTAATAAAGGAATATCTTATCTTATCTTCAACCCTCTGAGACAGGACTGATTATTGTGTGTACCTCCCTCTGTCTTTGTGTTACACACTGAACCTTCCCTTCTATATAATTTTTGTAGAAGCGTTAAGTATAAGACGCTACGTCAATCTTGCTGTGTGCTGCCTTTATCTGTACCTGTTATAAGCCAGAGAATCCATACATGTTTCAGCCGTGGACAGTCGAGTGGCAGACGGTGTAAATGGAGACTGCTGGTAAAATGCGGGCCGACTGTGAACGCAGCACGAAAGCTCTGCAGGACCTGGCTCAAGAGAGAGATGCACTGCCTTCAGCCAATATGTGCACATATGCAGCCACACACACACACACACACACAGCACAATGTACATATGCGCTTGTGCATGGATACCTTTATTAGACAGAAAAACAAACACACACAGTCACACAAAGTCATCCACACCACACGCACACACACACACAAACACACAAGGGACAGAGAAGCAGATGACACCTGTCTCTCTCTACCTGTCTGTCTATCTCTTGGGGGCTGCAGCTGCTATGACACACCGTTAAAATGTTGAGGAGAGAAGTGAAATTAAGACTTATTTTGCATCATCAGCCATAAACATACATTCTCCACACACACACACACACAGTCTGGGACTCCTTTGACAGATGGATCAAGGGAGCATTGAGGGAAGGATGGAAATAGTGATTTGGACTAAATTACCACATGACATTTCTTTAGACTGCTTTTAAGCGTCAGAAACAATCTACCTCTGCTTCCTCCGTCTGTGCAAAAAGGGATTATTTAGCACATACTTGAAATTATGTGAGTGAAGGTTGTGGGATGAAATTGATGGGAATGAAAGCCCACTGTTCTTTCTATGTTGTAACTGTGAAATAATCTGTCCATGTGTGTATATGTGGGCAGTATATAATGCATCTAGACTTTAGTCTCATCACCTCAGGGCTTGTGAGTGGATGTGTTTGTGTGCAGTTTTGTTTCATAGTTGTTTATTATTACTTAAAATGCTGCTGCTGTTTAATGAGCATGGCATCCAGTTGATTATTGATTTATCAATGTTGACTACAAACAGCTCATTCTGTAGCTTGGGTGTTCTGGCTAAATTGACCTCTGGCCGTCTCTCACATATATTAAAAAGGCAGATTCAAGGTGAAATCTCATGTATTAGAGACATGCCAAGAATGTACAACTGGTCCTCGTGTTACTGTCAGAAATGTTGCAGAAGCCTGTATGGCATATTACGTTACTTTATTACGAAAGTATTATTATTCGTACTGTATGTATAAACTAGGGAACAAATGCTTCCAGCACATTTTTTATTTTTTTTTATTTACTGTTATTTAACCAGGAAGTCCCATTGAGATTAGAAATCTCTTTTACAAGGGAGACCTGGCCAAGGTAGCAACCATACAAAATCAAAAGCTATATAAACCAGATACATAAATAGACAAACAGTAAAATAATAAAACAGATTGACAAATATTCCCAAAGACAAAGAATCTGCGACATTACATGTTTTCTTTTGACAGGTGCAAATTTTACATACAGGCACACAATTCAGTGCAGATATTTCAAGGAATGAAATCAGTTTGTGTAAAAAGATTTATATTATTAGTTGTAAAAAAACCAAACTTCTAAAACACAGTGCTACTTTGAGGTAAACGCTAATGTGAGCATGGTAATAAGCTCATAATGCTAACGTGCTGATGTTTACCAGGTATAATGTCTATCATGTTCACCATGTTAGTATAGCGTGTAAGCAAGCTAACATTTGCTAATTAGCACTGAAGTACGCCTGAGGCTTACGGGAATGTCATTGGTGACATTTCCATTTGCTGGTGGCACCATGTGAAACACTAAGGAAGGTTATTACACTTCTTGTCTTATGGCTGACATGAATGTCTGAACCAACTTTCATTGCAATCCATCCAATAATTAGATATTTCAGCCTGAACCAAAGTAGTGGACCAACTGACCCACAGACCAGCACATCCATAGAGCTATGCTGCTAGCACGGCTAATCAAAACGCAGAGGCTGGCTGCAAATTAATGTCGTCCATCACACACGCAGACAGGCCTACTTTAGTAAATGCATGTCAGTATTGTAGATACAGTCAATGACTACAGTATAGCAGGTTACAGCCGCCAGCCGAGCTCTGCAGCCAACCAAGATGAACTCGTGTCAGTGAAGCTACCGGGGAACAATGTGACCATTCTGCCTCTCAGCAAGGTTGCTGAATGGCAATGTGGGTAATGCTAAGTGAGCCTCGGGATAACAAGTGTCTAGATCGGGCAAACCACAGTGTGTGAGTACTGGGTCTCGCTGGTAACATGATTATTTCCCATGTTGTGATGGGACCATGCAATAAAAGCATCACCATAGAGAGACGTGTTGCAATTTAGTTTTATTTTCAGCTATTTAACAAGGTGTGAATAGAATCCCATCACTGATCCATGAAAACAGAGGTGCAATATGACACCTTAAATTTTCAATTACACTGGTAGGTAGAAGCCATTACTGTTATTAAACTCTCTCCTGTCTTTATTGCAGGATGAAACTCAGGAGACACTTCCCAAGCCCCTGTGGGAGACATAGATATATACGTGTAGCTGAATAAGTTACATTCAATTACAGCCTGCTGAGACCCATGGCATTACCAATGATGCTATTACCGCTGTCTGGGATATGGCCGTTGGTATTGCCAACAACCTGGCTATGGCAGTGATTCTCAATTTAAAATCCTGTTTATTGGTTTAGAACAGCTGCTGACGGCAAAAAGTCAAACCTCATTCCCTCCCCACCACTGTGATGTTGTTAGTCTTGAACATAGCGTCAGCGGGCTCGCTGTGCGTTACAGGCTAGCAAATGCCCATTTGAAAAGAGAGAATGAGTACAGAAGACAGTAGGTAGGGGGGGATTAAAACTTAACTGAAACAAATGATGTGCTTGCAGCACCTGACCAGACGGCCCAGATTCATGGGAAGCTAAAGATGGATGGGTGCTGGTGGGGAGGCTTGCACGAGATGAGGGGATTGGATTTTACAGAGGCAAACAAGATGGATGGATGCAGACCAAGCCACCCTGTCTCCACGGCCAGTGGCTCTGCCGTCTGATGCATCAGAGAGGCCGGTGAAAGGAGGGCCAGCACGTCACATTTAACGGACAGCAAGGAGGGAGGACAGGCGTGCTGGAAAGTAGGACAAGAACAGGCTGGCCTACTGTAAAAGCCCATGGGATGTTCATAGATAAAGAAAGACCACTCACACTGACAGCAGAGTGCTGCATTTACTGAGCCGCAACAATAGCCTGTTAAGACGGCGAGACGGCAAGAAAGCAGCGTATCTTTATATTTGTTTGTTTATGTGCTATTTATACCAGCCTACGTCAATGGATTAGTCCCCAGCTATATTACAGGTTTAGGCTAAAACTAAGTACTATTTACCTCATTCATTTCCACAATAGCAGTGATTTAAAGTGGCCTGCGAATCACATATAGTAATGCTTCAGAGGCCAATGTCTGTGAATGTGAGGTCACAGTCTTAAAATATCTGAAATCATGCAGCATATTCACAGCCATTAGAGAAACCTGATGTATGACACAGTGACATGCAATTAGTGTAACAGCCTCAAGGTTATTACAATTCAGAATTCCCCCAAGACAAATGGTGTCAGAATCGGGTGGTTTAGTGCTCGTCTGACCTGGAAAAGACAGCGTAGCTGCTAAGTGCTCACTTTAATGGGTTAAAAGGTTACTTTTTCTTTAACCACCATAAGTTTATAAACAGTGCAATCCAATTATATTCATCCTCCCGCTTCCACAGAGATACCAAAGAATGAGAAGCATCAGTAAACCACTTTAAGTGAGCGAATAGGGACAGAAGGGTATGGTGAGATTTCTAGGTTAAGTACAGAAAGTCTCAATATGCTTCTCTTCATAATAATAATCTCTAAATGGTCCATGCGTGCCCTGCAGTCTGCTTTGTGTTTTTCCTCTCAATGGAGACAAGCATGAAGCAGACATCTGGGCGATCTTCGAGCACTGGCCCAAACATCTGCTACGGCTCAGCAGCAACACAATTGTGAGTGTGCAACTGTGCAGGTGTTCCTCCAAGAACACACGCGCGGATTTCTTCATGCTGGAAATCGACTTAATCATCTCATTTGTGTCAGTTGTTTTGTGGGGAGGGACGAGCAGATGATCGGTGGCTACAGAGGACAACTGGATTGCTACCATCTGCACCAAAGCTTAATGTACAATAGTGTACAAAAATACACTTTCATAATGGGAAGCAGGCAGAAATGTTGATTTCTTACGGTTTGTGTAGAATGAAACTGTGATTAGAAATTATATATCTGGAAAGCCAAGAATAGAGTAAAATTCAAAACAGTAAAATTTGCATTGTATTTGTGGAGCTGCTAATTCAATAATTAATCAAACAACTTTGATTACCCATTGTTGTTCAGTAATCACTGCAGGTGGAGTCATATTCTATGAAAAAACATAACTGTGCAGCAGCATACAGTTGTGCACATATCCCTGTACTTTGTGTGTAATCACTGATGTAACTACGAGCACAACACTTGGCCTTTCAATCGAATCACTTTGCCTCTGGCACAGTGAGGCATGTAATGTCACACCTGGCTGTGCAGCCCCGTCTTGGTGTTTCATCACTATTACGTTGGGACGAGCTATCCGTGTAGAATGTTATCTGAAGATGAATTCATTCAAAAGGGAGTTTCAGTAAACTGTCTTAGTGCTGGTCCCTTGATGGTGAGACACTCAAGCTCGTTGCACTTGACACATATCAGAGCCTGTGTGGAGTAATGTTCACCATAATGTGATGTTTTTGAAGATTAAAACTTCAGTGAACTTTAGAAAGGCTTTAATCTAGGGTTTTATTGTTTACAACAAAATATGCAATGCCATCCGTTTCTTTGATGCCACTTAATAGATACTGGCCAAAGAACAGACAAAAATTAAAACTTTGTGGTTATCTACTGTGCTTATGAGCTATTACAGCAATATTACATCATTGCAAAGGTTGTCATTTGTTATCCAAAATTCACACATTCGTTTGAATGTGGAGGGAAAATGTAAATATTTGAACTGACGACTGACGATTTGAAAATGACGACCAAAGCATCTGAGAAGCAGTGGGTGGAGGTAGTTGGTATAGTAACAAACAACGCAGTAACAAACATGGCTGTTTGGAGACTTTAGAGACTTAGAGAGAATTTTATTTACAGTCAAACAAAATGTGTCTTTAACTTTGTTCAAACTTAATTCTTAATGCTCTAATCACTAGAATATAATATTTTCATGTATCTTCACGAGGTTCAGTGTAATGTTGGGCCCTCAAGAATTACACTTTGGCAATACCATGAACACGTAGAGATGGCAGTGTCAACCACTTTGGTCCAGACTGTGATATCTCAACAACTATTGGGTGGATTCCCATTAAACTGACATTCATGGTACCCAGGGGATGAATCCTAATGACAGCGGTGATACAACATTTACCACATTGCACCTACATGAGGTTGACATTTGCATTTCTGACTGAAATGTCTCAACAACTATTTGATAGATTGCCAAGAAATTTGATCCAAACCTTCATGTCCCCCTGAAGATGAACTGTAAAAACATACCAACAAAATCTCAATAATGCCAAAACTACAATTACACAACACACACAACTACAATCAGCATGATAATATATGAAGCTAAGATGGAGAGCATGGTAAACATTATAACTGATAAACTTTAGCATGTTAGCATTGTCATTGTGAGCATGGTAGTATGCTAACGATAGCTTTTGGCTCAGTTTTAGCTCTCACAGAGCCACTCACAAGCCTGTAGACTGTTAGTATTATGTTGAGGATGGTGATTGTCATTTTTATTAACATCATCTCATTCTTCATATTATGACTGTATTAATATCAGTATTTTGACTTCTCAACAGCCGTCACACCACAGCACAAACATGAAAGAGAATTATCCATTTTCTTTCATCTACATGGTGCGATATAAAGCTTTGTGCACAACTTTTCTTTGTAGAGTTTTGAGCACATTCTAATAAAGCTGCTTTTTTTAAAACAGTCTCCAACTGATCTCTTTTCATGGCGCATGGTAAGAAAGTCTATAAGGTTCACAAGGCTTTGTCCACCTATCATCACTGGATTCACTAGCCACAGAATACACAATGAGGTTATGGTAATGCAGAAAAGAAATATGGATTCTACGGTTGAAATGCTACCTCTTTTGGATTTAAGAAATCAAGGCCTCAATGCCTTTTGATCACACTTATAACAATGATTCCTGCTCCTTTCCTTGATATGGGAGCGTAAAAGGCAGTGTGCTTTCCCCAGTCTAAGTATTCCTTTCCTTTCATGACACTTCAAAATGGAAGGCTAAACCACACACACACACACACACACACACAGAAATGCTATATATTCCTACCTTTATTTTACTATTTGCATATGAGACATTTTGTTATACTTGACTATGCTAAATGATTGACAGTAAAATATTGTAACAATCTACAATTGAAAGAAGAGGAAAAATACTTAGACATGTTTGCAAGTCTATATTTGACATAATAAGAACCGTCTGTCAGACGGTTCTTATTATGTCAAATATGTCCCAGATATATTTTTATTTGACATTGATTTCTAAATGTCAGATGATGAAAATATAAAATCTAACTTTCTACAGTGGCAACATCCTCATGAATGTTTTGTTCCTGTCCTCTTGCCTCTATAAACACTGTCCGTCACACCCACAGAGGGATGGAACATTTCAGTGATCTGTTTATGAGGTCTGGCAGGTACCGTCTTTGTGTCAAAGGCTTGTTGATTCTCGCTATTTGCGGAACAACTGCTTAGTTAATTTGTCCAGGAAACGCCGGTGGCACTGGTCATTTAGCTCAGAGACCCTCAAGTATTTAATCATTTCACATAATTAGCCAATGTTAATCAAGTAAATGTTGACTTCTTCTCCTCCTTCTTCTTCTTCGCTTCTCTAGTCGAGAAAGTCTTAGCTGAATCAGATAGTGCCCCAGATCTGTATTTCTACATCTGTGACTCGGTCCCTGGGGAACCCTCAAAATGGCGATGACGCGCTGCAGTGATGCTAGCCGCCTTAGCATTCACAGTCATCGCTTCTGACACACTTTCTCCTGCTCCCAACGCTGCTTTAGTGGGGGTTTCCAAACAAAAACATGATGCAAGAAACTACTTGATGCTGTTTGATGTTTTAATAATAAATTATTGTTGTTGACTGGAGCTCTATATTTTGCTTGTCTGCTGAAGGCAACCTAACCGATGCTTTTAGACACTGCCCTACATACTGTAGTAGACAGTACAGTGTTTCGACCCAAACGCTGACAAGTTAATTTTATCTGCTGTATTTGCGCTGCAGAGGAAGGTGCTCTTGAGCTGTATTTGTGCTTTTAAAAAAATTTCTGTCTCTAAAGATGGAGGGTCCAAAGTACGAGCTAAAGGATAAAGTGGGAGACTAAAGGACTAAAACTATTCCATGGGCCATATTTATTGGATGTCTAGGATTTACACACAAGCAATAACTGATGCACAGTTTACAGATACTAACAGGAAAGTGTAGGGGTGACTAAAGAGCAGCTCTGACTCTAGACTGAACTAACCATTGAGATACAAGGATTAATACAGTATAAATTATTAAGGGTTGAAATGTGTGAGCAACATGGAGCATTTTGTGATGGTAAATTTCTGCAATTTGAAGTGTTTATAGATTAAATAAGTAGCTGCAGTCTGTTTTGGTCAATTCGGTATTTGAAATACTTGAGAAATTAAGGCACTTATTTACATGCAAATTTCCATGAAACAGTCTGACTTAAATTATCCTTCATAACTTACAATATTCTTTTAACCACATATTGTCTTAGAATGTATGCTCTACTGTAACACATTAATCGAATAATTAATATTTTACCTTTTATACCTCACTGTTCTTAATCTGTTGTTGCTGGAAATTCACTAGCCGAAGCATGAGGTTTTTCTGACTGCTCAGAATGTACACATAAAAGTAGCTGAGTCCTCTTGCTGTTCTGCTGAGGCTCCATCTCTGGATTAATACGACAATTCTGTACATTTTGTACAGAACTGAAAATGGGGACAAATTAGAAAATCAGACAGCATGAATCTGTTGTGCAACTGTGATAGTCTCATAGATCTACAGCCACGAGACTGTGGAGTCCTACTTCATCTGGAAAGAAATAATGAGGTAGTTCAATGTTTTTCATATAGGGGGAAAAATGTCACAAGGATGCAAAACAAGAAAGACAACACAGTTGCTACCACACTCTTACATATATTGTGGAGAAAATTAATTTACGCAGCCATATCCTCAAACAAAATTGATCTAACTATGGATCAAAACAATGGATTACTATTTTCTATTCCATACTTAAAAGAAACCTTGGGGCAACTCCAGTCAGTTTTCTTACTCATACATATTTACCTCTCCAGGAAAAAAGTGGATTCCCGTTCCTGTGATTTAAATAAATAGGACTGCTGCTGCTTGAGGCTCTCCTTTAATTTTCCACTTCATATCCCGAGTCAAGCAGTGTGAATATGACAAACAACCATGCTGGCCTGTCACGCACAAATCCAGTGTCACCTGCAGAGAGGAAAGATCAGGACAACGGGTGTTTTCACCTGCACGCTGTCAGTCATGGGCAGAGACACTCGCTTAATCACGAGAGAGTCGGCCTGAATCCTCGTTTTCCCGAAGCGATCTAGAGCGTCAGCATGTCATCTGCTGGATGTGAATTGGTGATTCACTGACAGTCAGATGTGTCACCGGATGTGTTCTCCTGCTTAAGTTATGGATGATTTAGCTGATTCAAGGAGAAAACAAGACGGGGATGAGTTGGCGCGTTTCTCTGACCTCGGTGGCTGATTAATAACCTGCTATGCAAACATCCTGGGAGTTTGGCTGAGGCTGAAGATTCACAGGTGAGAGGAATGCAATTATGGATGGAAGAGGCGTTCGGCGCAGTAGGAGCACACACAGCATTAGGTCTGCTCTACTTTTACATGCATGACTTTTGCAGTAAAGAAAAACTGCATCATGGAGGCCAAGAGAGCCGCACCGGCCCACTAGCCTTTGCTGCGGTCCAGGCTTTGTGTCAGAGTGAGGTACCCTGAGGTAAACTCCTCCACTAAACAGGCAGCACTTCAGATTCGACAGGATTGCTTCCTTTCTTTCCGCCCACCAAGACTTAAAGCATCACATTTAAAATGCTAAGTAGAATTGAATATGTCAACCATAACTACAGAGACTCTATTAGTCCTCTTTAATGTAAATCACAGAGGCGTTGGGAGATTCCTTTGAAGAGTGGGAACATTACTGTGTCACTGCCAGAGGCTTTAGAGGTGCTCAGGCATTGGCGAATTCACGGAAATAGAGCTTAGTCATCTCTGACTCCAAGCTGTGTGTTTGCTGGTGTATGAGATCACTGACTTTCTTCTCCTTTTCTTTTTTTTTTCCCCCCTCTCTGTCTCTTTACCATTCACGTTATCTGTCTTCATTGCTACTGCGTGTCAGTTTATCCTGATGAGATGTCTTTCCACCACCTTTTTTCATCTGCTCCACTCTCCTGAGTTTGCTGAAAAAGGTCTCTCCGCTTTTTATCGTTCTCGGGTTCTTTCCCTCCGTCCTTCCCTCCTCCTCTCCCCCTCTCCCCCGTCTTTCTCCCTGTGTGGCTGCTGAAAGCTCTTTAAAGATGCCCAAGGGCTTAACCACTTTGACATTATTACATGAGCCTGTCTCACTCAAACCAATCCCAAGCCAATTGAGAAGCTTACGTCTTTGCCACAGCAGCTTTACTAAGAAGAGGGAAGCTCCTAGTCCACTGAAAAGACCAAACACCGACTTCATCACACCTGGTTCATTCATGCATTTTTGCTGCATTTTTAACCGTTGAATAGACATACATAATAATAATAAGTGAGAAATGTAATCTAAATAACTTGTGTTAATTTGTCTTCACTGCACAGTACATTTCTGCTATAGAGCAGATGTAGCTGTGGGCAATCTTATATAATCCTGGAGTTAAATATTCCATATGAGCTGTACATTATATATGCTGTGAGTCACCGTGGAGTAATAAGAATCCTAATCAGCTTATGCAAAAAGTTGAATGTTTTGTCGTCAAACAGCATCATAATGTAGCATAGTTTGCAAAATTCAAACAGCAACACTACACATATCTTAGCGGCTCAATAACAAGACTTTGACTAGTACATGGGTCCGTATGTGCATTCATTTGCATAGTAGCTACACTTTGTGCTCTGCTTATTTTAAATGTGTGCTCTGAGCACATGAATTGAAATTGTTTAGATAAGTAACATATTGCTACAACAGCATTCTGGAGTTAATAGTCATGAGTTTTTAATAGTTATTTTAAAAGGTCTTCAAAAGTTTTTCCAAGTTCAGTCAGTTCAATCATGCATACCTCCCGCCTGCAGGCAATCATCGTTTGAATTTAAAGGTGCCAGGAGACATCCAATCATCATAACCAATATAATGAATCCCAGAATCTGTAGGTCTGCATGCATAATTTCAAAAAGTGAATATATTTAAAAATTTAACATGCTCTCGACTGATATGGACAACTGGTGAAATAAAGGGCTCAAATTATGCTAAATGCGCTTTTCAATGTCTTTTCCCACATAAATGTGTGTCCCCGGTGTGTCTACAGACCCTCAAACTATGAAAAAGACCATCTTTTCTCCTGCTTCATCTCTCAATAAATGTGTGTGAAAAAGCTCTGTACAGATTTGGCCCCACTTGTGACATCACACGCTGGGATCTGTTGATCATGTGACCTCTACCAGCCAGTCAGGCTGACTGAATCCACCTCGCTGTCTTCCGCTGCTATGCGGCTAACACTAACTCTGGCATTAAGGTGTCGAAGATACAAACAAAGCCTGCCAATTATGCTGTTGTTGGCTGTGAATACCCACACAACAATCTTCATGCCATCCCACCATCTGAGGAAGTGAAGACCCAGAGGATTTACTCTATTTTGTGCCTGTGGATCAAAATGCCGAAACACCAGAAACTGCAAAACATGACTGTTGTGTGAGGGCGGTTAACGGTACAAGCTCAAGGGTGGACTGATATTGTTTGTGACAGACAGGGCAGGTTAGCAGGCAGCCAGGTTAGCCTATTGAACTGTGTGTTAGCATGTTGCTCGGCTGATGTGGCTCCCCTTTAGGAGTTGGTGGGTGGTAGCCGGACAGTAGCAGAAACGAAGTGTTCAGAAACAGGCTTAAAAAAGTATCCAGGGTATGAGAAAAATAATGTGGCTTTTGAACATTTCAGCATGTTAACATATTCTAGGAGGACTCCCAAATACAGGTATGAACCTGAAAATGGAAAATGAAAATGTCTCCTCGAGAAACAAAGAATGCAGATGCTTCAATAAAGGGCCCCTGAATGATTTAATGAGTTTGAAAATGATGAGTGAGTTATATGAGGTGGACTGACTTTTGTAGATGAAATAACACCACATATTCAGGGCTTAAAAATCTCCTTTACATAAAAAAAGCCACACTAATACCGTTTCTGCAACTTGTATTGCGTGCCAGCTCAACCCTGTCCCACTGCAATGTTTCCAAATGTACATTACCCTATTCATTACTCCAGCGCTTCCATCCCTTTTATGGATTTTGATATTAAGTGAATTAACTCAACTATCACTCAAAAAGTACACAACAGCCCTCACTGACTGCAAAAGTTTCAGGACAGTAAACTTAGAAAAAAACCCTTTCGCTTTCCTGAAAGTGTCCATATTTGTCAAAGCATGCTGGGTTCAGTTAACCTGTCAGCTTGATTTGACTTTGCCTTTTGTTCAGCGGCCTCATGCACTGGAACAAAATGCTTTTGGGAGGCAAACGCAGAAACATAGCAGGAAATGAATGGAAACAATGGTGGAGGATAAAAGGGGGGGGAAAAAAAGGACGGATAAATCTTCACAAGCAGTGTTGGAAACACAAAGATGATGATGACATATCAAGAAAGAGACATCTGAGGTAGTGGCAGGCGTGTTTGTGTAAGCTAACAGCAAAGTAAAAGTCCCTAAAGAACAATAAGGTAATTTCAGCGGTCTATTCTAGCATCTTTTGTATGTCTTTTGTTCTATTTTTATCTTGGAGGAAGAATGGTAAAAGCAGTCTCTAAAGCTCCAGCTCAACCTTGACGTGATGACTTTTGTGGAGTTTTTAAAACCCAAGCCTGACTCATATTTCCCAGACTGCTGGTACTCCTCTCACATTTAATACGACTGCGTGGCTGTGACACAGAATGTGATAGCACCACTTCCTGTGCCAAGTACATAGTGTGTCTCTGAGGGGCGGTGTGGGGGGGTGGGGTGACTGTAAGGATGCAGGAAACTGTCTCATCCTGGCACCCACGCTGATAAGGTCCATGTTGGTCGTTAATGGGTGTCACTGAATGAAATCCCAAGATTAACAGCAATTCAAAACAATGTCTGAGTGAGCTCTCATCCCTAAATAACTTTGACAGGGGACTGAAAATAGCACTGAGTCTGTTTGAACGTGTCAGCTCTTCTCTTTGTTAACATGGTTATATTTGGACTTCACTGTTGTTGAGGATAAGTGGATACATAGCTCAGTCAAAACTAAGGTTTGCTTTAGGAATTTACTCAAAATCTGACAGCTTTTAAAGCATTTAGCCACATTTGTTTTGGTTTTGTTTTTCACGTATTCTGCCCAGTGTTCAGTGACTGTTGTGATGAAATGAATAAAGAACCATCCACACTAATAAAGACAACTAAAACGAGAAGTATAAATATATTATTTTAAAAATGTCAAGAGGATTGAGGAGTCCACGCCACAATTATAACGACAACAACAGTGGCAAATATTGTTGAGATCACTTTCAAAATGATGTGATTAACAACAATATCCAATTTCTCACATCAAGTTTCAGACACAGCTGGAGCGCGCAGCGAGTGCGCGGCACTACTGGTTACTTCTGTTTGGATGCTCACATTGTTATAGTCATAGTTATCGTTATAGATATCTCTCTTAGTGTGGATGACCCTTTAGACCACGTGGTGCTCAGTTTTAAACAGACACATGACTCACATATTTCTGCACCAAAAGCTAGTGACGTGACAAAGAACCAAGGTTCTAAGCCACTAGGCCAGATTTATAGTTGTCTTATCAGTGCGCAATTGAGATTGAGAACACTTTGGCTAACAGATCAAAACTTGGAGTTGGAAAAGTGATCAAAGTGATCTCAGCAGTTAGACTCAAACAGCCTTCAGGAGACAGAGTTCAGAGCAGCAAACAGTCCTTTAATCGCCGGCAGTCAAAGGGAGAACACTATCTGCACAGTACATACAGTCAGAGAGCTCTGAGCTCTCACATACAGTACATCAGCTTATATTCTCATGAGGCTCCACCTGCTTTGCTTTCATCACAGCATCAAAATAACCAATCAAGTTATATTGTAACATTACACCATTATAATCATTGGCCAGGTGTGGGTAGTGTAACATTACACCATTATGTTTCTTGACCAGGTGGGGCCTGGATGATGTATCCTTGAGTTGGGATTGTAGGGACTTTCCAGCCACCTGCACTAGTGCGGGCATGCTTTCTTTTTTAATATGCCATGTATGTATGTATGTATAAATTTTACACCAATATTTCTTTGACCTACCTTATTCTTATTTTTTATTCTAAATTCTCTCCTCATTTTACACCCTTATTTCTTAGCTTCCTTTTGTTGCCTTTTTTAAAAAATTATAGTGTTTAATGTAAGTGCACTTGTTTTAACATAGAGCAGATATGTGATACAGTGAAGGTCAATGAGTGAGGGATACACACAGTTTTACTTCAGTCCAGTGATGAGTACATGTAAAATCATAGTGAGGACTATATGTATTCAAACCATGGTGAAGAATATAAGTCATAGTCAGACTAAACTTCAATCAACATAACATCCTCCAGCATATATGTAGCTGTTCCAGTGTTAACTCCATTATTCCAATAGTTCCAGTGTTTAAATCAATATAGCAGTGTGCAAACTTCATTTCTTTTAGCACAACACTTGTCTTTTTTACACTACACTAGCTAGAAAATTAAGGTAACATTTGCGCCATGAGTGGCTTGAAAACGCAGTTTCTGGCTGACTTTATAATGTTTGTTTTAAAAGAGGAATCTTCTAATAAGGAATCTTAAATATGCACTTGTTGGTCACATACATGATATTGCAGATATAACAGTTGAGGCTAAAGCTTCATGCCCCAGACAAAGAGGCAGAAAACGTGGCAGATGTAAATGGTTCTTTTAAGTATGATGCGTAACCTGTATATAAAGATGGACGACGCACCTCCACTTCCTTCCAGTGTACAAAAATGAAGCCACAATTTCCGTGATATGGCCGCCGCCATCTTGTGCTGACAGTGATGCATATCTGTACACAAACATAAATCCCTAAACTCTTCAGACAACACATGCATCGGCATTTTACATACATATATTTATGTAATTAAATATAGCCTGAAAGTTGGGCATTTAATGTACTCTGTCACATTTTCAACCATGGTCCACTTGGTAACATTCACTGGGAGGCCAGCTCACCACAACGCTGCGATGAGGAGAAAGAGCATTGATTTGTGAGAGGCTAAGCAAGAGATGGTCTATCTGACTCCAAGTCTGTATGTGTTCGTGTGCGAATGCTATTTTTGCTTTTCTTTTCCTCAGGGTTGGACACCTGCCTGAGGCCTATATGGTGCAGTCAACAGTATAAGATATTATGTCACAAGCTATAACTGCTGTGTGAGTGCACGCTAACCCGCAGTAAATAGATTTAGTAAAAAAAAAAAAAAAAGGGGTTTATGATATGAGTAGCAGCTTCACCCATGTTTTTGCTGTTTGCACTTGTGTTGTTATTTACTTCCCTGCGTATGTGAGGAAGAGAAACAGATGTGGGCATCTTCGTGGAAGTGTGCGACAGCCCCCTCCCACCGCACGCCCCAGGCTGCAGTTCTGTTTTTTTGCCTGGCCAGATGGGATGCTCAACTTACACACAATCCACACACATACACACACACACACATCCAAACACCAGATGTGCTCCTCCACCCCTTTGCAACAGACCACTGGAGGTCATGGTCAACTGTGGCTCAGAGAAAAAAAAGAATAACGACAGAAAACAAACAAACAAACCGAAAAATCCACACACACATTAATATTTCCCATCATTCGGCACCTCATTACCGTTTCCATCCATCCAAACATCTATCCCAGATTTGGAGCAGACAGCAGGTGGTAAAACCCTAAGCCAGACACAGTCATGCGCTACAGTTCCGGAAAAGGCTTAAGCACGCCATGTTAATGGGTCCACAATGACTACTGTAGCTTACTGAAGGGGTGAGACATGATGCTACAACTGCGTTCTTCACGGACGGAGGAAAGAGTTACAGAGGGAAGGAAAACAAAGGAGGAGAGAGAGAGAAAGGAGGCTAGAGATCACGGGGTGGAGATAGAAAGAGACACGGGCGAGGAACTGAGACTGTAAAAATGGAAAGTGACCCAATGACCTTTGTTTGGTACTGCTGGCAATACCATTAGATGTGTGTCTGTGTGACAGAGAGACAGAGGAGCTCTCAGTGAGATGATCTGAACAGATGTGTTTTAATAAAAGCTTTGCACGTGGCTTGACATGTTGACATCTTGTAGTGACGTGTTGATGATGCCAAAGCTCGAGTTGTGGCCAGTCGATGTGGCCTTAAAGGCATACTCTGCCGACGTCGACTGGCTTTGTATCATTACAACAAGAGTAGTGCATGCAAATGAACAGTGTTTAGCTTTTGTCCGCGTCGCCTGCAGTCAGAGCTCTCCGCTTGTCATGCAGCTTGTTGTCGCGACATCTGGCGGACATTTACTGGCTCCATGGCTGTTATTAACCGACTTAATAAAATTATTCCCACCATTTTACTGTTATGTCAGTTGTTCAATCGAATAACAGCCCTAGAGTGGGCAAATGCCCGCTCTCGATGCAGGCAACACAAAGGAAAGCTAAGGTTGTTCATTTGCATATACTACCCACATTGTAATGATACAAAACCAGTTGAAAATAGGCAAAGTGTCCCTTTAATCTCGTCTCCTACCAGCCCCCCAGGGTCTATTTATTATTTCAGCTCATTAGCCTTATTGCAAACCACAGCCTCAGAGAAGAAACGGCAATGCACTGTGAACCTCTTGGTAAAATGTGCTTGTTGATTATATTTGCCGAAGAATTTGACCTCTATGTATTCATTGTTAGTGTTGTTCAATCCAGAGCACTGTTTGAGATGTTAATGACACAAACTGGTCCTTCATTAAAGAGAAAATAAACATTGCAGAAGTGACACGTTGATAATGCTAAAGTTAGCATAGCGAGGCAGCTGTGGGGGCTTAATCTAAATCCTTTATTCCTTCTGGAGGATTAATTGTGCACAGAGTCTTAAAAAGATTGCTTTGTGCAGTTAGTCATATCCTCAGACCAGGAGCTTCTACCGTGCTCATCCTCAGAGGAAGAATGAGAGGAAAATATTGTCATACCCTTGCATCGTCTAACACAGGTGGGAACGCAAAAATGATGGTGAGGATATGAACACATTTTAAACTCCTACAGGTAATCGTTGAACGTTGGCTTTAATAGGTTTACAGGCTCGGTCCAGATAATGAAGTGAAGGAAGAACGGTTACAGAAAAAAAACCCAACTTGAAGTATTTTCTCATATCTGGGGTCCACTTGTGCCCAGTTAATAGTAGCATACACGAACCACTCTGTGAGACTTGAAGCACTGAAACATTATATTTATTATATTATATTTGGGAGCAAATGGTAGGCTTTCAACAAAACACATCTGTCAGTTAACTTCGGTTTCATTTGATCTTCGTTTGAGAGGCATTGTCTACTCGCAGGGAGATGTTTCTGGGATCAAGTCCTTCCTTTGTGGGCAAAAATGTTCCAGTTCCCTCCCACAGTTGTCAGACTAAAATATCACAAAGCTGTCAATCATCTTAGACATGGATGAGGGGACAATGATTGACGAAAAGAATAAAAACTCTGTAAATAAGATATACTGGCAACTAATGCGGTGGAGCTGGCCAGAATTATGACTACCTCTTCCACTGAGGCATCTGGTTGTTCAATTATTTGCATATTTAGACCACAACTGAGTAGAAATTGGCGGCCCTCCAGTTACAGTATTAGCCCTGACCATCTCTAACCTTCAGTCTACTGCCTCTCCATCTGACTTTTAACTGCCATATCTTAATCTCGCTTTCTCCTGGGAGTGCTAATGAGCGCTACACCTGCTAACATCTGGAGCCTGCCACTTCACAGTGCTAATCACTGCTAAGTCCCTCTATTCTATTCTTCAGGACTGCAGCATTAATATAGCGTACTATATTCTCCACCTCTCAATTACCAAAACAGAACAAAGCCCATTACCTGCGTAGTCCCTGTCTCCTCGTTAAAAAAAAAAGAAAAGCCTGTTAAAAACCTGCTTCCCTGAAGGGCTGTGGAGGTGAGCAGCCTGCTCGTACAGTTTTTCAGCAAATTGTTCTACAGCGGCGTGAAGCTCGCGACCGAGCTGAGGTTCCGGTAATACAGTACCACAAAAGAACGTGAAATGATATTCATAGCTCCGCATCTGTTGTTCAACATCACATCATCAATTCATTTCTTTCTTGTCATCCACGTCCTTGTCTACAGTAGTACGGCAATTTTAAGCAAAGTGGCAACACGGCCCCGTGCATCACTGTATGTCATGCTTGGTGGGCAACTGGAACTCCAGCTCATTAGCATATTAATGAACTGGAAATACCAAGGAGAGGCCTGCACAGCCTCAAGGCCGCAATAGTCCTTTTCATCATTCTTGTCTTCTACCAGCCTAACAACAGTAATACTGCTCATGTTTATGGAATATACAGTACATGCTTAAGGAGAAATAATTTCACTCATGTCTTTTCATGGAGTATCCTTCATTTACCAAATACTGGTCTACTGGAACTAAGTGATATGAATAAAGAAGTTTTAACAGTTCATCGGATTGTTAACTGTCCATTAGCGATGAAAAATATCTTACATTATGAATACAAGTTGTAACAGAAGGATATAAAAATAATTCATGCACTTTGTTAAAATTAAACATTTGAAATGGGAACAATTTTCATAAATAAAAAACTGTGGCACTGCCAGCCATTGTTAAGGCACCGTAATTGGCCCATTTTAGTGAATGTTGACAGATATAATGGTGCTTCCTCGATATAAAAGGCTATACGTCTTTCAAAGTCCACATTTCTCTATCATACTCTAACTGATTAGGGAAAAATATGCCCGTGGTCAGTATTATGTTGAGCTCAAACTGCAGCACTAGATAAATTCATCTACAGCCTTCAGTGGAAAGACCTTGAAAAGAAGAAGAGGCAGGAATAAGTTGAGTTAAAGTTCAATAAACATTTTACAGCCCTCAGAATTAATATTTTCAGTGAATACTCTTACTGACTTGAGCTACCTGCCTGCCATCAGAAAGCGGGCAAAGTTAGTGGTTAGCTGCTGGAGAAAAATGAACATTTAGCAACATAAAGATCCGCAGGTCTTTCCCAAGAGGTCCAGGGGACTAAACCAGTGCTGAAAGGAGAGTGAATATTAGTGTACTTACAAGCACAACATGTTTCTGTTAGTCTTCACCGAATGAAGGCAACTGTTTGCTAAAACATAAGCGACAACTTTATGATGTGATAATATCTCATGACTGAGTGTCTGTCAGCTTGTTTAAGGCCTCCTCTGCCCTCATGTAGCAAGAAAAAAGAACATTTCCTGAATGTAGTTTAGAGTGCAACTTGATGGCATCTATTACAGGACTGCAACAATTGTACTGGAGATATGGTCCAGACACAGAAATCTGTCAAGTGGCAAAGAAATTCATTATCAGAGTGTCGTGGTAGAAGTCCAGACCAAAAAGTCTTGTGTGCCAGAAAATGAAAATGTTGCTCTGGTTGCAAAACTGTCCAACAAAAATATGCATTATCTGTTACTGCTTTATATTTGGCATGGACCATTTAAAAAAAAAAAAAAAGTAATGAATTAGGGTCAGGCGATCTGAAACTGTAAACATAGAGCAGAGGGAGAGGGAGTGAAGTCAGGTTGGTATTCATTTGCACCTGTTAACCTTAAAACTGTAACACTTGAAATGAATGCTCTCATTTGGAACGTAAAAATTTCCATTTTGAAATAATAGTAGTAGTTTAAGTGTTTTGATTCTTTAGTTTTTAAAAAGTGTTGTCTCTTGAGAGGGGTGCTTTTGTTTGTATGGAAGCTCCAAATAAGAAAAGAAAACAATTTAATGTGGCTATTTTTAAACCAATTCTTTACAGAACAATTGATGATGAACAATGATATAAATACTAGTTACCGAGATATAAAATGACACAGTGTGATAGAAGGTTTTGGCCATGGTGTCAACCCCTAATATTAATTTCTATTCAACTGGCTGAATTCACTTTGAAGGGTTCCTCTGCAAGAGCAACAGCACATTTATTTTCACCTAACAAATCTTACTACAATAAATAAACCATGAATTCATCACAGCCAAAACAAGGCTCCCCTCAGTAACACTGATACGTCTTCACGGGAGGGTAACAAAGAAACTGTTCATGATGTGTCTCAGATTGGTTTTTCCATACGGTCCAATTACTGCTTTAATTGAGGCCAGCCTCGTTAATTAGCACAAAAGAAGAGAAATTGGTTTGCTGGAAAAAGAAAATATGAGTGGAGGGTGAGAAGAGGTTAAGAGATGTGTGGGAGAAAATTAAAGAACAGAATGTGTCTGGAGGGGCAGAAACTATAATTGGGCAAGTAAACACACAAAAAAACAGTTAAATGTTAACATCATGCATGAATCATCACATTGCTGTTGCGTGTAGTTTACCTGGGTGCCGGCTTGGCCAAAGGGTGTGTGTTATGTCATTAATGAGAAGTGCTTGCACCGGGTTTGAATGTCAAATCTTCATGTTCCCACCGCAGAGGTTGTGCTTTGATTGTGATGTAATAAAACTTTTGGTGAGAATTGATGCTTTATTGCAGTGAGTGGGTGACAACATGGGGACTATATAGCTGTAAGTACTCAATCTGGGTCAGGACCCACCAAAAAAATCGCAAACAAACTGAAGGGGTCAATAGAGTAGGGAAGACATAAGAGGGAAACGTTCTGCTACACACTTTCTTTTGAATAAAACAAGGAAAACAAATCAGTTGGAACTGGTAGACCAGTGACGAAGGGTCGTAAGTAGATGTTTCATTTCAAGCGGTCACAGGTCAAAAACTACAACTGTGGATAAGCAAATAACACGTTCACACCAAGCATGTTTGTATCAGTATAATCAAACTGTGAAGCAGCTTGTTTGCTTGAATAAGAGCTTAAATCAACCTGAGGTCACAGTCAAACACGGCAGATGCAGGTCATTATCACGAGTGACTCTCAGTGGCCCAATCATTGTGTCTGTTATCACTGCATATGTTCAGTAACCAAATCAAGGAGCCAAACTCAGGTCAGCCTGTAATCATTCAGTCAAATAACAGAGAGATGCTTACTCAATGTTGTTACAGAAAGTTTTGCAACTGGCAGTGTGAGAGAAAATGTTGCTGTTCAGCATTTCAGGTAGATTTAAACTGAAATACCACAGCAGTTTCTGCAAAACACACCAAAATAGTGTACCAAGGGATGATTTTCCAGTAATTCTTCAGCTCATTTTAATGTTTTTGATTGTAGGAGTAATGATCAGTACACTGTAAAAGGTCGACACTCTCTGTATGGCTGAGGCAGCCAAACAATGCCTAAGGTAGAGGCTTTTTGACGACTTGTGTACTTAGCTACTTACATTACAGCAGTAATTTTAATATGATTTGAATAAATTATATACAGTCTACACTAATATTTAAGGTTCATCTGACCCTGTTTTCACACCATGTTATTTTTTCCTATGACTTCTTATAGGTCTGTTTCTGCCTGCTAGTGTCCAGGTTCTATTTGACATAAACTAATAAGGATATTATTTTTACTGCTGCAAAGTGCATCTTCACTGTGGGAAAGCTGTCATTATATTGAGATCTATGACGTAGATTCAATCATTATTAGTTCAAAGTAAATTAAATGAACTACACTGTCCACATGTTCACAGCTGATCTCAAACCAGTCCACCTCTTCAGCAGGATTCCACCTGGCAGCGTATTAATCTGACGACAGTTCAGGGTAGTGCGTTTATCCTGCCAGCTGGGAGATTCAATGTGTCTGTGACCTAGTCTGACACTGGAGGATAAAGGGGGTCACATTTTATGCATTATGTCTGCATGTCAACCTAACATCATGCCGGAGTGACATTTTTCTCTCAGAACTACTTTGTACATTAAATAAGTTCAGTTGTTTTTGTTTTGTTTTTAAATCCTTTCGAATGTCCAGGTGAGATGTCATTGTTGAGGGAAAAATGCTGCTATTCTGCTCATGACTTGAACTTATCTCCTCCCAATGATCCCTATCAAAATGAGCAGCTTATATCAGTCTGAGGTTCACTCTATTAATCTTGTCAAATGGATTCGGAGAGCAAAGATACCGCAGACAGACGCTAAAGCTGCGGACGGAGGAGCAGATGGCCTCGCAGATTGGAGGGAAAAATACAGAGCAGTCAGTAGATATAAAGTGAAGAAAGAGAGGGGCAAGTATCTATCGCACTGAGTAAAGAAGGGGGAATGAGGAAGGGGGAAGTATTTTTGCAGGAGTGAGACGTCAGGAAGAGAAATTCACAGAGGGGAGGCAGTCAGCGAAAATGACAGGATGTGGCTTCTGCTGTCACTGGTTCTCAGATGTAAAGTCGTAGAGCTTTCCTCTACAACTTGCTGTCATTACATGCAGCCAAAAACTCAGCTCCCAGTTGAATTATGTATGTGGGGTTAAGCCAGGTGTCGAGACAACAGCAGCAAAAACCCAGAAAGCACTGCAGTCACCCAAAGGACTGCAGTTACCCACAACCGTCATTGTGATGAACTGCATCGAAGGCAGTTTTCAGTGCAGTGCTGAGGTCATCCTTCAGGTAAACGCATATGAGACGGCAGTTTAATGGTTGACGTGACATGAGATATCTTACCAGCTTGAATTTCAATGTGAAAAATATAACTTGTCTTCCATGACTGCACTGCTCAACACTGCTAAATATAACAGGTAGGGCAGCCACATTGTGAGGACATCCATAAAAGTCACCAACTGTGGCAGATAAGGCCGAGCTTATAAATAAATTACTCTGTGAAAAAAATGACCTCCACACAAGAACTTCATCAGGGCCCCTTAAAATATTTCCACACAAAATTAGGTATCAGAAAACCAGTGTGCTTATGTCATTTGCAGGGTCTGATGATGCGCCTGGAAGGCATGCGGGCATGAAAAAGCGCTAATACACTCATGCTTTATGACAACATGCAATTAAATTTTTCATCAGTAATCTCAGTTGCTATAAGTTCAGTTAATGAAAACTGCTGATATACAATATAGTTGCCATAAAATAGACCTCTAATGGACCTAAGACATTTCATAAGGCCTTTACTGAATTATCTTTCTGCTACGGTGAAAGTTACAATATACTTTCTCTCCTCAAATATTATCTGGAATAAGATCACATGTGAGAAATTAAAGCATCTGTCTCTGCCACATTAATGAGGTTACATGGAGCGATGCTGCATATTGAAGACCTAAAGTAATTGGTCTGGAGGTTATTAAAATAGAACCCACATATTAATAATAGGCACATTTACCCCGATATTCATTTTGTCTGAGAAACACTTTCAACCAAGGCAGACATTTCTAATAACGAGAGGAAGAGGACGGGACCTAATTCTCTCTGTTCGTTGGCCAGCATACTGTAGATGAGCAGAAAATAGTCCACTGTTGAATGTATTTCTATTTTTGTTCCAATCCCTTCGCAGACAAAGCCATGGATGGATGTGTGTGTGTGAGATGCAGGAGCTCCAGTGGTTTTATGGGTATGTAAACACATACAACTGTCCCTGGTGAGAGACGGGGTAATCAGGGATAGACGTGAGAGACGGGGTAATCAGGGATAGTCACCAAACAGCAGTTTCTGCAGATTTCCTCAATCATGTCAGACAGAGAGAGGCTTTGCCTCACAAGTTTTACACATTTTTCAGCATAGGGCTTTTTCTTGCTATGAAAAAGTGGAACGTGAAAACAGACTGACAGACTGCAGGTATTAGGCATTGTACATGCTTTGAAGTATATACTGTATATCACGATGGTTTATTTTTGACCATATGGCATACAGGAAATGAGCTGAGAGCCAGAGAGGAGGAATAAATGCAACTCACGTCTCTGGATGTGGTCGAACTGTGGATGTTAAGGTTACACTGTTGCATCTAAGCTGACCTCACTTGATTGTTTTCATTGATCGGTCCAGCTAATTATCCAACCATAATGCTATTAATCAAACTCAAACATGATGCTCGCTCAAATCAAAGCACAGCACACAACGTACAACTAGCCTTTAGTTAAGTTTATGGACCTTCCATTATTGCTTCATGCAGAGGAGAGTGTGCACAACATATAAGACTAATGCATTATAGTGATATTTCTGATTAAATACATGAATGCATTTAAAATATACATTATCAATTCCAAATGGATTGGACATATTATGTATAATTCATCTGGAGCTGCTTCTAAATAGAAAAATGTCATTCTTAAACTGACATGACAGCTTGACATCCTCTACGTGTTTGTTAGAATTCAAATGCCAGAAAAGGTTTAAAACTCAGCTGTAGACTGCTTTTCATACATCAGTACTTATTTCTCAAATTAAGTCAAACTGCCCTTAACCCTTCGGAGTCTAGGACCGCCACACGGCGTCAAAGTCACATGTCGCACGTTTGAAAACGTAAAGCTGTGACACAAGCACGCAGGTGCTCAATTCAAAGACTGTTGGAAAGCGGACACTTCAAACTTTTTACAAGTGTTTGAATTTTGTCGATCGGCCTATTAAGACTAAATTTATGAAGAGCCGAAGTCGCGCACTACAGCTCTTCTACGAGTTAGAAGATGGTGAATCTGGAGAAGAACGTTCTGATTCTGAGGAAGACTCCTTTCAGAGGATGAAGTGGATGCTGCGCGTGAAGACGAACGAGAGGAGGTGTCCGTGCAGACCCCCGCTCCTCCAAAGATCCAACTAGTTCCTACTCGGATTTTGTGTTTCTTTTGCACTTTTACATACAGTGTGTCCATATATTATGTCAAAATAAATAAATACTTGTAGAATCACATAGGTGAGGTTGTGCTGAAAAGAAAGACACAAAGAAAGGCAAGCTAAGCAGTTTTAATGGGAAACACAAAGGTAAAATGAAAAGTAGTAAAAAACGCTGTTTTACCCCAGACTGTGAAGGGTTAAAATGGATGTTGAGTAAAAAAAGAGTTGGTTAACTTTGTTGGTCATGTTAAATCATGTTTAGCTAGAGAAAACATTTTAGTTGAGATTAGGTCAGTAATGGTTGTAATGGACAGAAAATGCATTTCTATTTGCTTATTAGCTTCCTGCAAGAAAAAACAAGACCAGATAGCAGATACGATTCAACAGTATTTATCAGCTTAATCGAAACTGACGTTGACTGGTGTTGTTTAGTCTTGTCACCGGCTAAAGAAAACACAGTCACGCAGTCAGTTAGTCGAGATAATAGCAGTTGCGTGAAATGTCTGGAATATTTTTTGGCATTGCACATAAAATCAATTTGCAGTCCATGTCTCGAATCAAATAGAAAAAATAGCCAAAATGGAGAAAATGCCATTTTGGGATTGGCCAACATGTCACCCAATAAAATAAACATCAGAAGTGGTTCAAGTATGAAGGTGACACCAAGAGTGGATTTGGAAAATACATTGAGGGTAGAGTAGCACTGCAGTTTCCTTCACTGTGTGATGGAAGGATAGGTAGACACTCAGAGAGAGAGAGAGAGAGAGAGAGAGAGAGAGAGAGAGAGAGAGAGAGAGAGAGAGAGAAATGAAAAGGCAGGAGCTTTAAAAGCTTTGGGAGGGATTTGGATCCAATAAGCCATGCAGAGGATTAAAGCGTGTTAATGCAATGCCTACACAAACTGGACAAAGTGTACACACACACACACAACACATAGGGAGGGAGGGAGGGAGGAAGGAAGGAAGAGAGAGAGAGAGAGAGAGAGAGAGAGAGAAAGGGTCAGGAATAAGCCTATACACTGTAGTGTGTTAATATGATAACACAACACTGTTGTTCTGAGGCAGCATGTTCACAATACTATGTCAGCCATTTTTGGCTTCTTTAACGTCTTCATTCAGTCGGGAAATTTGTCGCCTCATCCACAGTCAAAGTATCGGTGCCCTTCAAAGGAGCGGGTCAGTGATCTCTGCATTGTACTGAACTCATACTCCACAGTTTGTTGTATCACCAGTCAGACGTTATTTCTACTTTCTCCTCTGGAAGCTCCTCAAATGAAGCAAGCGAACGACCCATACAATAGCCTGACAGTATCTAATGACTCAGTGTTCAAGGCTATGGCCCAGTAATTATTAGAACAAATGAAGCATTGCGTTTTACATCTAATATACATTTCTTGCAGTGGTGTCAGCACTTCTATTCGTATGGCCACAGTAGATTTAGCATTCTAGAGACAAGCTTTATAAAAACTTTAGTAAAGCCAATCTAGCACATGTATGCAAATTAGCCTCATGGAACAGAGAGAAAAAAAAATCCCCTGCAGGACTGCAGCCTGACCTGCTGTATACAGCTTTGAGACACGTGATTTCTCAGTTGCAAACTACAGTGCAGTCATCTGAAGTCTTGGAAGCGGCACATGGATGGACGGATAAGCAAACTATCAACGTCAACAGGTTAAAAGTCTGCATAATGATACATAACTGACATTTACTTCTTGTCCCTCTACTATTAGTATTTCCCAGAGCCTCATGTAAATAATCTAATATCTGCAATTTTAGCGTTATTTGGTAGGAAATGCATCAATAAGAATACTGATAATCGATTAATTTGTGAATTATTGTCTGTTTGCCTTTTAATATACATTCAGTTATCATTGAATATATTTGGGTTTTTGGACTTTTGGTCAGATAAAACGAACAGTTTGAAGACAAAATCTTGAGCTCTGGGAATAAGTAATATCAGTTTCAATATTACTGATGGTGATCACAGTGAAAGCCTTACTTCATAACTATTAGTGTTTAACAGTTCATCTGGATTGTTGAATAATAATTGGAGTGATCAACAATCCAAATTGTTATTTTTTTTTTCTGTTTCTGTGTGCTAAGATGAATTAGCAGTTAATCATGGATAAAATGTAGTAGTGTGACTCTCAGGAGAGAAAAGAGCAAATTGATTGTGAGCCGAATGAAGGCAATGGGATCAGAGGTTTGGCGACAGCATGTTTCTCTGGCATTTACTGAAAAATACCTTTCAAGCTGTGAAGAAATTAACTAAATTCACTCCAGTGTTAATTTTGTCAGAAATATGGATGCTGCTGGTAGTTACAACTATGTGAGGGTATGGCTCTGAAAAAAGAAAGAAGAGAGATAAACCATGCCTGTTGAGCTCACCTTGGTTTAAATATTTGAAACACTTGTGTACAGCACCTTCTCCTGCATAATATCAAACACTCCTTTGGCTCTGCCCTTTCAGTCTTACATACAGAGCACCATTACATAAACACCACTAGATAAATACATGCACTTTATCTAACACGGACAGACGCTGCATAATTAGTGTGTATGTTTCTTGTGACGATCATTTGAATTTTAAATATTTCATGCATATGCACAGCTACACAGGGAGTTCAAATGCCGTCAGTGCGGCTCAAGCCTATTGTTCACTGTCGTCAACTAAATCAATATCCAATTAATGCTAAAATAGAATATGATGAATGATGTGTGCTTTACACACACACATTATTAAGAGCAGTTAGCAATTCTGTATGGAACATCTGGGTGATCACTTCAGTGAAATGCTGGTTTAAATCCAATGAGAGTACTCAAGTGTCGCAGGGAGGCATTTAAAGTGTCCTAATATGTAAATGAAAGATGGTCGTGTCGGATAAATTACTGCAACAAAATGCATTTGTAAACTAAGCAGATGCAGATTTCACTGGAGTCAAATATAACAGATGTGTGTTGTTTTCACTCTGATAATACACAATGTTTGCGCTGTTTTTCCAAAATGAAAACAGAATAAAATGTTTGATGGAGCTCAAAATGCGTGCAGGGATCATTCAGAAGCATAAAAAAAAAAAAAAGAGTGTCAGTCATTGCAAGAATCTGTGATAGTTTTATTGGCTTCAGTTTGTACTTTTGCTCGCTTTTACAACATGAGGTATCCATCAACTGTTGCTACCCAGGAAGTGAATGGATAGCCAGTCAACAGGATGAAAAAGTGCTTTTTTCCAGATGCTGGTCAATGTTTTATTTTAGGTCATATTGATCTAATCAATAGCTGTTTTTTTGTTTCCCTGAGTATAAAAAAGTTAGGCTTCTCACCCTCTGACGTTTTCAGTACGCCCTGATGAATGAATGGGGTCAGTGTTTTGCTTGTATGTCAGGCAGCTCAGTGGAGCAAAAATCACTAATGCAGCTGCAGAAAGGACACTGATTTCTTTCTTTGAGTACAAAAATCAAGGAGGTACCATCAGTGTCGGTATGAATTTAAGGTACACAGTCATAGCTCCTGCTCACACTGTTTCTGTCATGGACACTGTTAGAGTCTCCTGCCCCTAAACCCCACCCTCCTGCACACACCCTTCTGTTCATCTTGCAGTCAGCACCTGCCAGCTTTTTCCCTCCATTCCGCACCCACTGCCACTCCCCCTGCATCACCCGTCTGCCAATCAGCTGCCACTCACCTGTTGCTCATCAGCTCAGTTTCTTTAGCTCTTTGCCAGATCGTTGTTGGTGCTTTGCCTGCCTGTCTGGTTGATTGATCATCTGGATCTCTGACCTCTCTCTGTGCCTGTTCTCTGACTTGTCCCTGTGTCTGATGCCATTGTACCTCTGCCTGGTTGCCTGGATTTATGGTTTTGACTTCTGGAACGGACTGTACTATTCTCTGCCCTTACCCTTCAGTAAAGTCACTGTATTGCCTAAATCCTGCCTCTGACCAGTGGATCTGAGTTTGGGTCTTCTGAACTGTGACAGTTTCTTGTTTTCCTTATTCTCCTTTTCCAAAAAAGATAATAATAATAATAATAAAAAGTTAATTCGACTGTTATCTCATGCAACATGCAACAACCACGATAGTCTCAGGAAAGAGAAAGATGTCACAGCATAATTTGCCTGCATCTCTAAAGTACGAGTGGCTGTATTGTATGTAAAGAAGCCCTTTGGAGTGTTTGCTCCTGTGGATAGTATCGCAGAGGAGATTTGTGCTCAGAGTGAAATTAATCCGGTGTGAAATCAAGAGTCCAGTGTTGTACCTCCAGGAAGCCCACAGAGGACACTCATGATGCTGAGCATCGCGGCTATGTTCCATCAGTGCTCACTGCTCTGCAGGCAACATTGTGCATGCGTCTTCATGACAAAACATGCCCTTTCATGCATGCAACAGTACAACACTGGTACTCATACTGTATGCATGTAACATTCAAACTGTTAAACATCAGATACAATGACATTTCTATGCTGATCAGTTTTTGGCCTGAGCAAACAAAAGCCCTCAGAGATTTATTACTCTGCACAAAGGACAAGTTTTTCCTCCCACAGCTCCATGCTTTTTTTCCTGTCTGACAGCCACGTTCAGTCTAAATGCCTTCAGGATTGGTCGTAGGTCAATCTAGACAAGGTCAAGGCGGGCTGTCTTTCTGTAGCCTATTAGCTAATTCTCCTGGCGGTTCAGCTGTTTCAATCCAGCAACATCATCAAGCAGGCCACTGTCTCATTAGCACTGACTCTCCAGTCCCGTTCACAACTGGGTGGAAGATGCTAACGAAGGCATTAAAGGAAGACAGGATGTAACAGTCCTGAGGGTTGGGGGAAAGGAGAGGTCCAAATGTACTGTACCTTACTGGAGGGCTGAAGAGATTCTTGTTGAGGTCACGGATGAGTAGGCTCAGAGAGGAAGAAATCCTGCAACACAAAGGCGGCTCATCAGCTTCAATAAGCATAACAACCCATACACATTTCATGCATCTGACAATGTACATATAGCACAGAAAATGTATTCATGCTAAATTGGACTGAAGGTGAAGACCTGCAAAACTAACTATTGCTGGATTTCTACTGGCCAGCATACGTTTGATTTGTGAATATGAACATTGATATAGCACTTTGCTAATGTGTTTCACTCTCTTCAAAACTGCTTATTGTCTTGACAACTTTTTCATTTATTTGGAAAATCAATTAGTTTTCGAGATTGGCCAACTGGCACATCTTGAGAGATAAAGCATTTCAATTAAAAACCATAGATTAGATTAGGAAAATGCTTCCTACGGCAGTAAAACTCGAGGAAGCCATATCGTGAATCAGCAGGAACATTTTTCCACTTACATAATATGACTTTTGGATAATGTTCAGTAACAGTATAAGGGCACAGTTTTACAATTCACAGTAAAAACAGGCCATTCCCTGAGCTTTTTTTTTTAATATGTTCTTACCCAGAGGTGATATTCAGAGATTAGAGTGCAGCACAGACAAATCTTCACTAAGAGAAGCTAATGTCTCTACCAAAAACAAGTTTAAACATTAAACAAGTTCAATGTGCTGAAGTATCTTTTTCTGAGACAACCATATTACAGTGATTTCTAAGAGCATTTCAGAGGCTAACATCCCACAGATGGGCACATAACGGACCCTAATTTTAGGATGCCGTTGCACTCTGTCATTAAATATTATAGGCTACATCCATTGCAGCCTGCTGTGACGCACAACAGACTAGACTATTTCTGGTGACAAATGTCTTTGCAACACGAGCAGAAATATCAAACTGCTTATTTCTTGAAGAATACTGCTGTGTTTCTGTTGGACTCAGTACACTGTATAGGACATCTGGTATTTGAGAGCTATTCATAGTCTATTCTATGGCTCTTTTCTGATCTGGTAACACCGGTGTACATTTAGTGATCCAAGTCTGATTCTGAGTTGCTGATAACTACTAGGATCAAAACTAGATGCTGAAAATGTTTAGTCATACAGTCACAACTCTATTAGTGTGAGTTTGATACAATCCAGCCAAAATGGAGTGATGAAAAAGAGAAAAAGTGATGCTTCATTAGTATTTCAGAACTAGGTTAAATGTAAGCGAACTATATATATATACTATCATACTGTTCAGATGTGACATTTTGCAATAAATTGGCAAAAAATTTGCTAAGTTATATTTCAGAGGTTTCATCCCTATTGTTTTCTTGTTTTAAAAAACTGATGCAGTGCCCGTTTGGGTTGTGGCCGTTCGGAAAGAGCCAATTGCTTGGCTCATGGTATTGCTGCTTGTTGCCTTGTTGGGAGACATGCCCGTTCACAGCACACGGCCATTTAGAGCGAAAACTTTGGTATAGCTGCTTGCAGCATTGTCAAGAACTCCCAAGTCCCACTTGACACAGCGGTCCCTTGGGTCCTCAGGAATTCTGAGGTTTCAATGTGCTGCCATACTGGAGAGGTGGTGTTTGGTTCTAGATGGTAACCCTAGATCTGAAAAACTATCACGAGACTTGCGTTAGAGATTAAGGTATTGGCTTGGTTTAGGGGTGGGTTGTGGTTTTTCAGTGGTACACACTGACAAATACAAGTCTTGCGAGAGTTAAAAATCTATTGTTACTATCTGAACAAGATAGTGATATTTGCGGTTACCATATGAAGGGGTCATTTAATGATATCTTTATAAGCCAAATGGCTTCACACTTGACATTGCACTTCTTTGGGTCCCCAGCGATACCAAGTGGTTGTTGTGAATGAACACACTTTCACATACAGACAGAGAATCCCCCCTTCATGCTGAGATTGGGTCACAGTAGATATGGCTTTTTGTCATTTTTGTTACCAGCAGAAAAAGACAGTATCATGTCAAAAAACAGATCTCTATAAAGTAACCTAAATTCATTATAAATACACACAGACTGATACTTCTCTGGGGGAGCTAAATAAAACTGTTTGCACAAGCACTCACTGCTTTTAATAGGTCACACCACAATCATCACTAGTTTGTGAAGTCACATAATTAGCTAAATGGAGATCACACGTGTGTATTAACTTACGAGGTTGAACGAGAACGAGGTTCGAGTTTCAGTTGATTGTTGTAAATACGCCTGCATTTGGATGGTCTGACTTTTGGTGAGTCTGTATCATAGTAAAAACTTACAAGGTGACAAATGAAAAAGCCAAACGGGTTGAATACTTTTTATAGGTAATTTAACTGAACTTAACTTAATAATCTATTAAAACAAATTATCTTTAATGATTAACTTAATGGAAAGAGTGATGTTTGTCATTTTAAAGCCAGGTTCAGCACTTAATGGGTTTAAGACTAGTGAGATAAAACTACAGTGTTAGTTCAATAAATATCCCACTGAGCTTATTAGCATACTTTCCTGCATGCACTATTGAATTGAATCTCTCAAGGAATCGCTGTCGCCCGTTGTTTCTCCTATCTTCCTCCACACTGTGAGCATCAGTGATGATATCTGGATGGTTATTGGATGCGTTACCACTGAGCCGTGACTGACCCCAACTGTCCTCAACCTGACCTATGCTTGATTAGAGAGAGCTGTGGCTCCCCAGGGTTTTCAAGGCTTTGATGCAGGCTAAATGTCTGACCTCATCCACTCCCAGCATCTTATTGGGCTTTGCCACTGGGTTCATCTTTCATTAGCCAGAGGTCAGCTGTGTTGTCTATGCATGTGTATATGTCTGTGTACGCTACATTATGTTCACAACTATGTTATACTATACTCTAGTCTCCATGCATGTGTGTAAGATTCAGATCTCTTCAAAATACCATTACAATTCTCTCTCTTTATAAGAGAAGGCTCCTAAAAATCAAACGAAACAATCTATCCACTGGGACACAGAGCAATGCCTGAAGCATAATTGGCAGCCTGCAGCCATAATCGAATGTGCCTGTGATATTCATGAGAGTGGAGCAGTAATGAGGCCTATTTTCCCAAAGTGATATTACAAACAGCATAAACAAGACCAAGATGAACATCTTAAAGATGTAAAGTAAGTTTTTCAAACCACCAATTCTGAGGGAGTTTTCACACCTATAGTTTGTTCGCTCCGGTCCGAATCAGTTTCTAAACGTATACCGTTTTTCCTTTGGTTCAGTTTCTTTTCACGCAGCGCAAAATACAAGTGAACCAAAATTTTTCCTGCATTTAATAGTGATATGTGTCAACGTTAAAGTGCGCCTGGCTACAGGAGCCTTTTAGCACAAACTTGCAGATTACACCTAGAACCTAGAAATTGGGTTGGATTAAGGTCTGCTCACGGCTCTACCGCCAACAAACCACTCCAGAGTTCATTTGGAATTGGACCAAGAACATCTCCGCTAACGGTTCTCGATGCAGTTGTTTTAGTCTGTACCGATTGTGATTGCGACGTTCACACCAGCCCAAACAAATCGCACCAAGGGCGAAAACGAACCAATGTCTGAATTAACCGGATTAAAAGCACTGGTGTGAAAACACCCTGAGGCACTCCACAGCACAGACTTTGTCAGACCTTGTGAAGTTTCTGACCACTGGAGGTGTTGTGAAACGTTGCTTTCTGAACACGTATGATTTCCGGCTCTTGTCCCACCAACATGTCCTGCGACCTGCAATCAGTTATATGAACTAGAAGTCTCTGCAGCACCACACGACGTAAAATAACTCCCAAAAACAACAGTTTGTTGGTGGCTAAATGATACATTAAACTGTGAACTCTTGAATTCATGTAGAGGTAGTTAGTAATAGTTCGTCCAAATAGTTTAGGAGGAAATAAGAAATAGCTGATGCTAACCTAACTGGCTCCATTTGGTCAGTCAGACATTACTATCATACCATTTTGTAATTTGAGATAAGTTGTGTTATTTTTGTGGGATGTGGGATTGCAGTATGACTCTTTGTAAGCACCACTGCATATACTGAGGTCAATAACTATGTCAATACTCTTATCGATCCTTAAAAGTGCACATACTGTAGCTTTTGTATTTGCTTTCTGAATTTTGGTTCCTTGCCAATCTCTGGTGCTTTTAGGGTCATCTGAGGAGAAAAAAACATTTCTACTGACTGAGCAGCTATTAGTGACTAGCGTAGGTCCTCACAGCACAGTTTGTCCGCAGGCCTGTTTTACCCATGTATGAGCTAAACCCTTCATTTGAGGCTCATGCTGTTATGGTTTCTCAGGGCACGACTTGTGCAAACAGTAACAGTAAGTGCTAACCGGGAGGCCTGAATGGAGCAGGGGCTGAGGCGACATTAGCCCAGTGCATTAGCCTAGCTCTCCTGTGACACACTTTCTGCTGGCTGAGGCAGCCACTCTGAGCCACATCTAACTGTTTCACTACAGGCCGCACAGCCTCTCTGCTGCTCATCAGCCACTTGTCTTTGTCATCTCTCATTCATCTCTCCTTTCTGTTTCTGTTAACAAAGACGGTCTTTGTTATGCCACTCGGTCTAATTTCTTTTCTCATAAACCCTGTACAACCCTCAGTTTTTATCCGGCAAATGTTCTCTCTCCTATCTTTTTGCTAACACTTACAGTCGATCCCTGACAATCCAGCTTTGATCTGACTCACCAAGCCACTATGTAAGTAAATAAATAAAGAAATTGCCTTCCCCTCCTTAGTCCTGATCTTTTCTTTTTCATACTCTTATTACAAAAAGCATAAAGGAGCAAACTGACTGCTCCTTTGAGAGATCGATACGAAGAAGTCTATTTTCAGATAAACACGACATCATATTCCTCTTTCTCCCTTTGTCTTGCTATCTTACTGTATGAGCTCTTCATGACTGTATGAACACTTCACACTTCTTCTTCTATCAAATGTCTACTTGCCAGCAGGGCCCTTTATAGACACAATCAGACTCAGCCAGTCCAAGGGAGTAGTGCCCCGATAATCCACTTTGGATGTGGAAGATTTACCCACTGTCCCTCTTTCCTCTCGTTTCTGTGACAGGAGTATAGCGTCAGCGAGGGTGCTCGAAGGTAACCAATCGCCGATAACCAGGATGATGGGTCACAGCTAGGTGAAGCCTCCGATAAAACCGTGCAGGCATCAGATGTGATACATTAGGACAGTCACCTTCCAAAGTGTTTCGGAAAGCACTGTGGGAGAAGCTCGAGGATGAACTCTTTGTGTCAGAGTGTGATTAAATTAAAGGATGGTTGAGAGGGCAGTGCCTCGGACTTGGTCGATATTTAATATTGCCCCATGGATATTTTATCAGCTTCTCTATTTACAGAAGTAATGACAGCTACTCAACAACCTAAAATTACTTTCACACACACAAGACACTTTAAAATCAGTATGCAGTAATGCAGGGTCTTTATACTCCCAGATGAATGACTTCCTCATAATTACAACTGTCTGATATGAGTAAAAACATTTTTCCTCAAAGCAGCAACACTCATTTTGCTCTAGGGGACATGAAGAACACATTCTTCATCCTTTTCATCGTAAGAGCCCATAGCAATTCCAACTGTGGTCATCATACTGGTCATTGTTACAGTGTAACTGTAGCTGACTCCAGGGGGAATACTGCAAGAGGCTCACTTTAGTTTAGCTTTGCTCTGTGAGTGCTACTTTCTTGCTCTACTTCATGCTCCACTTCTTGTCCCCTATAAGTTGTCTCTGGCATACTTAACTTCTTTAACTAGTCCATCATTGCTGACAAATGTTCATGCTGTAAAGATAGAAATATGCAAAGAGCTGTGTTTCAGATTCTAAACCAGATTTCAAATGCCATACTAACAAAAGAGAAGGATTAAGCAATTGCATATATAACATGTTGTAGATGGATACAGGAGAGGAAAGAACATCCCACTTTGGATTTGTGCTTTTAGCTACGCTGGCCTGGTGGCTCTGAGGATTGCAATGTCAGTGTGTCGGTCTGTTGGTCCACCAATTTGATCTGGATTGAATTCCATTGCCATGGAATTTGGTGCAGATATTCAAGGATTTCCATACAATAAGTCCAAACTTTAGTGACCCAGCTGCTAGCATGGCCATGTTCTTTTTAAAGTATATTGCCATAGCATCACATATTTTGACCTACTATACTTGCGCAGTTAATTAATGGTCCAAAATTAGTTATATATTATATAGCCTATTGCATGTGTGGAAGGAATTTGAACATGTATTGATAATATAACATTCATTCACATGCAGTTTATCTCGGGGTCAATTACCTACAATGTAGTTTATTACATTAAGACCTCAATATGTGATTTATTGGCAACCTTTAAGAAATCCCCATTATTATAGCCATATGTTTTATGGGCTCCTAGGTCAGTAAATGATGAAGCTTAATCTCTAATCAATGTAAACATCTTATTGGCTGGTGAACTATAACTCACTACAATGATTGCTTTGACATTACACCCATATACAACCTCAGTGTATCGACCATCATTGTGGGTGCAGTGTCTTTCCTCTGATTGCCCCCGGGAACCTGCTTGCTATGGTAACGACCCCTTATGACCACCATTGTGGCAACAGCTGTAGTCGTAGCAACAGTTGGCTAGTGCAGCTCTTTCACACTGAGACAAAAGGACGAGAGGGTGAGGAGGAAGCGGGGGAAGGAGGCTCTGTGTCATCAGCAGTCAGACGGGATATGCATCTGTTTCTGGTGAACCTCCATCTATCTCTTTACACATCTATCTATCCATGCATTTTTTTTGGTCCATCCATAGGTCCATCTGTCTCTCGCCCACTTTCCCCTCTGTGTTCTTATCTCTCCCTGTATGTTATTGCCTCGTTTTCAATAGATAATTAACTGCTTAATGTTCTCCTCCAGCAAATGGATTTCGGAGTCATAAATACACAGATCGTTAACATCATCACAATTATTTCCATCTTTCTTTTGCTCCGTCTCTTCCAAGATTTACTCTCCAGTTCATCATGCAACACTAATATGGCTGCATCAATAATCCTGACAAACTCAGCGGCCATCCGTCCAAAAACAAAGCAGAAAAGTTATGTTTTCACCAGTTCCTGCCTTCTCTCAGCCCATTATTCATTCAGCTATCCTGGCGCTTCTTCCAGTCTCCCTCTTTTCCATCTATCTATTCTTTTATGATGCACATTATCATTTTCTCTTCATATCCATTCACTCCTTTCAATGTTTCTACCTCTCCAACCTTCCACTATCATTTACGCTCCCATATCATACCCGCTCTGTCTCACCTATCAGCTCCACCGTTTTCCCTCCTGCTCTGTCTCTCCATCAGCACCTCCCCCGTGGGCTCAGAGCGGCCCGTGTACCCCCATGAGTGAGCGCGCTGAGAGTCTGAAATATTGATGGCCTCAGGCGAAGGCCACCTCCAGCATGCTCTGCAGGGGGTGCAGACCAGGACTGCAGTCAGGTTGAGTCAGAGTGGTTGAACTTTAGAGAAGGGGACGGGTATGCCACGGCAGATGGAGGCGAGGTGGAGTGAAGCAAATGAGGAGAAATGATGTGTGTGTGTGTGTGTAAACCATGTTATCCCAGCTGCCAGCTGGCTTCTTCACATGCATCCGGTGATTTGCTTCCAGGTGATCTGGAGGCTCATCCATGGCAGAGCATGTAGGGAGTGAACGGACTCCTGAACTGGACCTTTTCCATACAGTGTTCACCAAACAAGTCTCTACAAGATTAGCCTCAACATGAGCATGGGGTTCGCTTTGAGCTGTTTGCTTGCTTATGCCTCCCTCCCCCATCTCTCTCCCCCCCAACCAAACCCTTCATTTTCTGCTTGTTAGTCACACTCCCTGTCTTTGTCTTAAGATTTAACATTTTTCTCCCTATTTTTCTTCCCCTTTCTTCTGTGGGTGACTTTCTCTCTCTGGTGAAGGTGACCTTGCCAATGAGAGGCATAAGTATCGCCATGGAGACAGCATCCAGCTAGGTGATGCTTATGGAGAGAGGTAGAAAGGGGGGAGGGGGGGTACAAAGACAGAGAGCAGGAATGAGAAAGCAATGGTGTGAAGGCAGCTTTACCACAGAGCTTATTTTCTGCGGCTCCTGATTCATGGTCCCATCACTCAGGTTTAGATTACTATGATATTGCCCCTCTCTCTCTCTCTCTCTACTCGAACTCAGGGCAAACATGAAAATTTGCCCTGATGAGAAAAGAATTACATTAAACCAGATGAAGCAATGTGTCACGTATTTATTTTGTAAACCCTTTTATTGTTTCGGAGGTTCTTGAAGTCTAATTTGCACAGTAAAATATAGCTCCTCTTACTTTAAGGGAAGTATAAATCTGTTCTCCCAGCAGTATAAATTAAGCATATACACTGGAGGTGTATAAATTATGTCTAAACAATAAAACAACAGTGTTATAATATAATATATGTCACAAGGTCAACAATTAGGTCACAAAAGGTCTTAGTTGAACAGTATTTTAATTAAATGTTATTTAAAATGGTTATTAGTTTTCCATATGGAGAATAGATAATTCATTTGACTCAGCTGGAACAGACTTGACCTGAACACAAAGGTGCTGAGTGACTGCGGTACAAAACCACTCCGAAAGAGAGAAACAGATTCTGGATGATTTTAGTTAGATTTTTCAGTTGTTAATTCCTATGTGACCACATATTGTGTGGCAAATACACCAGGTTAAAGCATGTGCACATTTAGGCGGTGAAAACCCTGAGCTAACGTTACAGAAAGACCTTCAACAACAAAAAACAGACACTGGATATTATCACTTCATAATTCAGCTGTGTGAAGTGCAGGAGAAACTTAACGCAAAGGGAGAAAGGAAATATTCATTACTGTTCTCGCGTTGCACTTCCAAAGTAACGTTGTCCCGTGCTTCAAGAAATAAACAGGAAAGATGGCTGAGACATTCATTAAGGGGAAGCCATTTGGATCAGCAGAAAAAGAAAACATGGTTTCTTCACGAGCAAATTCTCTGGCCCTCAGGTGTTTCGTGGATGAGATGCAATCGGGCCTGCAATACGTCACTCTCACAGCTGTAGGCAAAGACGTTCACAGCTGCCTGTCAAAATTAGGGCACTGACTCTAAATGTAAATGTAGATGTGTCACGTTTCAGCATAAAAACTTCAGTTGTTATTTGTAACATTTTGAAAGCGTATTCGAGGCGACCACAGGCAGGGCTTGATCTGTGTCGAGTCTCACAGCGACCTGAGCCTCAGACTTTGTGTCACACACTGAAATGCACACATCTCCACTGCAGTGTTCAGTTGGCCACTGATGGAACCACACTAACTGTTCAACAACAAATTGAAAGTGAAACCTAAGCAACAACTTTTTTTTAATATTTTATTCACATTAGTGGTTTGGAAGCAAAAGCAACTTTAAGTCTCTGTGGTAACATTATGAAAAGAAAAAAAAAAAGCCACGTGTTAAATTCATTTTTAATGAACTGTTTAAGTGTAGACCTGCAGTGGCAGCCTCTTTCATTGACTCCCTCAGAGTATTTACCTTAGAATCATAGTGGATCAGTTTAATGGATTTTCAAACAAACTAAAATCAGAACATGCAACGTTTCCACCTTCAATCAGTAGTAGAGCAGATGTAGATAGGGGCATAGTGCTTTAATAGTGTGCAGACTTTATATAATTACTATTGTTCTGAGTACTATAATTTAATTCTTTAGCTGCTTGAGCAGAGCAGAACAAGCTATAAACACAAATATGACCGATCGTGGACGATTTAAATGTCTCCATGATCTGTCTTTACAGAGAGATCATCAGTTCCGGGCCGCCATTTTTAGCCTTCCTCGCTCTGCGTTCTAGATGGTAGTTGGGAAGCACCGGGGGGGATTGTTGTTATTTCTCCAGGGCCAAAGTACATTCCTACTTTGGGACTAACCTGCCTCAAGCAGTTGCCAGCAAAATAACACATTGGAGCTTTACGCTGTTCTTGAGAAGCTGCAGGCTTTATTCCTAACAAACTGTAACCTACACTGTACTTTACTGTTTAACTGCTCGAGCTCATTGTCACTTCTATGACTCTCTCTCATACTTGCTAAAGCCACTTTACTGCCCAATCCCTTTAAGGAGCTACGTTACTCTTATAACACTATGCCCACTCTAGAGGGCAATTATAGCTGAATTCCACTCCAGCAGTGTTAACATACATACAGTCTTCACATTCATGCAGGTACACAGTCCTCATTTGCATTCAGTATATTTGAGTGGATTCAGTGTGACTAGTAGAGTTTGAGTCCATTGCTAGTGGGTTAACTGCAAAAAGTGAAGTTTCTCAGTGCAAATGTAAACATGAAGCAGTTTAGATTTTGTTATCCTGTAGGGCTACGGTTTTTTTTAAATATGGAAATTAATTTGGCTGTACTATTCAGTAACTTGCAAAACAGTCGTAAAAACCAACAAGAAAAAGAAAGTTGGATTCATACTTTCGCCATATCGCTCACTCCAAAGTGTCCAGCTGATGAATGTTAGTCCGATATCTACTCCCCTTGTTGCTCTGTTTTGGTCTCCACCAACTCTGGAGGGAAATATCTGGATTAGTAGCTTAATGCTCCACTAGCGGCTAACTCTGGTGCTTGGTGGATAGAGCAAAACTGGTTTACCACTAAACACTAAACAGCTTCTGCGGCTGGAAACAGTACAGTATAAAATATCAAAGCTGAGGGATATACAACCAAAACAATTAGCTGAAATGTGCTAAAATGCTCCACAGAGATGAGGGAAAATGTACAGTTAAGTGGTAATCCTCTCACAAAGCTACTGGATACAAAGCCAATATAACATTATTGATTAGTATTGGTATAAATCAGAAAATCCAGAGTCAAGTATCCTAGTCGATTGCTGGGATTATTGTTTAAAACAAAATTGTTGTCTAATCCTGTGAAGTTGGGCAGACGGTGGGTGGCTTTGTGTGCCAAGAATAACTTATTGTGTGAGTTTGTGTGTATTCGTGTGTGTGCACAGAGAAAGTGTATGAGGGCTTACTGGAGCATGTGTGAGCACATGTACATTATCAAAAATGGCTGGCCTGTACCAACACTGAATGAGAGCAGTGTGGCTGAAACATTTTTTTTTCTCCTAACAGCTAACTATGGAAGACTAGATGGATGGAAGCAACTGTGTATCTCTGTGCTCCATCATCGATAAAGAGCGTTAGAGGGCACTCGACAGAGTGGGAGTCAAGAAGAGGGACACAGAGTGGAAAAGGCAGCAGGGACAAGGTAACGGGGAGAGAGCTTAAGATGAGGAGAGAGCTAGAGCAACATAATGGAAGACAGTCAGAGAGGAAAAAAAGGAGAGAGAGAGAGAGTAGTAAAGTTTGGATACAAGGACATGACAGCAGTTGTTGTCTCTTGGCAAGAAGAAGAAAATGAAACAATCACAACATACCAGCAGGATGAGCTTAGTATCCTAACACAGTAACACAGATAATCAATACACACAGGTGCACTCACACTCAACACACACATTATCACGCCCTTCGCAGAACTACTGAAATCTCCTCACAATCCAGTTATTAGTGTAAAATCCTTACAACTTGCAATTTGATTTCTAATGAGTCTAATTAAAATTCAGAACAGCAAAGTGTGATTAGTGTGATTGTGCTCAGTCGTTGACCCCTGAACACTGTGTGTGCTGTGAGGATTTGTTTAGCATAAAGATGGTTTAAATGGCACAAAATAGGGCCACAACAAATACCAGTAATTCTAAATTCTAAATTAATTAGTTTGACTCATTAAAATATTTTTAATTAGGGACATAGAAAATACAACCATATGCCACTGACAGCTGTTTGAACACAATCATTTTATAATGTGATCAGAAACCTTCCTTTTATATGCACAAGTCAAGCATACTGTAGACTCATACACTGTATTGTTGGACACATGTAACATACAAACCATTTATAACGAAAATAGAACATGATGAAAATGAAAAGTAACTACATTGCACGCCCAAATTCATGGACACTGAAAGTTGCCAAACCTTGTTTTGAGTTGTTTTGACTTAAGGCACATGCATATTTTGCCAGGTTTATCATGGAGGTGTAAACTGTGCAACCACAGAGCAAACTAAATTAGCATGAAAAGCACAAAAATGGGCCTGGGGCGCACAAAATCATAATTACATGGAATTAGCTCCACAGACTCTTACTGTTAGGAAAAGTTAACCTCAGGACATTGAGAACTCTCTGTGTACCTGCGAAGGCTTTAGCATGCAAAGTCTCATCTCAGCGAACCCCCTCAGCCTCCTGTTACTTCATATTTTTGCTTTGTAAAGTCATGTGGTGTAAATACAACTGACAAGAAAACAATTCTACAGTGTTGCTGTAAACATTTAAATATTTAAGTCCACATCGCATTAAAAAAGCAGCAGTAACATTTATTTTAGCTACCTGAAAAAGGCCCACCTAAGAAATCTGTATCAGTTTAAGTGTATGCTATATTTAGAATATTATATGTACATATTATATATAGAGCAAAATGTCAGGCAGTCCTTTTCGTTGGGTAATTGAATCCATTTCATCACTCTTCGCTCTCTTCAAAGCTGCCAGACTCCATTAACAAAAACAGTAATTTTACCTTGCAGAACATTAGAGTTTGCTGTGCTACCACTGCCTCAGTCAATGAATTAACATGTTAGTTCAGATCTGGACCAATCATTTAAAATACCAAAGTCAAACAATAACAAAACCAGACTAAACAATCCAGGCAGCAGTAGACCAGCAACCCCCATGTTCTGCAAAGTAAAATAAATGTTTTTGTCAATGGAGCTTGGTGGATTTGAAGAGAAAGACACAGCTGCTTTCTGACAGGCTGTCTGACCAATATACATGTACTGTATATAGAGAGAGTAATAATAATATGGCTAAAATACATCCTTCTGCTGACCCCGTACACAGCAGTACACTGCTTAGCAATAGCACCAGGAATCTGGGGGCTGCTGACCGAAATCTGCTGTAAGTAATAAAATAACTATGGATAAGTCCCTCATACCATCCTAGTTCAAATAATAACATAAACTCCCTTTGAATACTACATGGGTCAGTTTAGCTAATAAGAGCCACAATTAGTGAAAAGAACATGGTATCATGAAGTCCTGAATGTGACCCTTGTCTCACATCCTCATTATTCACACATACCATTATTCAGGATGAAAGGCCACTGATGTCACTGACTCATTGCCACCAGAAAACTCCTCAGCCAAATTTAAACCTGAAACTTTGGCCATAAATACACATAATAAGTCACCAAATGAGGTCAGTACTTGATGAACTAAATGAAGTTGACTCACAGGCTTACAGCGCAGCCCTGCTCAGTGGTAACAGGGTATTCTAATGAGCTGAATGAGTCTCAGTGTGACCTCTCACTGACCTCAGTACTCAGATCAGGTTCTGGTCAGCCCAAATACCGTTTTGGCTAGTGAGGGCTGCAGCTGGCATGCAGCATTAGCACACTTATGAGTAGATAAAGGAGTGTGAATGAGGTCAGGCTTATCAGACAAACTGATTTTTGGAGTACACTGAAAGCATACAAATAGCTACACCTTTTCCTGGCTTTAGCAATTTCAAAAACTATATGTTTGACGTTTGAAAAGTACCAGTGTGAGAGATCATATAAACAGCTACAAAATAGTCTGGTATCAATCCAGGAAAGGATAGAGGCCCTTAGAATACAATAACAATACAACAAACATACACTTGAAGCTGTAATACTCAGACCTGCAGCACTTTGCAGATTCATGGTTACTGTGGCTGAGGCGCTTTTGTCACCGAGACAGTCGACACTCAAAGGCATTTTTCAAAGGCCAGTAGATTTACAGATCTGAGAAACTGAGAATTAAACAGCTTGTTAATATAATGTTTATTATTCATCAGGATGTGTGTCTGTGCATGTGCACAAACTCAAATGAGCCTTTATTCTGTTAAGTCTTTACATAACATCACTACCTGGCCATTAGTGTTTCTGTCACACATCCCCACTACAGATTTCTACCTCAAGTCTACAGTGTCTGTGGGGCAACTGAAGTGAGCCGTTATCTCCATACATGAGCAACCCCTGAAGGATTAACCGCCAATCCTTCTTAAATCTGCCCTCATCGTTAAAACCGTGATACAAGCTCTTGCAGGGATGCTGTTGGTGCAGCACAAACATTTATGATGATACAACAGGCGCTGTCAGGACCCCATCACTACACCAACTATCAATGGCCTAACTTCACCAAGCATACCCTAGGATTCAAATGCCAGACTGCCACAGCAATTTACTAATCCTGTTGCAGATGTCACGCTGAGAAGTCGAGTGCCTCCTCTTCTGTTGTTATGTGGAGTTTGCTTTGAGTGTGCTGCTTTTCTTCTCAAGAAACTACTCCTGCTTTAATGATTTTTAAATTAGAACAATCTAATGTGTTGTGATAGAGGATAAACTAGACAAGAGACAAAAGGAACTAAAAAGTAGGTGAGCCTCAGTCAAGAATCTCGCAGTGCATTTCTGTTCTTGCATATTTAACATAAATGTCCTCAGGTATGGCAGTGTATGCCAGTTAAGATTGTTCTGTGATGTTCATGCAAACTGGAGCATGATATCCTGCAGAAAAAAAACAGATTTTGGTGGCATGAGTCACAGTGTTAACAGTTTATATCTTAAGCAACTGTCACTGCCACGATAATCCTCCTATATTGCCATTTTGAAATGCTAGAGCAATGGAGCTGAAATCACTTGAAGATGACAGGTGAATCATTTCCAAACTTTCATTTTGAGGACATTTTTGGAAGGAGAATTTGCACGAATCAAGCCCAAGTAAGAATCAGCTGTCTGGTCAAAAAACACGTCGATGTTTTGGCCTTGCTGTGGGTCAACAACGACAAAATGCAGTCCTGTTAAACTGCATGTAACTCCCACATGTTCAATGCCGAGTGGAGCTAAGGCTGGCGTACAGTTGAAATCTGATGGTTTCTTGTGTTGTCAGGACATGTTCGGGTCATTATATAGGTCAAAAACAAGGACAGTGGCAGCTGCAGGAGGGGAGGGGGGAAAGAGGGGTGAGGGGGCAGAGAAAGAGAGAGAAGAGGGAGAGGAGCAAAGAGAGTGCAGGGAAAACAAAGGGGGAATAAAGCAATAGCATTAAAAGAGACAGAGGCTGACCTCAGAGCACTCTGGCATTAGCTTGCTCAGAACAGCGCTTGGATTTGAACAAATCAAAGCTTTCCACTTCAAAAAACAATCCACATTTGATAGCTTCCAATCAGCTAAATTGGGACAGAGCGTTCAAAAGCTTAACAGTCGGACATATATGCACGTGCTCAGCGCGTCGAGGCAAGGACATGTAAACATGCACACATGCAAGTGTACATCTCTTCCTGTCCTCTCCCTCTCACATACAAACACACACACTAGGCTCTGCCTGTCCATCACCAGAAGGGTACCGTCATATTCTCACATCTCTTTCTATTTTCTCTGCCTAACAAAACCTTTCGTTCTGGCAGGGCTGCTGATTAAGTGAAGAACAGTTTCCTCCCCAAGTCAATTTTTTCGGAGGTAGCGTTGAAATAGCATGGCTATTTCTGGTCTCTGAAAGTACGTGTGCATGCACTGACCATGTGTGGTGATTTTCACCGTCAAGACAACCAAGACAGCCATCCACGCGATACCATGCCTCCATCGCTATCTCTCCTCTTCTGTGGAGGCCTTCTTACTTCTCTTCATCCATTACTTGTTTTTTCCATCTTCAAGCATTTATATTTCCTCCTCTCCTCTCCTCTCCTCAGCACCAGACCCATTTCCACTGACAGCAGTACTAGCAATTAGGTCAGCAGTTGGCCTATATAAAGCATGAGGACCCATAGTGTGAACTCAGGCCCTAGATGTGCTCCGTCACTGAAGAACATCAAAGACTGCAATAAATCATACAAAGGCAACATGTACAAAAACGTCAAAATCCGGCTAGTTTGAGGTGGTGTTTTGTATTCTCGAAGAGGTCGAATGAGGTTTTTGCATCAAATATGCATGGGCTCATGTGGCTGGGTAACAGCACCGGACAAGTGCAGAGTGTACTGCCGTTGTGAAGGTCAACCCTCTCTTACAGCATCTTTGACACACACAGTGTGTGCCCAGATGGTTCAGCAGACTAAATCGCATGTATTTACGTGCAATGTCACAGAGAGTGAATTCTGCTTATGACCTTGGTCACATGACATGACCTGTGAGACGTTAAATAAGTCAGTGGATTGACTGAAGCACTAAGCCCAGCAGTCTAGTGGAGCTGATTATCACTCGGGTCATTGATCTTAAAACAGTGGAGTGACCTAATGTTTCAAGGCCGTCCTAAGCATTACCACTTCAAGCCCTACAACACTGTGTGCATATCCACAAACAGCATCTGTATGCAGATCATGACCATGTAAATAAGACACTGGCTCACTTAACAGTCTTTACCAAGTTGCTAATTAAAAACAACTCCCAGTAGGCTTTGTTAAGTTGTAACACTGACCATCCATCAGGCTAATGATATTAAAATTGTTCCATTGCACCATATTGTAACTGTATGGCTCAGTAACCGGATCACTCACTTTGGGGGACTCAATGTGATGAACTTTTTTGGTCATTTCCATGATGTTGGGCACTTGAAATAATGTTCCACTTGTGGCCACAAAGTTATATTTTATTCTTACATTATACTATTAAATTCTTTACAGTATTACAGCTTTTTTTTCTCTTTTTTTTTTTTTTTTACTGCAGCCAATAACTTGAGGCAGTGCAGCTTCTGCTGCCAAGACTGCAGGTCATGATTATATGAGAATCACTGCAGGGGAATTCACTTCAGGATAAGTACTCGTCTCTGCATGAGGAGGAAGATACGCGTCTGTCAGTAAACAGCCTTAAAGCAACAATGACCATCCTGTTACAGACCGTGCTCCACCGAGCAAGCACAGGTGCTTCAGTCTGGGGAAAACTGCTACTTTATCTGCCCACAAATATTCAATACTTGATTATCTTCTTTATTCTAAATAAGTAGGTATTTTGCAAACTAATGCCTTTCACATCAACCTCAGCTGTACTTTGTGTTTCATGATAATTAGCTTATGTTAGCATGCTAACTTGCTCTTATCTTGTTTAAGTGTGAAACACAAGACACAAAAACAGAAATCATTGTGTGTATACACACACACACACACATTCGTGCAAGACCCACCAAGGCAAGGCGCTCAGACAATTCAAGCTGTTTTTCACACTAACTGCTGTAGAAGATTCAGGGTTGCTCCTCTCCTGAAATCAATGGATTCAATACGCTTGTGATTTAGCATCATTCCACCAACCAATTCTAGGCATGACTGGTTGCTAGACAGAAAGAGAATATCAGTCACGCAGCAAAACCCTCACAAACACAAGTACTAAATCTTACATTGCATTATTCCTGCTCCATTTTAAATGCATTCACATGATGTGTATTCAGCATCGTGGCAGTGATGGATGAAATGCAGAATGACTCAGTGTTAAGCACATACGCATTTATAAAGATTACAGTCCTGAAAGCCATTTGTCTGTTTTATTTCAGTGTATAAACAAATGCTCATGTTCAAACATTATTATAATCTACCCTGTAATGGCATCAACTTACATGGGTCAGATTCAAGCTGGCTGTGTGCAGCTGGTATGAATACAGAAAAAAAAAAATCAGGTCATGTGCACTTAACATGGAGGTTACTCGATTCATATGAGGTAGTGACCAAGAATACACTGACATGACATTAATAACATTGGCAATGTCTCGCAGTCATATGCAGAAAGAATGAATACACTTTTATCAGAGTGATTCATTCACTCTAAATGGGCCTCTGTATCATACTGATCAATGGAGCCCATTTAAAATTACAGCTACCAGGGTGCATAGTTATTATCACCACAAAGCACAAGGCATGGATCCCTCAGCACTTAAAAGGTTAATGACATACTCAGTAGTGATATTATCTTCTCTCCTCCCATAATATAGTATTTAGTGTGCAGCAGGAAACATATTTAAAGACATGTGTTTCTCAAAAGCAAAGGCAGCAATTCAATGTGGACATGCAGAGGCATGTAAAAATAAGGCTATAAATAAGACTAGGTTATATTGGACTGCATTAGATTTAGCTAATAAACAAACAACTGGGTGTATACAGTATTGTATTATAATGTGACAACAGAACTAAAGGAGATTGGACTGGCGGTTTAGATTTTTCTGCAGAAGAAAAAAAAAAAACGGTACATTGTGCCATTAGTTGTTTGTGGTGGGCCGTCAAACTATTCTGCAAAAATGCTCATTAAAAATAATTGCTTGTCTTGTATGAATCCTCTTCTGATAGTAAAATACTACAAGGGACACTACAAGATCACATTTGGACTCAGAGATGCAGTATGCCAAGATCTGCCATGAGTGTATAACTTTACTGCCTGAAGTGTGAATTATAAGACAGACTGCTGATTCTGCTTTGTGCTGTGGATGAGATTGTTTATGAAATGCGCTGAGTTTAAAGATTTAAAAGATGACACTAGATTTGATAACCTACTATGCAATCCTTAGACGCAGTGTTTTGTGCCCAGAGGACTTTCACAAAAACCAGTTGATAATTTGATTAAGCTTAAAATGCTAGGATTTGAGTCTTATTCTGAGGACATTATCAAGCAGCTGGAGGTGTGTCGTGACTGAAGAGTAACTAAAAGCAATCAGTCAGCAAAAACTGCTGCATAAGATCTCTGCAATTGAGTAATTTTGATGTTTTGTGAACCTCTTATTACTTACTCATGGTAGAAGTTAGAGGCAGACGATGGCAGATTTTTACAGGCCAAGATAACAGCGACAGTTTGGAGCAGGAAAAAGCAAAAGCCAATTAATTGGTCAATAAAGCCACCTACCCAACCCCCGCCTGCCCACGGCTCACACCAGCACCAGGGTGCGCAATGCTACACACACACACAACCACACATGGACTCATTAACATAAACATGAAAGTATATAAAACATTAGAGTACCTTTATAGGAGCAGTCCAAAAGTACTAAGTTTAAGACTTGATGCAAAACTTGACCGATGAGAAACTTCTTATTGGCACAGATTAATCAGCCAAACCGATTAACTGGTCGACATCTAGCGGAGGGTATTCAGAACGTAATGCATAAGCCCTTTTCACAGTAGACATTTTGACTTGCCACAGTTGGAAAAGCAAATCATAAATAAGCTAGTTTGTAAGTAATCAAACGAAGGAGGGCTCCATTTAGCTGCTTTAGTTTCTGGGTACTGGCACAGTACATGCTGGTTTATTGTCATGACTTACTGGGACAGACCCATCATTAATGTTGGCAGCAGCACCTGTGCTTCTCCTGCTATGACAAGTCAAAATGTCTGCTGTGAAAAAAGCCTGTTCTGCAAGCCATCGCTAGACAATGTAAACTAATAGAAAAAAAGAACTAAAATATTTTTGCAGTGCTAAAGAGAAAAGGAGAATAAACTACCAGGTAAACAGAATGACTTCCTAAATCTTTGCCAGTTAGACTTTAAGAGTTGTGGTCAAATGCTCATTACTGTGGAGAAATCCTGCTATATGATTCATTTCCTCTCCTGCCACAGTGTAGAATGCAGCAGACTGAACTTTAACCAGCACAAAACTGTAGCTATGGCATCAGCTCACTAGGTATCCATTTTCAGAATTCACCGGCTGGCCTATGTGACAACATTATCCTCCAGTTATATGCCTGGCCTCTTATACTGTCACTGTTGTGAGCTTTAACCCAACCCTGGTCACGGTCTGCTTACGTTTTCACAGTGTTTAATACATTGTTAAATTAAAGCAACCATTCCAATATATATTCTTTACTCCTACAGCCCTCACAGCTGTTTCATTTACCTGATAATTCAGTCAACGGTCTATTTATTATGTTATTGTCAACAACAAAAAATGATAAGTGGAGGCACAAGTAATTTATCAAGATATGATGGTTTCTGTTAAAGAAATAACAGATTGCTTCTAGACAGAAATCTAAAAGAGAATATTGTATCAAGATATTTTATCCTTATTCCTCACATCTGTCGTCGGTGCTGTAAAAAGCTGGTGTAATATGATAAGTGCCCTAGTGCCAGGAGGGCTTATTCCTCCCTTCACAACTTTTCAAATGCGTGGACAAGTTGTCAATGACTCAGCCTGATGAGAGGGAGCGAGGAAGGTTAGTATGAATTAGCTCTCCAGTGCTAAGCTACTGTGACGCTACAAAAAAGGATGATATAATTAGCTGCACTCTATTCAGATAAGCCAAGGTCGCTTCAGGCCATTCAATCAAGACCTGCTTATGATTTGACTGGCATAGATAACCTTGTTAATCTTCTGTGACTAGATAAACACTCAGTGATGCAAGGCTAAGGTTACAAGCTAAGAGTTGAGCTGTTAATGGATGGTTGGCTGGCTGCTAAGGTTACCGAGAAGGTACATTCATGGCAGGTGTCTTTATTATCTCCCCTTTTATATAAAAAAAAAAAGAGGTGATAGAATTTCCACATTCTGCAGTTATCATTTCTGTGAAGAGAAGAAAGCTAGAAAGTTTAAAATGAAGTCTTATTGTGTCTTTAAAAAAAGGTAATGAATGGTAAATCGACGTCTGGTTATAGAGGAGTACATAGTTTCCTCTTGAATAACAGTATATTTGAGGATCATTTTTTATGAAACTCCCAAACTAGATGATAACAAAGCACCAAGCAGAGTCCGACTCATACATTAGGCTGGTATAGAGGCCGATATTTACTTATGACAGGTGTATTGTCGGGTTTGGCTGACAACTTACAGAAAGCTACAGGCTGCATGGCAACTAGTGGCACCTCGTGTGTGTCGCAGGAATTATGATCCGTCATCAGTTAAAATTAAATGGTAATGGTATCTGTATAGCGCCTTTCTAGTCATTTCGACTACTCAAAGCGCTTTTACATCACATCCTTATTCATTCAGGAGGAATCTAAATTGGAGGAGACACACACACACACACTGAAGCCATGCTTCAGGAGCAAGTTGGGGTTCAGTGTCTTACTCAGGGACACTTCGACATGCTGACTTAGGAGCCGGGGATTGAACCAGCAACCTTCCGATTGAAGAGCGACCCACTCTACCTCTGAGCCACAGCCGCCCCCAAATTAGCAATGGAGAGGGGGATGGAGCCAGACAGCAAGACAATTGTGAACACAGGGAACCAAGCACCATAAATCTCACAAGCCATTTTTGTAGCGACAAGTTCGAAAACATTGTGACTTACCACTAATGATACAACTACTACTACTACAAATAATATGATCTCTACTGCTCAGCGTTTCCGGCTTCTCCAGCGGCAAACTTTAATAAATGAATGATTGGATTTGAAATTATTTTGTCTTATCTGTGATCATCAAAACATTGAGAAATTCTGATCTAGTTGATATCTCGCAGAACGATATGAAAACAATCATCAAAATCATTGGGATTTATCTTTTGGGCACCATGGATTTCTGTATTTCATGGCAATCCATCCTCTAGTTGATCAAGTGTTTCAGTCTGAACTCAGCTGGTGGGCTTGACCGACCAACTAGCAGACCACATTGCTGTGCACGGATCCAAGTGGTTAAAAAGAGACACAGATGTCTTTACATTCGAATCTGTTTTCATTGTCAACAAAGTAATACATTAATGATGTGTAAAGTGGTACTGTGGCATCTTGCAGATGAAACAATTTAACACAAATTTCAAGGGGCAACAGCTTTTAAAATCATGGAACCGGCACTTTAGTGGGTGAGTACAGAAAAGTCATTATGAAGAAAAGAAAAGCCAACAAAGCCTTGACTGACACAGATGGAGAACAATGCATCAGAGGATGAGATCCTGACATGGTTTGCGTGGGGAAACAAGTTCTCTTTGTAGTTACAGATCAAAGACATGGCCCGAGTATATAGATTTATTAATACAGCACATTATGTATGTTTGTGTCTTCTGAGCTTTACAACTCATCGTTGCTGATTTGTTTGTTTGAAGCTGGCATCTGAACCTGGCAGATTCCTTATCTGTCTATTTATCTCCACGATCCTCCCTTTCCTCGCTTCCTGTTTTTCCTCTCACTTGGTGATGTCCTTTATGAGTCACCTACAGGTCTGTGCTGCCGAAGACTCCAATAATTACTTCAAAACAGCTCATATTGAAAGCCATGGCAGGTTTATTTATATTTCACACAGGGCATTAGGAAAGTGCTTCACAAATGCAAAGAAGAATTCAAAAGTCAAAGTCGACTAAAAGAACGCTGAGAAACGAATTAGCACAAAAAGATGCAATAAAGAATAAAAGCAATGAACATGATGGAGCTGTTTTTAAGTTGAAGCTGGATTTTAAAGTACTTAGAGCACAGGCAAGTCTTCCTTTGGTTCAAATATATTGCTGAAACTGTGATTTGTATGATTGCTACTTGTGTAGCAATCACTTACACGTAATCAAACCTTTATCAAACTGACCATCTCCCGTTTTCATCAGGGGGACAAGCACTTAAGTTTGAATCAGAACTGAATCGCTCAAAATAGCTGCACAAACTACTTTAAACCCAAGCGAAGTACCAACAGAACTAACAGTCATGTGGCATCTTTTAGTTACGTCTTGAAGTGACAGCAAACAGCGGAGTGCGACTGAAATCAGCATCATGTCAGGCAGTTAGTGAGGGAAACAAAGCATTCTGCTGAAGCTTGGTTCCTTCAGTCTTTTCAGCGCCATTAATTTGTGTCACACTGTTATTTCTCCTGTGCTGGATTCTGTTTTATAGTTAATAAACGAATTGCAATTAGTGACAGAAAAAAAAGCCTGCTGTAACAAAATTATACATCATGGCTTTCCCCTGTACTTTGTTGTGAATTGGGATGGGAATTGATAATCTTTTATTGATGCCAATGCCATCATCAATTCTGCTCATTGTCCCAATGGTCCAATTCTTTATTGATTTCTTCATTGATTCCTGGTACATTTTCTGTATCGAAAGAAGCAGGCCGAAACTGTCAAAGCATTCATTTTCATTAAAAGAAAAGCCTGCCTGCGTGTCTGATGTATCAGGTGCATCCACTTTTAGCCTGTTCTGCTTAGCCTCTTACTTCGGAGCAAACCCCCGTCTCTTTCCCAGCAGCTGCTAGCAAAATACCACACAGGAGCTTTACGTTGTTTTTGAAAAGCGACAGCCTTTATTCTGAACAAACTGTACATTCACTGCAAAACTTAACTGCTGCTCCGTTTGTATTCACTGTTACTTTCTCTACAGCTCACTCTCTCTTCCCTCATGCTGTGTGCACCTTATGCATTTTCCTATCTCGAGTGAGGACTAGAAATGATCATTTTGCAGATATTAGAGACATGACTCTCTCCATTCCAGCGGTGTGCACACACGGCTTTGACGTCATTGTTTCAAAGTGCAAATACTGGCACCGATAAAAGGAATTGATGCGCCCAGGTGCATACGATTCAAGTGAATCAGACACTTTAGAGCTGAATATCAAGTGGAACTGGTTCTGGATTTGGTTGTAACATGACATTTTCATACAAATACACTCTGCTGCTATAAAATTAGTCACAATACACAATGCATCTTTGTGTTCTAAAAGACAATGAACAGGTATATGTTCCTTTGGTAGTCAGCTAGTGATAAAATCTCTTTTCATTTGCAGGGCCGTGAAAACCCACCTTGGATGATCAGAAACTGGCGCCTACGACACAAACATCATTAAAAGAAAAGGCAAGGAGAGACAAACAGATATTCCCAGACGAGAATAAACTATAAAAAGAAAAAGACTCATCTTTCTCGTACAAATCAAAGCACTTCAGACATGACAAAGTAGGTGGCAAGTTCTGCTACTGCTCAGCAGCTGCCGTGTCTTTATTATGATATTGGATGAATGCACAGATGAAATAATTATGTAGTATTTACAGACAATATCCAAGTGAATCTATTCATCCAAATATAATGGGTGTGTGTGTGTCTCCTTGTGCGTGTGTGTGTGTGTGAAAGAGAGAGGGGGAGATGATTACTGAGGCATTGTAAGAAGATTTAACAAGTAAATTGAACACAGAGGTGGGGCCCCTCTCTGCGTGTTCTTGTGTCCTCTCATTTAATTTTTTCACTCTGTTCTTTGTTGGGTTCCTTGCATCTCAATGAGGCTCCATCCGGCTTGGAAGTGGTCTCACTACTAATAAAGAACGATTCTCTCCCGCAATTAGGAAACCTGCAGGAGCGGATGGGAAGGCAGCAGCGAAGTGTTATCAGGGAAAATGTGTGATGTTCCTCAAAGGAGGATGAAGGAGTGTCGAGGTTTCCAAAATAAGTTACACTAAAAGTGGTGAATTCCATATATGTTATGAACAGACAAAAATGACATTGTTATAGAACTTATAGTGCTCTGGATATCAATAAAATGACTACATATAAAGCAAGATCACTCAATATTACAATGAATGATCACTGCCCCTAGAAACACTTGCCTAGAAAAACATTCATATAAAACAAATAAAGCCAAACGAGTGAAATATGCACTGCTTTTTTTTTATGTTTAATGCACTGCAGTCTAAAGGTGGTCTAAAAGTACGTTCTGCAGCCTTTGTTCACCTCTGTTTTACTATAATCCAAAGACAACCGAAGAAAGAAAGAGTATAACAACATTAGCACAGTTAGCAAGGATACAAGAGGAAAAAGATCCTACAGTTCCTCCATCGGTCAAGTGCCCCTTTGCCTTTGCAATGCTGCAACTGCCTAATTTCTGTATATTTCCAACCAGGAGAGAGTCCAGGAATTCACTGCATCCAGTCAAAAAATAGTCTGGCACCAAATCTCCTGTAAAACCACAACTTATTGTTTTATCACTTTGTACAAATAAACAAGATACAATGTGTGAACTGGGGAGCTGGTAGGCGTCAGGCAGATCAGCTGCGTCCTGTTTTCGATCTATAAACAATTATCTTGTATTCCAGACATTTATGATTTCTAATTGTTCATATTATATACCTAAAAAATATTAACTTTATTTTCAATATCTTCAAACAGCCGCAGAGACAGCATGTCTACCTATGTACAACATAGGTTGTGTTCAAGGTAGAAACTAAATGTCGTCTTATTACTACACAGTACAGAGCTTCTCCATCATAATACAGTGACAGCTGAGGGTAAACAGACCCAGATGAGCGCCCATCTTGTGAATACAGTACAATCTCGTACATCTGATCTGAAACCAAAAACAGATATGGATCCACTCTCTACAAAGAAAACTGTTAGACTGTCAGATTTCTGGAAATCTGCTACCAACCACGGCATCTAACGGCTGTCAAGAAACTCTGACCTCATGAATTTGTACCATAATCTGAATTATTTAGGTTCCCCATCTTGTATCTACCATCCTGCACTCCACATTGTCCACTGTGGGCCTGACAGAGACCTTTTCTCTCCGCCAGGTTCCCAGATCTACGCTCCCACCGTTATGATTGAGCAGCTGACAGCTTGACCTCTCCCCACCGACACACATCTTTTGACTGCGGCCATTTTCTCACCATTATGTTTAGCGATGGGCCTGTGCCTGCCAGAGACAGGGGGCTAGTTGCTGAGGCTATCATTCATAGCAGAGAGAAGGAAAGGATTAAGGCTGCTGAGAAAAGAGCAGAAGAGAGAGGGGTCTGCATCTTAATGCAGGCCTGAGTGTGGAACAGCCTTGTTATGAGGTGGCCCTTTGGAGAGGGGGGAAGATGCAGCGGCTGGGTGGGTTGGTCAGTGGCTGCTGGTGGGAGGTGGGGTGCAGGATTATGGTGAGGGGGAAAAAAAAGGCAGATGCAGAAAAAATGAGCATAAGAAAAGGTAGAAGTACAAAAAAGAACATCATGTACAGTATAAAAAAAACAACTCCTGATAATACTGCCAGTGCTGTTAACATTACATCGATACGTGTTGTTTTACTTCAATTGCTGCTGTCTTGATAACAGATTTTGGCACCACATGAATTATTTAGTTCTAACACCACTGATGACATTTAATTTTCTCATCCCACCTCTTTTTACTTTCAAAATAACTCCGAGTTTTAAAGCCTTTATTGTCAGAGTTGGAGCACATATCTTGAACTTCTACCCGATTTAATGGTTCGCATAAATAAATCAGAATCATCATTTACTAGCCTCCTGTTCCATCTACTTTAGAAAACATTTGCTATCTAAAATTCATGCTTCAAAAACATAGATGATTGAGATTTTGTCCTTGAAAACATACTTACTTTCTAACCATAAACCAGAATCTGCACTGCAATTTATCCCAACATTTAGCTGAACAGTTAGATAGTTGGATAGTTGATGCAGATGTTGTTGAATTTGAGTGTGGCATGCAATAAAAAGGTCCACAGCTGGTTTGAATCAAGAATGTTACAGTTGTGTGTCATGCTCTGTAACCATCTGGCTAGGCTAGACAACCACAAGAAACTTTTCTTCCTCATAACCTCAAAAACAGTGTCAGAGCTCAAAAGTTGAATCAAACGTGAAAACTAAGGCAGTACAAACTTTAAAGTGGCAGCAAAATGATTTCATAGATGAGTTTGTTTTTTTTTTTTAAAAAAGTGTCTCTTCAACATATGGCTGATTGGACTAGGAAATTATTTCACTCAGACAGAAGAACAATTTTTACAACACTTCAAAGGATGTCTGCATTACAATCAGACACAACCCAGATCTCATACACACACACACACACGGCGGCACTTGCTGTAACACACACACACAGAAATATATAAATGCAGATACACAAACATAAGCCTAGCATGGATCCATCATAACAAGCATTTCACACTCCATTGGCTTCCTTCAGTCATGGCAGTTTGCTCTCAAACTATGTTAGGTTACAGTTAGTTAATCACTGCAAAGAACACACTTCTTCCCTCGGCCAAAGCAGCTTGAATGCCTACATGGTGCATACATAATAAAAAACTTGTTACATGCTTCTGGGTTAATCAGCCTGTCGCTTCAAGCTGTCTGATGGATGGCACGTCTTTAAATAAACAGTGTAACCACCTGACACACACACACACAACTTCTTCATTTTTCTGTTTGCCAACTCTGGATGTATGTTTCCATTGGGTTTGTAAAGCCTGCTGGTCAAGTGGCTGGCTGGTTATATATTTCCTTTAGCAATTCAAACTATTACTTCAAACATAAAATCAAGACACACACACACCATGCTTTGTACTCTAACTGGCATTAGAGAATCATTTCAATTTCTTCCAAGTTCACCTTAGGTGGGTGTTTTACACAACTTTATATGGTCATTAGCAGGTTGTTGGAAAGATCAGAGTTTAAGCTTTGCCGAATAGAAAATGTGGAGAGCCGCAGTGTGAAGAATCCCCTCAGCGGATGCTTATTTGAATGCATGTCATGCATTTCAAACAGGCAGCAGATAAACCTTTCACAAATCAGTATGCAAACTTTGTACATAGTGCACCTTTTACCATGTCTGACCAGGATCCTCATGCGTTATTGCATCAGCTGATATTTTCATATACTAATTAGCATTAATTTACTGTGTTTGTCAAAGTAAAGATTTTCATGTTTAGAAGTCAGATTCAAATTACCCAAGGCGTCTGCCTTGGCTGAAATTCATATACCAACAGTAAAATGTCAATATTGTAACGATCTTTCCCGAACTCCAAGTGGTTTAGTTGCCTGAACCATATTTGCTATGCACTAACATAAGAGTAATCAATGGTAAAACACTGTTAATCAACATTAAAAATATCACTAATAATCCACAATTTTGCAAATTCGTCCCCATGTTTGACAAATGCCTTGTACTTCCTGTCTGAATCCTTGTTTGTAGGTGGACAAAAGAGATTCTTTTTGCAGCGTTAGAGTGTTTCCCAACGTCACACCAACCATAGTAGCACGTCATGTTGTGTGCAGAATTACAACAGCCTCAGTGGTAAGGCTCCCCCTTGCCAGCCTGTACCTGTGCCAACCCTAGTATCCCAGCACAGCATGGCTAGCATGGCTATTAGCTGCAGGGCAGGTGAAAAGAGTGTTTGGCGCCCATTCCTAAGCCTGCAGCCTCCGGGGGAAGTGAGACGTAAGGTTTAATTAGAGTGGATAGTCTTGGGTTTTGGACTCGTAGAGGACGCTTTAATTGATGTCAGAGTTGTCTTACTACATGTCAGCTATACACTGTTTTGATTCCAGGGGGGAAAAGTGGGAGGTCTGGAGCGGGAGGGATGCAAAACCCTTTCCGAGTGCTTGGTTTTAAGTAAAGATAGAATCAGCTAGTTTGTGCGACAGCTGAAATGTGAATGTCTGACAGGAAAGAGAGCGAGTGTGAGAGAAGTTAGCAAAGAGGAGAAAGAACTGCAGCAGTGACACCGGCTCCATCATTTTCGAAAATTACATACCGTTTTGAGACTGTTAGTGTTACAATCTGTAATCAGCAGATGGGTGTGAATTGTGCCACGACTTAATTTGAATGGCAAACATCGGTTTCATTCAGTTCCGTTATCCTTCATGGCAATCACTGCTGATTCCCAAACAAATTACTGATGGGGACCTGGAGCTTTTGCTCAGTGTAATCCATCTTATTGATAATATTCTTGTTGATTTTCTTGCATCTCAACTAGTTTATAATAAGGAAAAGTCACTTTTTATCCAATGTACAATAACACTGCGAATAACTCCTCAGCAAAGGAAGAGCAAAAAATGGGGATTTGACATTTTGACTGTGTGAATTATTCGCTTTTGACATCGCAGGTTATACTGCCAACTGCTATGGAAGGTATCTTCTGCTATCTTCATCTAAAACCTGTAAAAATATTGTAAATAAATGTGAAGTTGTCCAAAAAGCTTTACGAGAACAAGTCGACAAAGGACACAGAGATATAAAATATTTGGTTTCTTCTGCAGACGCAGTTTCCAACTAGGGGGAATGACGATATCTTATCCCTCTAGTGAGGCCGTTTAAATATAGACTTCGGCTACATTATCTGTTTCTGCAGCTTCAGAGTCTGTTGGTACACGATCAGACTTCCTTTTATGTTTTCATCCTTGAACTTATGCACCAGCGACATCAACTTCTTGTCTTTAACATTTCCTTCAAGGCGACAACGTTACAACTCATATTTACCACAGTTCCATTTGAGCATCCACTTAAATATTAATTATAACTGAGCCTAAACACTCCCAAAAGTCAAAACACCCCGGCGAACTCAACCGAAGCACACATTTTTATCCCATTTCCACATACTGCCTTCATCCCTTCATTGATGCAATACGGTGTAATCTAGCCCCCCTGACAGAGCAGTGGAATACACACCTCCGACTCTGCAGATATTTAATACAGGACTGCTCTATACATTATAAATGGCCCTCTGCAATATACGTCCTTTTAAAATGAAACCACTGCGCAAATATAGAAAACAGAGATGACCTGCCCTTGGAATACCACCAGAGATTGGAAGCTCTATTCTGGAGTTTTCTCTGTCTGTCAATACAGTATGTCACGTTAAATACACGCATTCACGACAAACATAAATAACTCAATGACCTTGTTTTAAGGTCAAAGAGGTCATCTTGCGTACAGTAGACAGCAACAACTCAACAAGACGTGCAGAATGTCAACAAATGACCTGAAGAAAATAGACAGGAACATACAAACTGTGACACAAGACGATGCGCACGAGAGATAAGTGCAAAGATCACAGATTTTATCAAATAAGATCCAACATGGCTGTGGGCTGGTGCGCCTCTGTTTGTGTGTGTGTGTGTGCGTGTGACAGAGACAAGCAGAGAGGGGAGAGTGCCGCTGAGAGTGACGAGATGCGATGAGACACAGTTTGAGTGAGTGCATACTAGCAGGAGGGAGAGAGAGGTAGAGTGTGTGAAAGTGGGTGAGGGAGCGAGAGAACAAGAGAGGGAAGATGGACATAAATGGCTATGAGTTAGCATAGCCTACTAATTTTTTCTGTCATTTTTTTTGCAGTTGAAGCAAATTGAGGCCACTAACGCAGCAGTTAGGCTGCTTTTCAGGTCACTCAGAAAGCTGTGCTAAAAGGGTAGCTAGACCTAAATCCATGTTATTTTAATAGAACAAAAGACACTGCAACCTACTAAAGGATCTGTGCATGTTGTGGTACACTGAGTGATTACAACTGGTCTCATGTCATCCATGCAGTAGAGGCACACTGGAGTTACTTTGATTAAACTGTTTGGAAAAATGCTATTGATTTATCTTGATTGGTAACCCCAGCGGAGCGCAGATGGATCTGAGTGCTGCTTCCAAGTGCCACATTGAGATAACCACATTCTTCTCATCATTCTTACGAGACCGGTTCTTTTTGTCAATATTTTGGACTGTTCTTCCTGATAATATCTTCTCTGTGCTAATTAATTTGAGCCGGCCCTGCTCAGCCATGCTGTGGGAAAGTGACTGCTGAGTGGACAGAGCTGCATGGGTGATTCATTTGAGTTTGTGGAGTAACTGACCTTGTAAATATGGGACTGGGAGTCTGAGCTAAATCACCATCTCTGGAAGCAGGCGAAATGTTAAGACGCTCCAGTGGCCACATGGCAGCCATTTCTCATTTTCTATCACCTGAAAGACCCTTAAATTTATCACAGTTTTCAGAAAACTAATCTTCCTCTAAATATGATGTTTGTCATCCTCCATAAAACATGCGGCTGTTGTGCTCTTCACACTCAGTGCACCGAACTACTTACTTGATGCATTACTATAGGAGTGTCTGGGCTGGAGTGTTTTTAGCCAACAAAATGATGCCTCTTGATGTTCAGACACAATAAGCCTCTTCAGATTCCTCAGGGCCACCTGACATTGTGCTGGAGAGCAAGTCCTATATTCAACTTGTATGAAAGACGTGCATCCTGTAGGAAAATGTGGGGAAAAGTCATATATATGCTGTTTGTAGTGAGTCTAATGAGACCATATGAGCAACAATAAACCAGGAGAAGAATCCATGTTACCTCGAAGTGCAAACAGGACTGCAGCTTTGAGACTCACAATTATATACTAATAATTGACTACTTTCTCCTCATTTGCATACACAGCAGGGGGCTAATTCTGTTATTAAACCAATCTGACATCTCACAATGTCAACTGGCCAAAAAAAAACCCCAAAAAACGCCCAAACCTCGATTTCCATTTCTTTACCTGTCAGAAATAATGTTGCAGAGAAAAAATCCCGTGGAGGGAGGAGGGGAGGGGGGGGAGCTGCATCATTTCAGTCACATATCACAACATCACACGGACAGATCGCCCACTGTTGTTTGGTTTAAGCCACAGAGACGAGCGTCCTGTGAGAGAGCGCCTGGGAGATTTTCAAGAAATACCCCACGAGCCCGTCTTTTAAAGCCGCAAAGGTGCAGCGTACACAGCGCGTGAATCAGTATGAGTCACCTTCCCACCCACTTTGGACGAAATGTTCACTCCTGCCTAACATATTTTACTTAACATGCAAAACACACGCACCATCAGTGGGCGACATGCGGGCTGCAAAACACACAAATCAACCAGCAATTCAACAGTTTCGGTCACGGTGGAGCCTTTTACCTTGGCCTCAGAGCGCCTCTTCAAATTTGGAGAAGACGACTTGGAGGATTTATCCGTGTTTTGTCCGTAACTTCCCGAGCAGGGCATCTGTTTTATTTATTTATATATTTTTTTTTCTAAAGACGTGTTGATTGAAAATTAGAAGAAGAGGAAGAAAACACTGGCGAGCGTTACTGTGGTGAATAGAAGCAGCGGCGTTTTCCCGTGGAGAGCCGGTATCTGTCGCCTCATTTGTCCGGTGAGTTTGTGGGTCTCCGGCGGGGAGAAACGCAAGAGCCCCGGTCCACGGCGGTCTCCATTACCGAGCTCCACACAGTCAGACAGACAGACAGACAGACACATTAACAGGCGCACAGGCGGACAGGTAAGGCAGAGAGGAGGGCTGCCTCTGTCTGTCAGCAGAGCCGGGATAGATACTGAGACACTGCTGCAACCAACCAACAAACTCCAGAGAGGGAGAGAGAGAGAGAGAGAGAGAGAGAGAGAGAGAGAGAGAGAGAGGGAGAGAGAGAGAGAGCAAATCACAAGTGAAAGGCTTCAGTGTATTTAGGCTACCAGCCAGTCATTTGTAATTATTTGTATCCACTTGTATTAAGAAGATTTCATTTAAAAGGACTCTACCATTGCTTTACGTGCTACAAATCAACCATTTTGCAATCTGTGTTTCTGCTTCAGAGGTTTGGTTGTGCCTTGTCCACTCCTGAAATGCTTTAGCTGTGTAATCCGTGACAGTGGACATCACATCTGCCACCTTATTTTCAGGGGAAGTACGGATGCAAGTTCACAGTTTTTCATGCTAAACTTCCAGTCGGGCACTTCCAGTCATTGGCCGGCCATAGAGTCCCATTTGAAAGTGGTAGGCCGCCGTCAGACTCACACCACTGTGCCGTAAATAAAGGATTGCATAGGTTTCTCTCATCTGGATCAGTTGTTGGGATGTGTGCGATACTTTTAAGACAGGAAAATAATTCCATGCATCTTTGCTGATGCACATATGGCTAATATCAGAGCCAGCCTCAGCTAACAGTGGTAACGTTTTAGACAGGTTATTTCCTGCTGGATCAGGAGTGAAGACTTTTCCAGTAGAAAACAGCGTTATGGCATCATTAACCATCATTAGACATCACTAAATGAGCTAGTTAAGCTCAACCGACTACTGTTTCTGCACCATCCTGGATTGTCTCTAGTATGAGTCAAGTTTCTCAAAACGGAGCCTCCATTTCCCATAATGCAACTCATTACTATTTGATTAGACCTTCCCTGCCTTGTAAATGACCACATCTTTCAAACTCCATACTCATACTCCACAGTTTGTAACACACGTTCATTGTTCGTCTCTGAGCTCAACCATAACAACCCTGATGACATCATCAGGGTCCTCCACAAACGCAGACGCCATTTTATATCTTTTTACACAAGTGGAGTTGTACTCCTCATGAGAAATAAACTGACCCATTTGTGTAAAATCTGTGGACTGCTCCTTTAATTTTGGTCAACGTTGCATTATCATTATGAATCTGCGCATCAAACTCATGAACACATACAGTAATGACAATGAAAGTTGTGACAACAAAACTTAAGGCAGACTTGATCTTAACTGGGATGGATTACACCACACAAGCTAGTTTCAAAGAGCATTCACTACTTAGAAATGAATGGAAACCAAAGCCTGACTGGACCTGCAGGAAAAAAAATGCTTAAAATAAGTCAAACTGGCAACGAGCATCCAAACCTGTTCACCAGAAATGCAGCATGATTCATAGTTAGGGAGGTAAACCAAACAAAATGACTACAAACTATTGCTGAACTTCTCTCTGAAAGAGTGTCTGTAAATGTTTTGTTTAGCTCATTTTCAACATCATGGGTACATTGCTTTGGCAGCCTTAAGCTTATTTCCTGTGAAGCCAATAAGGCATATATGGAATGGAGTCATCCGAGAGCGCGCGAGAGAAAAATATAAATATATATGTTCAGTCCAATGTTTTTTTTTCCTGCAAGATGTGATTGTTGTCTCACATTAAGGGAGAGAGGCAACCATGCCGAATACAAAACAGCACTGTAGATCTGCCCATCTGTTCTTATCAGACTGCTCTTTCTTTGCAGGGAATGTAATTCATTTTGTCACCCTCTGCTTCAGCACTCTATGGAGTCTGTATGTCATGCCAATAAAGCAATGACTGAGGTGAACTGAAACAGAGTAAGAAGACCGAGAGCTATGAAATGGATTCAGCACCACGGACAGCGCACTGTGTATCCTAACTAGGCCAAAACGCTCTGCTCCTGTTCCTGCTGCCACCTCTTTTATCGTGTCAGTCAATCTAAATTCAGCCTGGAACACACTAAATTAGTGTCGTTGTACTAAAGCTAAATTTTCTACATCCACAAACTACTAGGACAGAACACTCTATAGACTGGAAAAGACAGGAATGCGTGTGAAGCGTGGTGAGACACCAAACAAGATTTAGTCAAGCTAATGCAGCAGGAGGATCACAGGGTTATTGCTTTATTATAGGCCTGCTTCCACCTGTCAGATTTGATCGCTCTCGTCCCTGGGAGGTGAAGGCCAGGGAGAAAATACAAGTATTTCTTTAAAGGTCGACATTTACCTTGATGTACTATAAAGCTGGACACACATGAGAGCTCTCTCTCTCTCTCGCTCGCTCAGGCACACACACACTGGAGGTGCGAATGAACCCGATCATTATTCTTGTTAGCACTGTGTTTGCAAAACACTTTCTGCGACGGATTTTGTACCTTTTGGCCAAAGATGGTGATTTGAAGGTAATTTGAAGTAGATTTTTATTTGTTGGGAACAGTTTCAACTTATCTCTGCAGTAAAATAACCCTTAGTAGGTTATAAGGCTGGCAGTGCAGTAGCACAATGTGGATCTATTCCTCAAACAATAAATTTCTGCAGACCACGGTAACCACTTTTCTCTGAAGCAGGGCGAGTCGTTGCTCATTGATCACTCTTCCATCATACCTCCCTTCAAGCACTTTGAGGCAAACATTTTAAACTGAGTTGAATAATGCAGTGACTTCTCTGCTTTTGTTTACTTGACACGTTGTCCAGGAGAGAGAGACGAGGAGCTACACATCTAAAGTAAGCTGCAAGGAACGACCGGCTTTGTGACTTTGTGAGCACTCCACATTCGTTCTCCTGACATCTGTGCTGTCTTATACAATAAAGAGGAGCTGCTGAAAGGCACCAAAGGCGACACTCTGATTGTAAAAGCCCTCAAGATCCAGACTAGAACCCACAATGCTTGGCAAGCACCTCGGCGTGTATTCTGATCATGTCCGCTGCAACATGAACCTTGCAGATCAGCCCGGCTCATGTGCATTTGAATCAAAGCTGCTCCCTACCACTGTCTCCCCTCTCTGAGCATGTCCTTCAGCAGCATCTGTGCTGTGTGAGCGGAGAATGTGAGGGAGGATTACCTGCTTAATTAGAAGGGGATGTGAGTTTTGTGTGTGTGAGAGGGTGTTATGTGCACAGCGCACATGAGAGACAGAGTGTAATCACAACTAATCAAACACCTTAATAGGCATCTATTTGAGCTTTCCCACAGCATTTGCTTTACAAGATGGTAAGTGTGAGTAATTGTGGCATATATTCCTCTGCACAACCACATATATCAAAAACATTCATTTACATTTTAGCTAATTTAGCTTAATTGCCACAGAATGCTTTTATATTCATCACCCGCGCCACAGGTAAATATGTGTTCGTTTGCAATTCATTAATGCAAATCATTAATGGATTGATAGGACAGAGAATGACTGCGGCAGAGAGAGAAGTCATGTGACGGTCCAGCTGATAAACAGATGGTCTCTCTCTCTCTCAAAAACATACTCCTACACACATAATCAGAGCTGTTTAATGTCCTTGCTTCCTCTTAGGAGAAGATGATAAAGTTAAATTAAGAGAAAAAACAAACAAACAGGAGATTGCCGGTGAAAACTGCACGTCAAAATTAGTGGCGGCGTTTTTGCACAAAGGAAGGGACCTTTCACTTTGTTCCATGAGCACTGGTGTGACTGTGGCCTGGACTAATTAAGGAAATAGTCCTGTTTATGCGTAATGTCTGCACCTGCTCATCAACGTCCCTGACAAAACTGATTAACTGCATGCTGTGTAAGAGTAGGCCTGGCAGCTCATTAACCACAGAAACAGAAGTTGAAGGGCAGTCGTTAGAGCTGTGCTACAGATCAGACCTTTGTGTCACTGTGTGCTGAGCTTTGACTCCCGAAGAAAAACCAAAAAAAAGCTAATATTAATTTACATAATTTACAACACAGCTTTTGTTAACAAATTTTGAGTTAGACACTGGAAAACAAAGAAGAGGGAAGACACTTTGGCGAAATGTAAAATGGTTGGTTTGAATGGCTCTGGATGTTCTTAACCACTCAAACATACCATCTGACAACCACACACATAAAACTTTAAATTGGTATGTCTGAACTAGGACATATTTTCTTTATAAATCTTCTGCTAATTTAATTGATTATTGTTTAGTCTAAAAATCCAGCACATGGACACATACATCCATTAGTTTCCCAGACGTTGTGTATTTTTCCTAATAACATTACTTAAACAAAAACATACGTCAAGCCAGCGCTCTGTCAGACGCCCCTACCCTCCCAAATTTATTAACATTGCCATGGCAACGACTAACCACTGACACCAATTATAACAGACTCCCTAGAAACAAACAATAGTCAATTGAACACACATATTCTAGCAAATTTGTCGTTGTGTTGGCTGTGGACAAACATGACAAATTCTACATACCTTTAGATCTTTGAGCTACAGCTGATCTGAATTCAGCGCTGCAGCCATTTAATAATCCATTGTTTTCTGTGAAATACAATTACTGCGATTCCAGGAAAAGCTTCCATATTGAGAAGCTCTCAATGGGAACGCTGAGAACATAAACAATGGCACATGCCTCCATTTCTAAAGTTGCCCTACTCGGCTGCACTCTGATAATGTCATAACCAACTGCTTTTGTGTGTCTATCCCTGCCAAACACCTGCCCTCCTGTCAGATCACTTACTTTAATACAGACAGTGCTTTATAAAAGTCAACTGAAAGAGAGTACTGCCAAGTCTCTCTCACAAACACACACACACACACACACTGTTGTACCTGTCCAGCTCTGCTAAATGTTACCATCTGAATAGGCTGTCAGCTAGTGTCAGTTGCAAGGCTCTTTTGCTCAGTGGGTAATTGGATTTCAAATTTAGAGCTTCGTGCACGGTGGAGAAAATGTGGCCAAGGACCCATACTTTTTTAGCTTAGCTGGTGGAAATGAAACCACCTTTGATTCATTTTTCTTATGAGTGAGGGCAGGAATGGTATCTATAGAAAGTTATGAAATGTATTGCTATTAATTATAAGTGCAAATACAGTATCCACCTAATCTCAATTAGTTGCAGCGTGTACGTCTCCACTCACGGTTGCCCTCTGCAGTTTGTTGATCTACCATAAATCAACCAGTTCAACAGTGACTCCATTTGGGACACGAGGCATACAACGCAAAGCACACAAAGACCTTCAGTGCTCCTCTAATGGACTTCAATGAAACAGTCTGAAAGAAAAATGATGGAGCACTTCTACATTCATACAGTATCCAGTCACTGCCTGTAATGAGCACATTACACAATTTCAAAGTGTGTGTAAGGTACAAATCACACTGTATACTATATGTGTGATTTCAGCCAAGTGTGAGTTCAGTGCTATATATTGCCCTGTCAACACCTCTCAAATGTGATACAAACGAGTTCTAAAAATTTCTCTCTGCTCATTTGATTTATTATCACCTCGAGTGATGCACTTTTAAAAGATGGTAAATAAGTCTATTCTGGGTGTGAGGTCCATACTTGATAGTGGGAGGCAGGAAATACCCAGCGATGTGTACGTACTCCTTGTGCACATCACCTAATTAACTTAAAACTACTACATAGTTTAATTCAAGAATAAAGCTAGTATGTTAGAGCAGTGGCTTTCCATTATGTATCAAAATGTATTTTAAGCGTGTCTTCTGCTAACTTTGAAGATCCCAAAAAAGGAGTGTAAGTCATATTTATTATTTCTGTTGAATGTTCACATCACGTACTTTAAACTCATTGCCTCAGTAGCTGCTGACTCCCACATAAAGGTGCAGCAGAGCATCTTCAGACTGAAAATAGCTGTAACTACGTCTGTTTGTAAATCCTGATTCAGAGCACTCAGGGCAGCAGTGCTTTAATGCTGCTTATTACAAATGAATGACCAATCAATATTTGGATTCAGCTATGTGACTATATTGTTAATTATTAACAATTAGTTTTCATTCATAAAACATAATTGGACACCATCAAATTTTCACTTGATGGCACTAGAGGAAATGACCGAAGTGATTACAATTCATCCTGAGTGGGATATGAATGTCTGGACCAAATTCCATGGCAGTCCATCTCATAGTTGTTGGGATATTTCAGCCTAGAAAGTGTTGGACGGACTAGCAGAATGACGGCAGAATGGCAGTATTCAGAGCCAATGCCGCTAGTGGGACTAAAAACATTCTTCTAGAGAGCACTCACCATTACTCAATCGATCAGAGTCGTTAATGTCAACTGTTCAAATCAAACAGCAAACACATGAAATACAACACAGCAGATACTCTCAACATTAATTATGCACATTATAATTATAGACTGGCAGTTTTTCAAAGCCACGAGTTGATATAAGAGCTGAGCTTGTCAGAGGTCTGGTTTTTACAGGAGGTCACAGCAGGACTGTGCAGACCTTGATTCTGGTCTTAACCAGGCTTCTTTCCATGACTCTGGTCCCTGGAGTGAGCGCAGACGAATGAGACTTGAAGCAAGTGACAGGAACACAGGGGGGTTTGTGGGCCACTGGAAGAAGCCAGTAGCTGATAATGCCCAGTGGAGGTTACTACCAGACAAAACTATGCCTGCATTTTAGTAGTGTAGTATGGTATACATATCAGTCAAAGGAGAATTTCATCTCTGTGCGACCGTGTGAATTTGCACTGGGAATCATTGTTACCCTCTTTTAAATAACCCATGTAGGATTTTCTCCAAATATAATAGTAATGATACAGAATATAATTTTAATGAATTGCAATTTGTATTCTTTTCCTACACAGATTAAGAATTGAATTAATTAATCTGTGTGTCTATAGAGCAACCAGAGTAAGCTATTTCCTTTTTGGATCAAGACAAATAGAAACAAACAGCTCATCAATCGATAAATCATTTTTTAATACACCATGCACTAAAACCAATTTTATTCAGCCAACGTATAAATGAAAAATCCCCACCATCTTTAATGTAGCCCATTTTGCTTGTGCCGAGATGTCATAACTCCCTGTTATGTTTTTTTACAGCAACATATTGCACAATTCATCTTCCGGCAGTATCTGTACATCTGTAAATTACTTTCCATGCCACCACAATCAGCACATTTCCTATTCCTTTTCAAATGAAACCAAAGATGCGTTGCGATTACCGAGACCACGTTATAATCCAATTCTGAGCACAAAACTAATATCTAATTTTGCAAACCCCTTTTCGGTTCACCTGCTGCTCAGACATACCACCTAGTCTGTGCTGCAGCAGGATCTACCTGCACATTCACCTGCCTCTCTGACCTTTGCCTCAATCAGGCTGCAACACGGCTGCTCTGACACAAAAACACAGGTAATTGATCTGTGTAGACTCCCAGAGGTCACACCAATTATTTCCTGTGTGAAAGCTGAGCAAAGGAGTCAAAATATCCAGGTCCTCCATGAGACGAGGAGCCAAGCTGCTGCATTGTTTTGCTTTTACATTTAATTCTCTCTATATTTGTTTTTCTCCTATTCAGGCAAACCAATGGTAAAAAGGTGCAGTTTAGTGGTCACCAAGATCAACAAAGACAAGCCAAAAAAACACTCCAACACGCTAAACAAGATACTAACACCGACTAGGATGCTGGAACGCTCGACACAAGGGCACAAGACCATCTGGCACAGGACAGGGGAAGACGCAGATAATATATACACCAGGGAAGAGGTGGAAACAATCAGGGCAAACAGTCACAGGAGTGGGAAACACACAAAGGCAGGAAGTCAAGGGGCCTAAAACGAGAGGCAAAAGTAGAAACAGGAAATGCATAAAACACATGACCTAACTTTAACAAACTCAACGAGACATAAGTGCTAATGACTTGTAACATTTTATCCTATTATTGAGTTTTACCTGTATTTCTTTCTCCTGTCTGTGCTTGACTTCTTCCTCTCACACATCATCCCTCACACTGTTCATCTTCAGCTCATTCACAACCAAACTCAGTTCTCACTTCATAAAACCTTTTGACTTTGATGCTCTAAACATCAGTAAGAGCGTCCTGCTCTCCTGGAGGAACAACAGATCATTTAGAAACAAACATAAGAATTGTAGAAGAATTATAATAAGCTGGCATTGTTGTTTCCACGTTCTCACCGAGGTTGGTTGTGGGAGTGTTGTTTGAGTGTGGAGGGGTTATGGCATAGCTATGAATCCCACACAGGCCGAGTTCAAATATGGACTTTCAGGCCATTGCAACTATGGAGATACCACAGGGAGACCTCAAGAACTGTGACTGCTCAGCATGGGCTTTTAGATTCTGATGTTGGTGGAGATTGTCGGCAACCACAGGCTGTCCCTTTCACTGAATCCTTGTCCACCACAAAACCTCTGCTCACTGCTCACTTTCTATCACAGTGATCAAAAGAATTAAATACAGCAACTGCAGTGCCGTAGTGTTCTGTTCAGTAATGAGAAGGTAAAATGTCAGATGTCTTGTCTGAATAAAACTCCATGTGTGTAGCTCTCTCTATCACAGGGTAGCTAAGGGAATGTACAGTAGATACAAAACAGTATGAAAAATCTCATATCATGATTATAGTTGCCAAGATTATCATGGTCAGTTATTATATTATCACGCTATTGTTAAAATGTGCTGAGAATGTTTAAAAAGGTACTGATACACACACTGAAATCATTTCACCAAATTTTACATCAGGAAAACCACAAATAAAATAAGCAGCACTTTGTGTTTTCAAAAGTATTATAATAATAACACGGCCAATACCTTACGTAAACATTCCCCACCACAGACGGGCCATATTGAAGATGTAACAAATGTGGAGAGCGACGGAGCAGCTGCGGCAACATGACGCTTCCACTATGATCAGAGAAACTGGCTACACCAGGAAAGAGAGCAGTAAACGTACGGATAGGCAGGTCTTTTATTTATATATGTTTATGCAAGGTGTGTGTGGCCCTTTTCACTTTCAGTATGGAGACTTAATCACCAGCATTTATTTTGCAATTCAATGTATTGAAAGGCTGTAGATGTAGCAGTACAAGCTACAGCTGGTCAGGATGATGACTTCAGAGTGAGGGCATCCAAAGCAGATATATGCTTTGCATAAAATCCTCTTGGACGACTCTTTCCTGTTTTTTAGTGTGTAGCCATTTAAAAATACCCTTTCCAAGCCTGCATGTTTAATTTGGGTCTAACTCTTGCATTGCTTCTATTTAAAAACCAGAGCCTTGAGCCAGTGGCCAATGAAACACAGCCACAGATGGTTCCTTAATGCTAGCATGGACATTTAGAGATGGAGGGGAAATAAAGAATGAAATCAGCCAAATGGGAGCAGAAGCAGCTTTGCAGCAAAGGTAGAGACTGAGGGATTAGCATGGCTGCTAAAGGGCAAAGCTAACAAAGCTGGAATGCTTTTTTGATCCCTATAAACAACAGCTTCTTCAAAACTGAAGCATGTAGCCTGACTTTGCCAGACCAATTTGCAAATGTGAGCTAGTGTGGGACAACTCAGTTCATTTTCCATTTGCAATGGGTGCAAACCAAAATGCCTCTTGACGCAACTGGATAGATCAACCAATCAGACCAATGTAACATAACCTATTAAACGTTAACCAAACACTGTTAGAAGTACAAACAACAAAAGCTTTAACTTTGCTCCTCTTCTAGTAGGCCGTGATGTTCATTTAATACTGGTGTGATAGCGGATTCAGCAGAACGTTCCACCTCAGCGGTGCAGCCATCTTCAGAAGGGGCGCTGCTCAGTCATCATATCAAACCCGCCCCATAATAGACAAACAGTTGTGATTGGCCCAGGAAGCGACCCAGGAAATCTGAAGTCTGAACTGGACTGTGGCCAGACGCATCTGCCAGAGCAAATAAAACACGGGCTCGCAGATTCGTCTGGTTCCCAGGCTATGTAGGATGAGCTGTGGTTTAAGGGAAGATTACTGAAAGGATTTTTGACCAGATGAGGACAATCCTGTTCAGCATGGTGGCCATTAACTAATTGTGGCGATGCCATATCTCGGACCAGCATATCATACGTAAAGAGCATCAGTATGCAGTGTCAAAGTGCGATTTTTGTAGTCATGCGTTTGTGTTCTATGTTAACAATTTCTAGTCAAACTGTGACTGCCCTGAATATCTGAAAACAACTCTATTCAGAAAGTCTTACGCCATTTTGGAATTAAACACACGATAATACAGAATACCACTGTCTTTGGATACAAAGTGGAGCAAATCCACATGAATGCAGGATTGCCAGTCATGATTCTGCAGGGAACACCAGCACCAGCTGTCAGTTCATTCTCTGAACAATCTGCTATGTATTATAAATACATAGGCTACTATGCATCTGTTCTGCACTAATGCTTTAATACATTATTCAGGCCTACCACAAGGCATTGGAAACACTTGATGCATTCAGGCAAAGTGTTTCTATGCCTTTGCAGAAATCCATCATTTAAACACTACAGAAGCAGCAAAACTGTTGAATGTTAAATGTACAGGAAAGCTACAGAATGCGTTGGTGAGAACAACATGATTTCTCTATTTGTCTTCACTGCCTTTAACATTTTAGTGTGTGTGTGATTTACACATCACATTAAATACCAAATAACACATGCTTATTGTATGTGGCAATGATAGTAATTCTCAGTACGTCAGTACGTTATTATTGCTAGTGGTAGATGTAAAATGGCATAAATAACAAACTGAAGGCAAATATGCTGCTAGTGTAATGAATGTACAACAGCAGTGCTACATCTTCACCAGTATTAAAGTACGAAATGACAGTGGTTACCGTGTCACTGGCATCATGCATGAGCTTGTATGTGTTAACATACTTGTACATATGCCATCTTTGGTGACACACTCTCGTGCTACTGTGCTTCCAAGGACATTACATTGACTTACAGTTAGGCTGCAGCTCAGGTGGCTGTTGATTGTAGGGTTGGTGGCTCAGTCCCCATCTCCTCCTGTCCATGTGTAGATACAGCCTTGAGGAAGACACTGAACCCTAAAAACATTTTAAAAGTAAAAAATGTAAGCCACTTTGGACAACAGCATCTGCCAAATAGATCTTGTTAACTGGTACATCCCTAACCTTTAACCTAAGCATATCTTGAACCTTAATGTAATTAAACTGTGTGCCTACTTTAACAGTCTTAACAGCACTTTCAAACTTGCTATTAAGCATTTGGCTCAGGCTGCAAAAGGAGTTGCCAAGGTTGTTTTTACTGAGAAAAAATTTCTAATTTACTGTAACATAGGGAAGAACAGTGGTGGACTCAAGCTGTCTCAGGAAAAAAAAATAGAAAGGGCATCAGCTGCATAGGGTGGGGCATCATCAAGCAGAAAGCTGTGGCGCATTTATGGCGAATCAGTCCCAAACCTTTCTCCAGCATATAGAGCAGCTTAGGGCCCTGCATTGCATTTTCTGTGTTTTATCTACGATGAGGGCTCTTCTGTACCATTTTTATGAAACATGGGGGCAACAGAGCAATTTTCAAGAAAAAAAATCCCAGCTTCTAAAATGCTAATATTTTCTTTATTTCTTTATGACAGTACACTGAACACTGTTGGGTTGTGGACAGAACAAGACATTAAAAGAGGTCATCTTGGGCTTTGGGGAACACTAACATTTTCTAGACTAAAGAACTAATCATTCAATTAAGTCGATACTCAACAGTTAATCTATAAGGAAAATTAAATGAATTGTTAGTTGCAGCCCTACTTCAGAACTTTGTAATAGTTCTATAGTTGAATATAAATGCAGTCCATTTGATGGTAACTATGGGGGATAGTAAACTTGGTCTGGTTGTTTCTCTGAGTCTGTGTGGTACCCTAATAGAAAATTTAAACATACTTGTTATACAACATGTCTGTTGGATTTGCTTCAGAGCTTTGTGCTTTTCATGTTTGTGCCAATTTGATGTCCTTTAATGTTAGTGTAAAGAGAATCTGAGGATCTGTGATAAGTGTTGGTGTAAATATAGTGTGGCCACTGTCTATGTCTATGTGTGTGTGTGTGGGTGGGTGTATGTACTGTATGCTTGTGTAGCTCCCCATCTTTATCTTTCCATCTCTTCTCAGGCACCCTTTTTACAAGATGTTGAAAACTGCTGTATCCCTGAGGGATTCCCAACTGTGCATCTAATGCAAGAGAGCCAAATCCAGTTAAAGTGAGATAAAAGCATTAACATTAAAAATCAAAACTCACTTCTGTTGCTGTATGCTCCAACAGCTGTTACATTTAAAATTCTAAAACTTCTATAATGCTAAAATTTGCATATTGCCCTGCAGTGTAACAAGTTTTCTTGCTCCAAAGAGGCATTGTTACTGGTTGGGCTATAGACTGAAAACCATGAAAACTCAATATCATGTGCATTATACTGTTGTTTGTCTATCTTATCTCGTATCTATCTCTGAGATCCAATTTACACATTTTGTTTACTTGCCACACACAATAGGTCTTTTTATGGCATGCATTTTGATTTATTAATACAGGAAAAGCACAGGTAATAAATATCATTAGCAATGGCTGAATCAATCGAGTGGCCCCGTGCGCCATGACGGTGAGTCAATGTGCACCCTGGAACCAGCTAAATGGACTTCAGCTGTTGTTAATGTCATCAATACCACCTGTGCTTCTCCTGCTATGATATGCTGTGGAAAGTCTGTTATATCACAAAATATTTCTCCTCTCCTCACCTCATACAGTGTCGCCTATTTCATGAACTGTCCATTTTGGAAGAAAAACGGGAATGTTATTGTGTAGGATAAAATGGAAAGGAACATTATGTAGACAAATAAATCTGATAAAAACAGTGGCTTGATGTCTAGCTGCATTCAACCACTACTAACTTCTTGGAACAGATGCATTGATTTAACAGAACAAACGCAATATTGAAGGAACTGATATTGATACAAACCAAACAGCAGTTTTGGATTGATAAATACTGTTAGCAGCTGATTCCCTTGCCGGTGTGCATAAAATTGTATCATAACATTTCTGGATATCAGACAAACATTTAATTGCAAACCCACTAACCTTGTCAAATGCTCCTTTACGTCTGTTGGTGTTCATTTCTGTGTTTCAATGCATTCACGTCGTCTCATGGACAAAAACTGTGAAACTCATCTGTTCATTAGCTAGCCAATTATTAGCTAGCAGAATTTCCCAGTGTTGAGCTGTGACAATGGCCCAGTCAAGAAAATGTAAATGGGATAAAAAGACTTATTTTTCAAGCCTATTGCCACGACTGGACTCTGAATCCAAACACACGACTCACAGAGGAGTTCAAGAAGTATTTAATGAAAGTTCTCTTTGGAAAAGGACCAACTAACTAAATTAATAAATAAAATAAAAGTCACTGTTGCGAGGAGAAAACACAAATACCAAAAAAAATCACTCTTAAAGAGGAAAAGTTACCTAAAACACAAGAATCCAAAAGCACAAAGGAAAATACTGATCAAAGCTTCTACGAGACCAGTTACGTGACTGGACGCCAGCTCTCTGACACAGCAGACAAAACAGAGGACCAACCAGGACATGGACTATATACACACACAAGGTAAGTGAACACAGGTGGAAACATTCAGGGTGGGGCGTTCAATCAGGGCGGGGCAGACAAGCACACACACACACACACACACACACACACACACACACACACACACACAATCTACAAGACCTGACCTGTAAATGGCACACATTACACTCATGGTGTTTTTGTTGTGTGTTACCTCTGTATACATTACATGAAGTGTTTGCCTCGTCACTGTATTCATGCGTTTATTTTGTGAGCGTTAAATATAAGCCTGCATGCGTTGTTATAAAGGGAAGTGGCAATGTGGCACCCCTGCTGAGGCTGCTACTTCTGGCCTTTTTTTACTTAATTGGTTTAGAGAATGCTATATAAGGCTGAGTAAATGTTATTTTGATATGTAGATTCATATTGGTTTCCCAAAATGAATAAGCTATTCGTGTCTCTTTTAAAAACTGGGGGCTGACTGCCATTTACTGTGTGACTGTGGATAAATAATTCATACAATCCATCTTCAAAAAATGCAAACTATCCCTTAAAAACACAGCCACTCTCTTGTGTTTGTGAATTTTACTGTCATGTTAATCTAAGAGACATTCATGGACAACCTGCTCAGTACAAAGTGATAACTCACTTCTCTCCCTGTGTTGTGCATAATCAGCGTTTTACCGTGTCACCTAGCTTTGACAAGAGGGCAGGAGATTCACAAGCATCTAAGAACATCTCAACTGTATCTCAGCTGTGTTTGATTAATTGAAAATATGTGTGTGTGTGTTTGTGTCAATGAGTCTGAATATGTGTTTCCTCTTCCTGGTGCTTTCAGATGCAGGTAGGTGGGTGTCACTGTCTGTGAACATCATGTCCGACAAATAGCTTGTGATCATCTCTGGTAGTGTCTAATTAAGAGTCCCAGTTATGGATGACTTGGTGTCTGTATTTAGCCCCTGTGGCCCGGGGATTCAATTATTCATGCCATTCTATCTGGGGTTTTTTTTTCTCGTTATAAGGTCATCTTCAGTGCTTCATTTAAAATTACATATGCTGATTATGTATCCAATATATCTGATTTGATCAGAGAGAAATTACTTTCATATTGAAAATTATTTTTTTCCTTATTTTAATATGACCAAATAATATGATTCATGCAACTTTATTTAAAATCCATTAGACATGTTTTTCTGTGCTTGGCTTATAAATGGGTTTTCTACGTACAGCAGCAGTACCTACTTGACTATACTCAACAATGTCACTTGTGAAGCCTGGATGCCGAAAGCTTTTGGCATGCAGACCTTTGATTAAGCTGTACTTGAGACCCCAGTCACAGTTCACAGCCTCAGTTTGGACTCGAGTTGTGAGCAACCACAGACAGATTGTTTCATTTGAAGACATTTTACAGGCCCGAACAAGTTAACATATTCAGAAGCAAAAAATGGAGAAGACTCTGAACAAAAATGATGGAATTTTACGCAGAAGAAAATAGTCTGTCACAACTGCATCCACCCTTAAAAGAAAACTGAAAACTTTTCTATTTTCTCAGGCTTATGACTGGCTATTATGTGTGTGTGTGTGTGTGTGTGTGTGTGTGTGTGTATGTGTGTTGTACACATCTGTAGAGTAAATGTGGCGCTCTTCACTGTCTTTGGGTGGATGATTGTTTTTTTTTTTTTATTGTATTGTTTCTGTATGAATTTTAATGTAAAGAACATTTAGTTTGCTTATCATGAAATGTGCCACACACATAAAACTACCTCGCCTCGCCTTACATCTGTCTTTTCTTTTTGTCTCCTTCGTTTCCTTCCACCCTCTTTGGAGAAAGATTAAATAAAAGATGAAGAAGGGAGCAGACACCTGATTCATGCAAAATCTCAGGGCATCATTCATCCTTCCACACAGCATCACAGCAGGCAGTCTGTGTAGAAGACCTTTTAACACTCTGCTGTGTGACTGAGGTTTAATGATCAAACACACACAAACACACACACACACACACATGTGACATATAGAACATTAACACAGTCACGCGTTGGAGGATATTAGCATATCGGAAGTCGTCTCCTCATGAAACTCATGACGTGTGTATGTGTAAATGGCATGGGCAGCTGTTAACGCTGCATCCGCTGAGAAGACCTCACAAAAAGTTACATCTTGGCCGCCACATTTGAAGCTTGGCAGATATGTTCTGATGTTTGGTAGCTGATAGTGGCTACGTGGCTACGATACTGCGCAGCCACAGCGCCGCTCTTGCAACGACATCCTCTTTTTGATGAGTGTAAATGTAAAATCAAATGCATTCAAATTTTATTCAGACTCACAGCAAGACAAGCTGAATACCCCCACATTGAGCCCACACACACGCACACACAACACACACACACACACAGTATCTTTTGCTTGCAGCCACATTTCTGTGTTTAACAACTTTCTGAGCTCTGCAGGCACACACCCACACTTTTACAGTATTTGCAGACTTCAAAATAAAATTGATGTCTGAACACCCCCATATTTCTCTCTCTTTTCGCTCTCTCACTCACTCCTTCACTTGCTCACTCACTCACACACACACACACACACACACACACACACACACACACAGATTGGTATCTTCACCAATCTCCCCATGACGGTGTTTCCGCAAAGCATCCGCCCACCCACCCACCCAGACCTTGTGATCCAGCAGAGGTTGCTATTGCTCATGTATTATACACCTTTGCTGTGTGTCTGAGATTTCACCTGCACACAGTAGTATTCGCTCTATCATTTTCTCAGCACAGCCGTGTTGCCTGGCTGTCAGTGCCTGAAAATAAAAAACAGGTTTCCACTTAAAACTTCCCGTTATTGACATGGGTGATGGTTATGAAGTGACACAAATACAGAAAGGCAGGGTCGTCCAGGGTTGCATAAGAGTTTGTGAGTGTTGTGTTTGTTGTGTAAGTGTGTAATGAAGTTTGGTCAATCCATATAGCGAAAAGTCCCATCAGCTTTTTAATTTGCATATCTTACCCAACAAAAACATGTCAGCAAGAATCAATTCTATATTCATATTTGAAAATGAAATTGCTGGTTTAGAAAATTAAATAATGTATTTAATGAGTTGATCCTAAAACTACTGTCCGATAATTTGGAGTGAGCAATAACTTATATACTTATATATACTTATACTTATATTTTCTCATGATCTGATTTTTAGTGCCTCTCATAAATCCCTATTAACTTTTGTTCCCGTTAGATGGCTTTGTTTTTCGGAGTTTCTCCTTATTCAAATAGAGATTCAAAGGATAGACAGTGATAGACAGTGTTGAACATGACTTGATGTGTAAGGAGATAATCCATGTCCAGATGCAATATTTTGCATGAGAAAGTCATTTGCACATAAAATCTTTTTGTCTTGGTGGAAAGGGAGAGCTGTTTTCATGCAGACCATCACGAACTGTGCATGTCTGAAATGTCATTAGAAGAAGTTCTGTTTGATAGGCTGCAAGTTACTGCTCCAGATGTTGTTGTGTTTTTTGTGGTTGAGGCACTGGAAGACAAATGAGACTGTTTCATTATACAAGAAGATTAATTTGATGTTCATTTTAATAGATCAAATAGATCTGGTTCTGATTCGACGTGCTGTGTGTAGCTTCATCCACTGTTGAAGGTGTTTGATTCATTACTGGTCAGTTGTAGACAGTATAGAGGCAAGCATGCCATTACTGTTAAGCTTCACTTGCAGAATTTTTTGTACCTGTTTTGTACCTGTACATGTTAATTTGTACCTGTACGTGCTTGGCATCAGGACATCAGTGAACCGACTGTACCGATTGATTACCCAGCTCTCCATATGCACCAGATATTATCCCCAACAGTGGCACAATGCACAGCAGGACTGTCTCCATTGATTATGCCTGTGGTGAGGCTTTTAATAACATCTGCAACGGAGGTGAAGTTGAACTCCAGGCAAACACAAATGTTTCTCAAGAGACGCCGCTCAAAGGTTAAACGGAATGTCTGCAGACAGTTTGAACACACTGAACATGCTTTCAACATGAGCAATAATGTTTTGCTACAATGCAGTAAACTGGAGGGTAAAGCACAGTATCATCAGTATGGTTTTAGCGTTTGCAGAACAATAAGGCAGACCCAGGATCCATTTTCATTCACTCAGCACATGAAAGTATTTCTGCCTCAAACAGCACGCCTGTTTGAATGTATGCCCCTGCGTTGACAGGAGGAAATGAGTCATATTTGCCAAAAATACATATCTTTGAAGTCAGGGTAGTATTTCCTACGGAGGGGTGTAGTCATGAGTGGGTAAGCGCACACTGCCTATCTCATCAATAAGATCTGAAAGGCAACACAAACAAATGCTGAATTCCTAATATTTCACTTTGGTCTCAGACCTGCAGCTCCTACAGCAGATCAAAACCCAACTCATTAGAGTTTCTGTTTGTGTTGCACGCAGGTTTTGAATCAGCACACTTGCTTTCAACATTGCATATGAAGTGCTTTCATTAGTAGTTTTGCAGGAAATATCGGAATGCCGGAAGCAAGTTCTGCCATATCTTGGAGCAAAAGGTAACAAGAGTAAATTTAGCTGTTAACACTCGATTGTCAGATTAACTTTGAAAATGAAATGAAAATGAACATTTTACACTGGGAATCCTGATATCATAAAACTGGAAGCAAAGCTGTTGTTGTGAAACACATACATGATCTTGTGTGTGGAGAACTGCTTCAAATATGTTCAAAAATATTTCTCACTTTTTTGTCATTCTAATGGAAATTCTCAGTCACATTCCAACAAATTATCTCGTTATGTGAAACAATGCTGCCTAAAATATAAATATCTTGTTATAATGAATAAAAACTGCATCGCTACTGGGAAGAGGAAGAGGGAATGCTCTTTCTGCAGAACATACAAGCTGAGACATTTATTTTTTGGTTCATGTCTTTTCCTCTGCATGATTTTCAGCCATTATAACATTCTGTTATGACAATTAAACAAACTCTCCTTCCTCTCATCTCGATGGCACATACCATCTAGTCACAACTAGAAAAATTCCTGTTAAATTATCCCAGGATTTTTTCTCATTGTGGCAGCTCTGTTTTTCTGCACTTGTCCACTGGCATCAGCAAAGTCAAAGCACAGCCTGCATTGCTGAAGGACATCCGGTCTGTGGCCCTTCTCTGAACCACTGTCAATAATTAAAGACCTAAAGAGTGAAGGATTGGTGCTCAGACTTTAAGCGGCCCACATCTCTGCAAGAGCAACACAGCAGGGAGCCGGGGATAACATCTTCTCTATAGGAGGAAGCTTGGTCATGCTGAGACAGCCTTGGAAGTGGGAGGCTCTGCATACTGCACACAGTGAACTACAGACAGCGCAGTATATGCAGTAGTCGTGCAGTAGTTGGCATAGTCGAGCACATGAAACATTCACATTCACAATCTACATTTCTCCTTGTCTAAAAACATGTCATCTGTCCCTGAAACCACAGTGTTTTCACCGGATCAACATCACACATGTATAGAAGCTCATTTCCACCAGACATTACGAGATTAAGATTCTCATGGCAACTCAAAATTATTTACTTGCTCTGTCAACATTATATGTTTGACATTGCTAAAAAATTACTTGAATTTTTATGCTAATTTTTAGTGTTTTAATATAAGTATATTTAATTAAATATATACATCACAATGGTGATTTGAGTCCAAAAGTTATTATTGTACTCACTAAAAAAGAGATGCTCATGGTGAGATGTGGGCTGTGATTTAGAGGTCTGGTACCAGGGTAATAATTTTGATTCAGTATGATTATATTTTACCCTGTTTATTTCTAACTTGTCATCCATTTTCATTCTTTCCTCCTGGTGAAGATGCACACAGGTCATAATTTGTGGAATGAATACTTTGAGCTATCTATCATCGAAGTGACATTCCTGACATCTGTCAACCAATCTAGTTTAAATACATCTATATTTCCCAACAGAGGAAACTCTTCAGTGTCACTCTACCACAGAATATGTCCTGTTTGAAACCAAGTTTCCATGATATAATTTGGTGCATATAGACACCAGACAAGGCAAAGAACTACAAAAAGGTTCCTTAGACCTGAAGTTAATGTTTCTAAGTCGTTACGTATTGTCATGTACCTTTAAAAAGGATGTGAGATAATTAAAGAGATTCAACTTCAGGTAAAGACGGCATAATGGAGCTGAGGGTAAGTTCAACCAGGAACACCGTCCAGTCATAATACTCATTATGTTCACTCTTTCACTTACCCTCTTCCTGCTTCTACTCATCAGCTGACTGTGGGCATGCTTTCACTCTTGCACGTAACCAATCCATTACTCGCTCTGACGCTCATGAGCCAATCATCTCATCGCTGTTAGGTTTTAAAACTGTTCCCCTCTCTGCCCTGTCAGCTGCCTTTTCAGGCAAATCGATGCGACCATCTTCCACCCCGAGCACCTTCACTTATCTCGACATTCAGTCAATCACCTCCTTATTCAGCGGCCGAGCGTCCTTCCACTGCATTCATTAGAGGCCTGCTCTTCTTCATTCAGTTCTCAGCTACCCTTCCCCCCTCATCACCATCACCAGTGTCCAGACTCCATCGGGGGAGAATCCTATCATTTCGTTCATCTTTCCCCCTATATATTTATATATCTTTATTAAGTTTTGATGGGGTCTAACCATTAAATACTGTACCCTTCCTGTGTTGTTAATAAACATCCTTGTTCACTCTTCAGCCTCTAATGAAATAAATCTCTATTGGTTGAACTGCTAACAGTTATGTGAAGACTACATATCAAGCACAGGTCATGCTTGTATGTATTAACCCACCATACCATGGTGACATTTTAGTAATGTGCTTATCAAAGCATTGCATAGCATAGGGGTAAAAACAGAAGCCTGAGATTAAGATAAATGTTGCAGAACACATACTATAGTGCATGCAATGATGCTGCAGTCTGAACAAGACAGCCTCGTAACTCCTGGGGCTGCTTGACCCAAATTCAGAGCTCCATTTTGTGTGACGGGTGGAAGGCAGGCACACTGGGCACAGCGAGAACAGGGTCGGGCTGTGCATGAGATAGTACACAGCTATATTTATTCAAAAGAAGGTTACCTCCAGCAACCTCTATCACCAGCTGATCTCTTATGAAGGCCAGTGTGTTCTCTGTGGAGTCTTCAACGAGGGCAGAGTTACTTTGTTTCTAACGTTGCACACAGATTAAAGTTTGTGTTAATATGGTCCTTTATTTCGTCATTCCAGCGAGTCTGTATGATAACACTGGTTACAGGATGTTCATGGATGGAGCTATTATCAGAACAAAATCTAATGTAAACCCATCCTTACCTGCAGGATCTGCCACATAAATAACTGTATTTTGAATTATGGATTAAGACTTGGAGGAGTTTCTGGGACCACAGCCTTTAAATTACCTTTAACATTACAACTATGCAGAGAAAGACAGAATGAAAGCCTTTGAGTAAATGGATCACGAAAACAAAGCTCGCTGTAAGCATGACCACAGGTTCTCGCCATGCGTAGCCTCCGCCCCAAATAAACAGCCCTCCTTCTCTCTCTTCCTCCACCCTTCCTCCGAGGCTACACCTGTTGCGTGGGATGTGGCATGTTGTTACAGCTTGCCCTCCAATGTTCTGCCTAAAAATGTGCTGATTTCACACAGCACAAGGATGACTCTCCTTTGGCAGTTGGGCACAGAGGCAGAAAACTACATCCGGTGACATTACGAGGTATTGTAACTTTTTTCTTTATCTTTTTATCTCTGTTTTTTAATATTGCGTGGCTTAAATATTACAGTGAATCTTTTATGATCTCAATATAATGCTCAGATTTGTGAGGAGCTGAGAGTGAGTGCTTAAATTCTTTCTCCTCAGTAGTTCAGATCAACAGAGAGAGGTATATTTTGGCCTCCAGGCGTGTAGGGGAACAATGAGGGAGAGTATGAAACACTCTGCCTCCGGGCTTGTCTTAACTGATGAAGCTCATGCTTGCCTGCGCTTTAGGTTTAGAGGGGAATGTTAATATTTGATACACAAAGTGGCAGGAAAGTAACAGAATAACAGAAACATGGGGTATTCTTGAAAAAATGCACATAGGAACATGTTCCTTTAAAGTTTGTTAAATAATATATATACATTTTTTCCCTGAGATGTGGTCTATTAAGTGCCAGTGAAAACATGTCAGATTTGAGTGAATTCACATAATCTAAGTGAAACTCCAACATTATTTTATTATTGCTGTTTACCAAACTGGTCAAAATGCAAAATATTATCAAAATTCGGGAATCTTATAATATTAAATTTCATGGAAGTTGGTCTTCACTGGAAATGAGGGTTGGCTGGCGACACGGCTAATGAGGACACAACTTCTAATTGAAAAGCTGTCACCAAATTGCCACTAACACAAACAGCAGCTTTTTAGAGGCAGATTTTCTGGCTACAGTTAAAGCTTGATGCGTGACAGACATGGTCTTTCCAAGGCATTGCTTTGAAGCTCGTCTCAGCTCAGCTGTCCGTGTGTAGGTTTCAGATCTATTCAGTCTCCCGTGGAGGAATTACAGCAAGCAGGGTTTTCTTTTTACTTCATGTGCAAGTGTCTGGATCTTTGAAAGCCCACAAAAAGCTTCGCGTTCTCGAAGAAAAACAGATGCGTAAATATGTTCCTATAAGGATCAAAATATTGTGTCAGAAATAATGGGGAAGGAAGTTGATACAAGCTATCGTTTTAGAGGAGCGACACGGAGCCTTTTCTGTTGGGTGTTTACACAAAAGGGAGTTGGACAAAGTAGGTCAATGTTTTTTTTCAAGGTGGTAAAAACCATTAATTTGATCCCGGAGGTCACATTTCCTACCTGTAGGCCTGTCAAGCGACACTAAGACAGGTTTCACTGACTTTCCTGTTGAGGAGTCCGTCTGAAATCCCACCTGTTGGCTGAGAAATAGATGCGTGTGTGTGTATCTGTTGTTTTCTTTCCAGACTTGTGGGATATGTTGAGTCATGAAGACAAAAGGTCATGACCTGTTAATAGCGTCCTGCGGCCTGTCCCAGGATCAGCTGCCTCTGTCGTGCATGAAGACGCCAGGGTCTTTATTTTAGTACTTCTGTAATGACCGGAGCTGTCATTAGGCTTTTACAACTCGAGAAATATCCATAAAGTATCCATAAACTATGAACTATGTGTTGCTTAGCAATTAAGCTTTCAGTCCTTTATGTCCCTGAAATATTAGCGGTAGATTCGTGACCTTGATAATACTTCCCTTTGTCATATCTGTGTACTGGAATGAAATGTTTTTGCTACAGCTTTGAAACTTAAGTACTCCTATCAAACATGCTTTATGGAGCAGAAAAGTACATTGATATAAAATTCAGATTGTGGATGAATATAACCCAGTGCAGAGTGTATTTTGCCTTATTTTTGAAGTAGTGACTATATTAATCCTGGCTTTTCTATTATAAGCTGTATTTTTTTCCACATAAAAAAAAGCTTTTAATGTTTTCATGAAAGCCTTACAATCCTTGGCAAACACAAGAACAGACAGACAGGTGTGTCAGTAAACCCATCAAAAAAGGAGAACACACACACACACACACACACACACACACACACACATGGTTCTTTGAAACTAGCTGTTTGTGTGTGTTCTTTTTTTAAATATATTTCAGACTTGTAGCCATTTAAAATCCAGAAAGATTGATGAGAATTGTTACTAATGGTGTGTGACAGCTGAACTTTAATACAAACGTCCATCTAAAAGTGACATAAAATGCTGGATAAATCAAGTGATAGACATAAACATCTAAAATTTGATTCTTCCCTTAATTTTCTTGTTCTCATTTTTCCCTTTTCCATCCCGTTAACCAGCACATGGTTTTTCTCAACTTCTTGACATTTTTATGAATTGAACTTTCAATCATTATTTTAAAAGGTTAAATCTATGCAGCATAATGCTTGCTGACTGCAGGATCTTCAAGCTACTTAGCATGAGTAGCCTGTGGCTTGTGTGCCCTGTTAAGAGCACATCCTGTGTGTGAGTGTGTGTGTGCATGTGTAAGTGTAAGGTAAACATGTGCTTAAAGACCACGCTCTTTGTTACTAATGCCCCTCTCAGGTCGATTGCTTAAACAGCTGCAGACCTGACACACACTCTCTCTCACAAACAGCGCACACAGGTTGTTGACTTTTGCTCACAATGATTGAGACACACCCCATGTTGGATAACTTGTGCGTGTGTTTGTGGAGAGAAGTTTAAATTTAAAGCCCAGCATCATCTTATCAAATCAGGAGAATCTTTCTTCAAAGACAGATGGGAAAACCTTGAAGTATGCATTTGAGTGTGCGTGTGTGATCCCTTCATCACACGTCTCCGCCAGCCAGATGTTTTCTGGTCTTGTGATAATAATACCTTACAAGGAGGCAGGTGAGGAGAGGGTCATAATGCTCTCAATGAGGAGTCCACATGCCATCTGGATCAATTTACCCTGCCAGTGGAAATGACTGCCTTCACCTGGCAGCAGGGAGGAAACACTTATCATTAGTCCTTGTTTGGCTTGGGCTCGCTTCAGTGGATCTTCTTGTCCTTTTTAGGAGACGCAGCTCCTGCGCTTGAACCTTTTTCACTGCGTATGCTTTGAAGTCACAAGCTGATATGTAGATGCAGAGAGCTGAGAGCACACACAGCCTTCTCTTTCTGTGGTCTTGTTGAGAGGCTGCAAGTGCTTCTCAAATTACAATCACAACACGATCCTGACAGTTGATGTAACATGACATCTAGTGGTCTAATGTTTAAACTGCAAGGTCAGGGAGGGAAACCCATACAAGGCAGGGTCACAAGCTCGCTCGCTCATGCCTGAGAGTGTATATGTCCAAGTATGTCGCTGCATATTTTCACCATACACACTAAAATGTGTATCAGTAAAATAATTGTGCTTTTTGCGCAGTTGTTCCTCCTTTCCTCCCCTTTCCTCCCCAAGGAGGGCTGAACATTATGTTAACCCTTTTTTTAAGAAAAAGCAACACCATTCCCACAACATGTTTCATTGGTACAACATGTTTAATCATAAACCGTGATTTAAATCTTAAAAGGACAGTTTGGATTATTTTAAGTGGGGTTGTATGAAGGTTTTATCCGTTGTTAGTCTGTTACCTACAGCATATTGAGGTCAGGATGTCCCCAGTTTGGAGAGGCAGGCAGGAGTTCTGGCACAGACGCTAAGCAAAGTATTGCAGTGGACGGGATCAGCAGCAAGACGTATTTTAGCCAGCTTTAGCCGACCACTTAGAAAATGAACATTAATATAATTGTATGCTATGTTTAGAATATTTTCACTGCATTACCATCAGACGGTCCTTTTCGATTGGGAACTGAAGCCATTTTCCTTGCTCACTTCTTTGCTCGCTTCAATGGTACGAGACTCCATTCACAAAAACAGTAACTTTACCCTGCAGAAAACGGGAGTTACTAATCTTCCTCACTAGTTGCTAGTCTGCCTTTAGTGATTAATTTGCTTGTGTCACAGTGTGACTTTGGTGTTTTAAATTGTTAGTTTGGGTCTGAACTAACGTGTTAGTTCATCGATCAAGGCAGCAGGACCACAGTCAACTGCAGTGTACTGCAAAGTAAAATGACTGTTTTGTCAATGGAGTCTGGTGACTCTGAAGCAAAGGTGATTCGCTATTGAAAGGCAGTGTAAAGTGATGAAAATATTATAAATATGGTGCACACTTAAACTGAAATAGATTTGGTGGGCCTTTTTCTACGTAGCTAAAATAAGCTTTTCCTGCTGCTATCATTCACAGCAATGCATTACTAAGCGTTTGTGCCAGGATTCCTGCTTGCTTCTCCAAATACGGGCTGTGCTGACCACAATCTACTGTAGGAAATACACTAACTATGAATAAGTACCTCATACAACACCACTTAAAAAAATCTGAACTCTACCTTTAACATCTTAGCGGTACGTGCGCCGCCAACATACTCCTTAATGAAACCCTGATATGAACAGTCAGAATGGTACCCATGAAAGTTGACTTTTTAATGCAACAGATACATGAATTATGTAATTATGAGCTATATTGCAAAGAAGGGATGAAAGGAAATATACATTTGGAAAAATATACACTTCACTTGGACTATTTTTCCAGCCAAAATAAAAATTTTAATACACTCCACACCAGTTTTGTGACCACCTCTCCCACCTAATAATTTCTGTACAGGCTTTCATTAGCTTTCATTCCCTGATCTCTAACACAGGAACAGTAAATCTTCCTTGTTGTGTGCTAGGTTGATCCTGTACACTGTCAGCCAACCACTGTGTGGCGTGGTTTTATGGTTAGCCAAAGCATCTGCTGCACCCACAGCCTCAACCCAAACAAAGCAAGAAAAGCTGGAGCAGCTACGGCTTAGAGAAACCAAATGCAACAACTGCAAACACAGTTTTATGTAAGCAGGCACGCCTTGACAAAACAGGAATAGTATCAAAGAACACAGGAGCAAGGAAAAAAATGGGAAGTAAAAAGAAACAAGTGATTTTCTAGTTCAAAGAGAGTTGAAATGAAACAGAGTGGAGGTAAAACAGGGGGAAAGGGTGAGCTTTTCATGCTCAGTGTCTCAGTAAAGGATTATCAAGTTTGTCCAGTTCAAGTTCCAGTTACCAAGTGATAAATCAGACAGATTAGCTCCCCTCAGAGGCAGCCTCCTCCCAACAGCTGCCTCTGAACTGCTTACTGTATTAAAAAAAAAATAGACTGAGCTAAAAACCCTGAGTTCAGCTGGGATAAGAACATGTGAGAGAAAAGAGGAGATAGTGGCAGGAGAAATTAATGCAAGAAGACATGAGACGTTTAGGGTAAAAAGGAGAACAAAAGGGAATAGCTGACACAGAAGAACACCGAGAGATCGGCGTCAGAGAAGGTGAAGCAGTTAGAAAAGTTCAGAGACGAATGATCCCAGGAGAGAGTTGATGAGACAGATACTGGGAAAGATGGAGAAAAAGAGGGGTGGGGATGGCTGACAGATCAGATTTGCACACACTTGGGGTGACTCAGTGGTATTTTAATAAACCTCACATATCATTGTCTTATTGTCTCGGGCTTTCCCAAGAATATTAATACTTTTGTTTACTCATATGTCAAGCTGCTAAGCCACACCATAAATCTGATGTTGATATTGGGCACTATGCATTCCACTTTTACTAAAGAGAGGCCTTTTCAAATAAAGCTTCTGGCTGTCTCCTACTGGCTGACTTCCTGTGTTTATTAGTGGGAACCAAACATTACAATCTCAGTACACTGTATATGTTCGCTCTTGACTTGTCATGTGTTTAGAGAAGCATGGAGGTATCTTCTCCAAACTGCTCTTTTCTCACACACACACACACACCTGTTGTCCTCTGTTTCACCTGAAACAACATTGCCTGTGTGTGCAGCAGTGTATCTCTGACTCAGCGGCGTGTTTGGGTCTCCCTGTTTCCCATGGCCCGGCAGCAGGCGTTGTTTTCATATACCACTCTCCCAAAACAGCGTTGTGTCGACAGCTTTGCTTACACAAGTGAGCAGAGTTGAGCGTTAACCATTAAATACTGTCTTGGTGTAGTCTTCACCAATGTCCTAATGACTACTTCAGTCCAGTGGCTGACTTCCTGAGATCACTTTACTCTAGATCAGTGAGAAAGGCTTGAAAGCTCATGGGATTATTACAGCACAATCAGTTGTTGCTTAGCAAGGAGTTGTATGTACGTGGATACTGTAAATTAAAAGTATTTTTCTGGTATTCTTAAACCTGGGCCAGATCTTTACATATTTTGTTTTAGAATTGGTCCAGCAGATCACCTCAGCCAGCAGCTGAGAATGGACTGCAAACAACAACGGCTGTGATGTAATCCTTCTGAGCAATTGCGCCAGATCAAAGTATGTCCACAAAACATGCTTGTTTTCGCTGACACTGAGAGGCTCAGATTGTTATTCAAAGCATCTGACAACAATACAGAAATGATGCCTTCAGAGACATACCTGTTAAATCCATTTTATTTAGCCAGAAATAGCCACCAGACTCTCTTGTGTGTTATGTCCCTCATTGTCATGAGACTGCTAGCGTGGCTTTAGACCTTTACTTTTATTTCATTCTGAATCACTTGTTAAAGGGAAAGGGAAAAAATCTTTCTGAGCCAAAGTCTCAAGCTTCCCACATTCTTGTGCCCCAGCTTGCGGCTTTTTTTGTCTGGCTTGTCCGCTGTTGTGAATTTAACACCTGCTTCCTACACTGGACCAGCACCCAGCAGTGGCCAGCTGACGTTAAAGCCTCTCAGCGCTGTGACTCTCAGGACATGAGGACAGAAACAGACCAACCAAAACATGTGGAACTGCTCAGCAGGCCTACCATACAGCAAGAGCGTTTCACATATGATAATAATCAATATTGTGTCTGAATTCCTTCTTTATTCTGTTGACCAAAAGCTTGCACATATTCCTCAGAGATGGAAAAGTCCCGTCTCTCTCCCCTAATTACTCTTTAGAAGCTCATTGTGTAGTCCTCTGTGACCATGCTTTAAACTGAGATCAGATCAGTAACCACAAACACCTCACATACAATTACCCCACTCGAATGTCCAGTCAATATGGAACAAATATGCTTTGTTCTTTTCAGCGACGACAAATATGTTTCCAGTTTGGGAAGTCTTTAGTGTATCATTCCTCTCCTGCAGCGCATGCACGGTCCATTATTCTCAGCATTTGATCTGCTAAGCTCTCACACAGATAGATTCAGGCTACATCCTAGATTGCAGCTGAGTGGGATTCGCTTGCAAAGCGCATTGTTTTTCCAGAAGGGATTGAAGTTCATATTGCAGATTTGCAATAAAAAGGATTTTGTGCTAAAATAACATGAGGACAGTATCATCGGGGATGTGGAGAGCATGACTGAGAGGATTATAATGAAACTTACCATACTGATCCTACATATTACAGCCTGTTGGTAGGATGGTTTGCACATTTTTTGCCATACTTTTGTAAATTACACTGGTCATTACTTTTGACATGAATGAGTAGCTATTTTTGAATGGGTTTTTATTTTGGTAAGAGTCTACTGTCTTTTTTTAGTATTTTGTATGAAGCAAGATATCTTTGAAACATGAAAGCTGGTTACACTGACAAAAGGATGTATTTGTATCCCAGTGAGACTTTCTTGTACTAAAATGTGATGTCTCATTATAAAATCTCAGCGGGAACAAAGCTGTTAAAGTGGGACAGATGGAAAGCAATTTAAAGTGTTGAAGGCTTCTCTGTCCTCTCTTTTATTAGCCATAAAAATGGAGCGTAATATGTAGAACTCCATAGGCTGAAGGATTTATAATCACTGTACAGACGAAACGAACATTTGGGAACATTTAATGTCATGATGTATCGCTCATCCACACCTGAACGAACGGTTAACGAGTCACACACACATGTACACACATGCAAGGAGTCCAATTGACCCTGTTGGAATGTCCTTGAATGTACGCCTTTTCTTCGCAAGACCCATATTTTCTCTTTAATACCACACAAAGTGACACGCCACTCAAAACATGCCTTAAATCCTTTCTTAAAACACCCAGAAATACCTCACACAAAAACACATCTGTGGTGTAGACAGATATCAACTAGCAAGAAGACGTCTATGCCTTCTGTTTGTTGAAAGTCTAAATCACAAGCCCGGGGGGCCCTGATCTTGACAGGCCGGGATCGGGCAGGAAATGATGTCACAGTCACAGCAGCAGATCTCCAGACGCTGATAAGGTCGCCGTCCTTGGGAAACTGAAACAAGGGAGACAGATAGACCCTTTGTCTTCTCACTCCTCCTTTCATCTTGTCCCATCAAGACAGGAGTGATTACAGCCGAAAGCTATTCAGACATTCATCACTGAGACGGTGCACTTCATGATAATGTCACTGAGACATGTTGAATGTTTTTGGGTCCAACCCAGAGCGATGAATTATCGTTGCTGTGATAGCTCCTCTCCTCTTGTGTTTAATGAAAACAACCCGCGACACATAAACTTAATGAATAGGCTTGGAGAGCAAATGAAGTCAGGTAATTGATCCAAGACGTGATGCAGGGGGTAGACTGCCAAGAGGAGAGCTGTTGTTTTCTCATCCTTTAATGATGATATTAGTCTGTACACTCATGGTGAGTCATGCTTTATAAACCGTAAAGGCTGTGGGCTGCTGTGTCTGGGTGTACATGGGAGGTTATGTGTGCCAGTGTTGGCTTAAAGTAAATCACTGAAGGGATCCTGCTCACTTGCCTTCAGGGTCTCCCACTCACTAGAAAGGAATTGGACATGGAGGGAGGAAGCACGGGGGACGGAGCGTTCAGGGTCTCATCCTGCTGTGTTTGTGTGCAAGTGTTTGTGAACGTAAGTGTTTATGTACATGTGCAAAGTACATGTTTATATGGTTTCTTAATGAACCTGTATGGGTGTGAGCTCCAAACTTCCCGACTTAAGCAGTATCTCCGGAAGTCTCGCTCTGTATCTCTGTGTACATTTCTCCGTCTAGTTTCGTCTGGCGCAGCGCTCACTGTCTACCTATCTGTGTTTATGTCTGCTTTTTCTGAGAGCACCCTGTCCAGTCTCCACATTCACTGACTCACAGAGCACAGAGCAGCCCCCTCCACTGTTTCTCTGTTGGTTTAGATGGACAGCCCATCTGGTTTTCATGAAGGGGGGATCAAAACTTAGTGTCAGCCCTCTGTGGCCCGCTTTCATCCTCCCCGGCCTCAGCTTCGCCGTCACGTTTCTGCTTGGGAAACAGCCTGGACTGGTCTGGACTTTGACAGAGAGCGAAATAAAAACAAAACAGGATTGCCTTTCTTTCTCATAAATCAGCTGGAGTCACAGATAGAGCCCAACGGATACATAAGCAGACCTTATATTACAGGCCCATTTTAGCTTTATCACAGAGATTTTGTGTGGCGAGCATGTCTTTGGATAAGCAACAATGACAAGTTTATTTTTCAACTAAAATGCGCATATGTTGAGAACCAAGAATTGGCTGACAGAGCCGACAGAAGCTGCTATAATATATTTATTTCTGTTTGAATGAAATCTACTGTGAAAAGTCTTGTTGTGATGACGAGGCCCATAATTACCCTAATCTGCAGCTCCCCACTGATCTACAGAGCTTCTCAATGTCTGCAAAACTCATTGTTTTGCAGACATTAAGAGCAACTTTCCTGTTTTGATTCACTCTCGACACTTTTTAGCATTATTTCTAGAGGAACCCAGAGAACACCTGTATGCTACCTGCCCACCACCGGACAGCAAACAGCAGGCAGTTGATCAAACATTTAGTAATCAAAAAGCCAGATATTTTTCTCAAGAGTTGGTGGAGACCAACAACAAAGCTAAAAGGAGACTGAATGTTGCACTTACATTCACCAGGTGGCCAGAAACAGAACTCTAAAACAGTGCTGATGTTGCTCCATATCTCCTGCAACTTTGGCTAAAATAATCATCAGTGCAAGTTTAAATACTGATGTTTGTCTTGGTCTCAAAATCCAGTAATGGTCAGTTTCTCGTCACAAATATCACTGTTTAGTAGACCATTGGCCATTGTTAAATTAGTATGAGCTAGCAAATTTGGCAACATCCTTCAGGTATCCACTCTTGATTTAGATTTTTCTGCTTTTTTATACAGGTATGATACAAATCCCAAATATCACGAGTAAATATAGATATTCTTGTGGAATATCAAAAAAACAAAATTTCATCCTTTGTGAATGAAACAAAGAGGAGAAACGAGGGAATGGAAAAGTCTACCAAGTTTTCAAGATCCTCACCTACATATTTTCCTGGTTTAAGGTGAAAGGCAAATTAGCATGGCTTTCTTTCTGTGATAGAAATGCGAGGAATGCTCAAGAGACTGCAGTTTCAGCAGAGCTGGAAACCACAGATATGGAGAGAGTTATAGAGACACAGAGACTGAGGCTTTTGTTACATATTTCCAACTGCAACTTCACCTGCTGAATAAAAAGAAACTTTTGATTAAAAGAAATATATTCTGCTTTTTCTCCTCGGGAGGAAAATATTCCTACACTCCTCTGCAATTTCTGGAATTTGAATGAACAAACAGACAGAGGTGCTTCAAGCTGCTTTTCCAAACCACCTCACACTTATTCTCTGGCCTTTCATACAGAAATAAACCATCCCCTGTCAATCTTTTTCCTCAAGGAATGTCTCAGCGATGAAGCTCACTTCTTGCAGCAGGTCTTAGGTTTCGTATACACTATACATCTTCCAACTCCAGATGTAAAATATAGTCCAGAGGGTGTAACCCTACATTCCTCTGGCCTAATGTGGAGGTACAGCAGCACTGCTCACAGGCCTGCTGTTTGGCTTGGACCTCTGCAGGGAAGCCCCCTCTGCTGTCCTTCCCTTTGATATGAGTCAAAGACTGGGCAGTCTGCCGGAAGACAATTGCTGAAGAAAGGAAATGAAAGAGCCTGCAGCATACAGTGGAAGTCTAGGAGGGATAGGAGAGAGGAGAAAGACTGACTTAGCCCTCTAGAAGCTTCTAGTGATTAAAATAGAAAGAAAGGGGCCTCAAACGAGGGGCTGGATTTCTGTAGCTCTCTGATGCTGAGCCAAAGGAGTGCGTATGCGTCTGTGTGCCTGTGTGTGTTTACATGCGTGACAGAGTAGGATGTGGGAATGTTTAAATTCTTACATTACATACAGTAACATAGACTTCAGTGACTGTCTCTGTGCAGACTGGCATCCTTTTGTGGATCCGTTTGTGGCATATTGTGTCTGTGGGTGTGCTTGGGTATGTGATAAAGCCTGTGTGTGCTTGAGAGAGAGAGCGAAGAAACTCTGAAAAGCCTCGAGGGGGATTTCCTCTGAAAGGGAAAGCTTTTCTCCTCCCCCTCTCAGACACTCTGTCCTTCCCTCTCTCTCTCTCTCTCTCACCCCCAAACACTCAAAGTAGCCAGAGATTCGAAAAGAGTGAGAAGTGAAAGAGGAGCTAGAGGATCAACAGGCAGCATGACAATTTGCTGATTTCTGTGCTACTCACTCAGACTTGTGGAAAGTCTGTGAAGAATGGGAATGACTTCAGTTACTTTTTGATCAAGACAACTCACTGTCATGTGGATGTACTTCAGTCAGCTGCTGCTGTTGATGCACTAAACATGGCACAGAGTCCAGGGAGGCTGTCCGGAGAGGATTATCAGGACCAAAAATGAGAAAACCCTCTGCCTGGTAGAGGAGAAACTCCTGCAAAGATGGTAAAGACATACTAATGTTTTACAACTGGTTCTAAATCTTGTCTGTTGCTCTCTGTTTTAAAAGTTAAAGTGCTCCACTGACCCAGTAACTGTGAGCGTGAGCCTCCGGTGTGGACAAGTGACTTTGTTTCCCTCTGTGGCTTTGCCAGTAACGTGTGACTGAAGTTTCAGATGTTGTAAGCCTAGTTTACACAACAACAACAACAACAAAAAGTATTTCAATGTTTCCAGCAGCATTTTTTAGTCACACAGCATTAATGTCATGATTCTTTGTTCTCTTTCTATGAAACTTTATCTGCGTGACATACAAAGGCAGCACAAAGCTAATGTGACTCCACTCTTAAAATCTTTTTGTTATCCTGAGCACAGTTGGTGGGACTGTCTCACATCAACAGCCCGCAGCATCTCAAGCTTTTTAAGTGTGTGCACACTGACAAAGAGACAGAGAGAGGCACATTGTCTTTTGTTTCGCATCTTAAAGTCCTTTGAATACTGCTTAATTGATGTGGATGGCACACATACTTCAGAAAGTGGAGAGTGTTTTTGTGTATAACTCATTTGACTGCTTTGCATGTGCACATAATGGAATTCTCCAGTTCAGTGTTTGGCACTTTGAAAAGTTCAAACCAAAGGGCTTTTTACGACTGACGAGGAGGGGTCTAATCCTGGTAATAACAGAAACTAATTAATGACAGTGAATGAGCCACAGGATGGGAACATGTTAGACATTTTCACGATGTGTTTGTTGGAGGATGTGGCTTCTTTGACCTTTTATTTGCTGGTTGCTGCTGCTGTTGAATACATGCAGATTAGGAGTACGACAAATAATAATATGATTTTCAAAAACTGGCTATAAGCGCACATTGTTGGAAAACTTTTATCTGTCCAACATGCTACGTAAATGCAGCGAGCAGAGAAGAAGGATGTTTAAAGGAGTCTAGACTTGGCTGCTTGTTATGATCACCACTGTAGTTTGTCCTCTTTTCACATCCACAGCCACACGTGTTTGACCAGCTTTTATTACCCCAACTGTTTGTTTTACTTATTGCATGACTGGTGTTGTTTTCCTGTGACCACCCTCCAATTTACAGTCATGACCCTGCCGAGTCTAAATTATTAGATTACAGCGCTGTTCATGACCAGGAGTTTCTATCTTGGGTAAACACTCGGCAACAATACAAAATCCAGAGCTCTAGCTCGCTGGTGTGTGTTGTATTTGCATTTAGTTATTGTGTGACAAGCACGACCGAGAGTCACGCATTCACCAGCAAGGTCAAGTGCTTTCTTCAGCCTCGCAGCAGCGTGTTTGTGTTAATTCAGTGTATGGTAAACATGGTGATCTGGTGCAGGGCAGATAGCATTTGCAGTGTTAGTGCCTGCTGCAGCATACAAAATCTATTCAAAGTGAATGCAAATGATCAAAGTGTGTGTGAGTTGCCCTTGGGTTTTGGATGTGCCAAAACATGTTTAGCTTGAGCTTGACAGGTTTTTTTGTGATTCATCTGAAATGGTAAAAATGCCAACTGTCATTAGCAAAGGTTATTTCATAATAAGAAGTGAGCAGTGTTAGATTTAGCTTTCACAAGGCAAACACACACATTTTTGATTATGTTTTTTCTTAATTCATAACAAGGAGACTGATTTAAATCTTCATTCATGCGTTTTGGGGTTACTTGGGTGAAGCACTAAAAGCAGTAAACACAGCATCGACTACAATCTTATAAAGCTGAAATAGGAATGTGTTAGAAACAGTTTCCTAATTAGACATTCAACTGAGACAGAGCAACATTAGTATTCATTTGTTGCTGTATTTGTGTCCATTTAATGAATGTAAGTCCAATATTTGCTATCTGGCTATCTGGCTCTCCATCTGCTAAATGCTCCACTATGTTGACAAGGTAGCCGCTAACTTTGTGTGCTGTTGGGCAGCAAGCATACAGTGGATTTACTACCTGCTGGCTTCATTGGGAAATGTTGCTAATGAGCGTGGTGAGACAGAATTAAAGACAGTGAAGTTGAGTGCTGTAAAACCAAAATAAAGTGCTGAACGGTGCTAAAATTCTTGGTAGAGCTGAGGAGAGCTGCGGAGTCGGGTCATAAATCTCTGTGGGTGTGTGATAACTAGTGACCACCTTTCACACACATGCTCTCATCTGTTAACATATAAATATTTACAAATATAAAAATATCTATCATAGCAGCTTTAAGTCTCTTGAGAACTGATAGCAACACTCACAGACTCTCACGGAACATCGCATAGCTGCTCCATAACATCAGTCAGCTTGTGTGACCACTCAGATACGCTCATCAGTCACAGTGCATTTTTCAGACTCATAGCTTATAGTATGCATGCCCATGTCATAATCTATTAACTGTTTGAAACGCAGTGGACATGCTGTGTGAGAGCATCCACATTTGATTGGCTGACAGTGCATGTGCTGGCCTGGCTTTAAAGCTCCACGGCTGTGTGTGTCTCTCACTCTTTAACAGCCATGGGATAGTCATCAGTAGCTCTCCCCGCCGTCTATAACAAGTCATCACGTCTTTACAGTAATATCGTCTGTGCTCCCTCTGGCAGACAAATAATACCTCCTGCCCACTGCTTCACTTGCTGTGATTTTGCCAAATTTCTACGGAGGCAGACATGGGAACCCGGCACAATAAACTGATGTGAGTTATAGAGAAAATATGTATAATTGCAGACATCTGCTTTGTGAGCCGGGTTATTTCTATTTTTCTTCAGTCAGCAAGTCAAGGTTCTGAGAGTTGTCATGGAGCTGTGAAGCATATTTTCAGTGTGTTTATTATCTCTGTATAACAAAAGTGGGTCAAACTCAACAGAGGCTGTGCAGAGTATTTTCAAAACAGAGCCATGGCCAAGCGTTAGGGAGGAAATGTCTGTGCAGCTATAGGCTGCCTGTGAGGCAGTTTTCAGCATGCATTGTTTCTAGAAACACAATCACTGCAGCATTGCCATTTCCTTCGCAGACTGTGTTTAAAAGTTACTGTTGTGGCTCTTCTGGTTGCTTTTTATTGCTTTAAGAGAATAGCAGTTGTATTACAGCTAGCCCAGTGGTGATGACACATCAATCTCTTATCATAAAAATGTGTTTTTGCTTGCTTTAATTCAAAACCAGCTTAACAACTTCAATCAGATCTCATGAGACGGCTCCCTGTGTGACAAGGCAACACTTACTGGAGGATAAGACCGTCAGTTTTTAGATATTTTTTAACTTGGTTCGACAATACAATGAGTTAAAAACTCAGCAGTAGCTCTCCATCATTATTTTCTGTTTCACTTTTTCCAAATGTGGAGGATGCCATGTAGACTGCTGTAGCTTTGTTTGGAGTTTGGACTATTTGGACTTAGAAAACTATGCAAAGCTCAAGAACGAAGAGTAGCAGATGTCTGTGTTTAGTACATTCTTTATAAACACACTCATATGCTGACCAAATCCCCTGTGCTCGGGTTTACTGGACTTCTCACTGTCTCCCTTTACTTGTATTAGTAATCCTTTTCAATGTCTTGGCCATTTTATCATTGTGAGTTGAACTAGTGCTAGGAGCTATCACGGTGTGTTGCCGCCTCAAAAACAAATCATTTAGGCTTTTTCGTTCGTGATAGTTTGGCAGAATGCGAGCGTGTGGAAGCGAGCTGAGATCCAGCATACTATTTTGTCATGATAACAGGGAGCGGTTCATTATGAATCAGTCAAGACAATCCAGCAGTTGTTACATTCCAGTTTTTGTTTTGTGGCGCACTTTTATCTTTTGGGATTTTGTGTTTTAAAGCCACACCTGTGCCAACTATGAACCCTTCTGCACTGCCTTGTCGCACTTATAACCCAGTCTGATCCTGTGACACTGCGGAAAAATATACTGACCTGGCATGACAGGAAAGGTGACAATCAGTGTTTTTGTTGAGTGCATCCAACACAGTAGTATCCTCAGTTCAGACTGTCATGCAGACATTGCTTCAGAGAACTGTTTTATACATTTTACATTTCATAACATGTGGTTGCCATGAAGGGCAGCGGTCAGTCAGTGTTTTTATATTTCAGGAGAGATGACAGCAGCAACTTAATGTCGGATCCAGACACACTTGGTTGATTGCCCTGCGAGATGGTAAAAGACAGATATTGTCAGCAGCGTTGTTTTGAGACCTCCAATTTACATGGTTTAATATTTCAAGCAAGGCGTTCATTGTTCATTATTTACAGACTGAGAGTCGATTAATGAGTCACTTGTGAAATCAAATCTCAGCTCAGCCTCACACAGTACTGTAGAAACGGGCCAGTTTTAAATTCTTGGATCCTGTGCAATATTAGAACAAAAGGCGAAACCAGAAACTTGACACACTGTTTATGTGGCCTCTTCACTTTCCAAACATAGCAGGAATTCTTGTGAACTACAAAATGAATGAATGAGTGAATGAATAATAGGAAGCCTGCCAAATTAAAAGTCTGTTAGCCAACACACACCAAGTTTACTCCTGGCAGCAGTGACTCTAAGAAATGATGTGGGAGTTTTGTCTTGTAGGGGCCTTTTTATTGGTTAAAAGGATTTAAGATGGCTTAGTTGAATGGAGTGCCCCTCTGCTGAGTTTAACAAGAATGGATCATACACAAAGACAGCACTGTCTCACAGCCAAACAGGAGATACTGAATGTTTACGGGGATCTGGAATAACTGAGAGATATTAGCAACATGTTTTAGATTATAAGATGACTAAGTCTGTGATCTTAATGTATGATTACGATTACTTATGATTGCTCCAAGACTCAACATCTTCTCCCTTTTGGGTTTCATGTGAAGGCAGTATTAGTAATGTATACCCTGCAAATGCATTTATTGTGGCTTCCTTCTAAACCACAAATGGACATGATTCACTTGACATTAATATCCTTTCTTCTTCCCATCATAATTTGTCAATCTCTCATATCCCATCAGTCCTCTGTGTCTGCGCTGTGATTGGCTGTTGTCATGGCTGACTTGGTGGTGTGTCATCCGAGACTCTTGGACATATCTGCATGTCCATGCATGCATAAAAATTCAGGCAGTCTTCAGGATTTCCTGGCAGGTCTTGACTCAACTGTCACTTCTGCTTATGTTCTGGTTTCAGCCCAGAGGCGGAGGGACAGTCCATTTCTTACGAGGATTTCAAGATAATGTGATGACTAGTCAAGACAGAGAGAGACATCAACAAATCCTTTCAGCATGTCGCATCCGGAGCTGTGCCCGTTTAGCTGAAGCTAATCTTCTTAACAATCACATACTGGACAGATTACCTGTTCTAATCTTTTGAGCCTTTGTGGCTGATGACACAGACACACATTGGACATTACACACCTCGACAGCTTGTTTATACTGGGGCTCAAATCTGGGTCCTGACTTTCTTTGGCCGAAGCCCAAGGCAATATGGAGAAACCCTGCAATTATCTAGAGAAGCTCCCAGGGGGCGGACAAGATAAAGAGACAGTGAGCCTTTTTAACAAATGCCTGTTGTCCACACCAGCATTCCAATTCAGGTCAAACAATGACCTTTGTTGGAGCTCTCTCTAGAGTTAAATCACAGGGTACAGTGGGCAGAGAGGGAATCCCCTTGTGTTGGATGTGTCGAGGAGGTGGCGCTGGAATGTGGTGGTCAGCTGCACATTGATTAAACCCCACTGGCTCTGCAGGCCAAGATAAAAGTTCAGGATTTAAGCTTGATTGAATGCTCACTGGCTGATTGTAGAAGTAAAATACCTTGGAAAAAAGGTAACAACTCTGTTTTTGTCAACATAAGGAAACTAGGGCTAGATACTGTAAACTGATACACAGAGAAAGTTATGTATCATAGCGATGTAGGGAAATGGTTGTGTCTGGGTGCCCTCATTGGCCTGAACAAATAGCTGTTTTTGTCATGGGAGGGGCTGTCAAAAACACAAAAGGAATGTTTGAGCTGTAGACAAAAAAAAAAAACAGTTGAGAGACTAAACTCAAGTCCCAGTGTTTGATGGGAAACAGCAGACGTACTGCGCAATTTAAATGGGCGTTACAGCTTCCTGGCATCCTGACCAGAGACAGAATGTGGGCATGTTGATCGAAAAATGTTTTTGTTTATTTTGTAAAATGATTGTACTATATTATTTTCTTTAGTTACATCACCCCCATAACATTTAGCAACACATTACACTGACCAATGTGAACAGAAGAAATCTAGAAACATTTATCAGTTGAGATGGTATAAAATGGCATATTATCTAGCATGACAATGATGCTTAAGTAGCACTGTCAGGCTGTATAATAGCTTAGTGTATAGATGTTCTATATAGATGCTTAGTGGTAACCAATAGATAAACCCAGTTCACCAACATTATAATGCTGTTTTGACAGAACACTGGGAGCTAGCACTGCATTTTCTAGATATTTGGATTATGATCATTAATATTTTATCCCTCCTACAGCTTCAGCATGTTTGTTGTTGCCTGTATATCTTGCACCAATATTCACTTGAGCATACATCTCAGAACGTAGGGTGTATAAAGGCTTATTAAGGCTTTGGTGTACATATGTGCACATATTTGGTGTACAACCTCTTCACCAAACTAGCCCTCTGTTGTCACCATGATTTGGGAGAGTTGTGATAGTACAGATAGAGGAAACAAACACATATTTGGAAAAGAGATGTCCATGTGTGTTTTCATGTTCCTACTGCAGATGCTGAATATTTGCAGGTTTGCCTTTCAGGGTATCACATAAAGTTCATAAAGTTCTGGATATGTACTTTTTCAGATCCAAAATAGCTTGCTTACTGAGCACTGCAAATACTCAGCTATCACGTTTACCCATTGTCCCAGGCCTATCATTTTCTATTCTATTGTCATAAATATGACCATGATTATAACTGAAATGTATGTTTTTAAATAACAAACTGACAGACCCATTCAGGACTAAATTTTGCTTTGTCTCAGAAGAATTCAGGCTGAACCTTTCACAGCTCAGGCCTGTTTGGCATGTTGTCTGGCAGTTTTTCAGATGTAATGAGATACAGAGGAACTCACAACACCGGCAGTTACCCTCCCTACCCTCAGTTCATTTGGCTGGCTAGCCTGTCTGAACCGGGTCCAATCTCAAGGGGTTCTCTCTCATATGAATATCACTGGCCAAACCACCCACAGGGATGAGTCCTAGTCGGGTGAGGGGGGTCGGGGGAATACCTCATGCTTTTCTCTTGCTTTTAACCTCCTTTGTTTTGAGAAGTTTATCCAGGCGTAAGTGTTAGTCATTTCAGCCAAAGTGTAACAAAAAAGAGGTCTAAATCTCAGATGATTAAACTTCTTATTAAATTACATTATAATGTTATTATACAAAGTCACTAAAACTTTAGGTTAAGGTAGAATTGCAGCCCAGGACTGATTCAACATCAGGCTTCAGAGGAGTGGACACGCTCTAACCATTCTGTGGAATCCTTGATGAAATACACAGGTTTCCATCAGTAACAGCACAGATGCCCAACTACACTTGCTCAAATAAAACTTATACAAAGGGAAACTGAGTGTCTCAGGCCTGTACAGTCATTTCACAGAGCCGTGTTGTATTAGATATTAGCTTTGAGGAATACAGTAGAACCCACAGTTGAATAGCTGCAGTCAGTCTGAAACAGCTGTGATGCATTACCAGTCAGGAGCCAGCCTCGAAGGTATTCTGCTCTCCATTTCCTAATCTATTGTGACAGATGTGCACAATCAGAATAAGGAAGCATTCTTTTCTACTGAGGACATGCAATGTCTACAAGAGATACAAAGACTTAGCATAAGTGGTCAAGTATTGATTTTTCACTTCCCACGTTTACTGCTGTTGATCTGCAGCTCTTTTCAGACGGCTGACAGAAGTTGTAGTTAATTGTCACTGCAAAGAAACAAAGTGCAACCAAAGCTGAATGATTTACTGAATTTTTCAGTGAATCATGAAACGACTGTATGACCTTTGTTCCAAATGTTTTTGACTGTCTAAGGTGTTCACATAAGCATTTGTTAGCCACACAGCCAGCACGGTCCCAGTGCTCACCAGTGTGAGGTCTTTGATGCTGCTGCACTTGTGTTTACCCTGGGCTGCTCACTGGTCTTGGTTAGGCCATCAAGCTAAATGAGGAGGGGGCTAAAAACAGACTCCTTTGTGAGGCTGGGAGATTAACACAGCAGGGCTCTGTGAACTGACTGTATGAATAGCATGGCCGCTGTGGTCGGTGGCTGAGACCTGCCGAGATCCAAAATAAGTGTTAAGTCCTTATTTTCAACCGTTAACTCAACATGAATTTTATTCCAGAGACATATAAAAGAACAAAGCTTCACATTTTAATGCACATTACAGGTGCTAAATCATAATGTAGAAGTACTGTACACCTCTATCCAACATTAGACTGTGAAGGGCATATTAAACACCGTTACCTAGTATATACATGTATCTAGATAGACTAAAGTACCTAGAATATTTTGGTTTATGTAGAAAGATGAAGTGTATGTGTGGTAATTTGTAGCCAAGCCAGAGGCACAGCTGTGGGGATGGCAATGTCAGTTGATTGCTATACCATCATTATGAACTATTGGACAGGATGCCATGAATGTTGGCACAGATACAGGATCCATGCTGCCTAAAGGATCTTGAAGACTGTGATTGTCTGATTTTCCACACTCCATCAAATTAATTGTTTGACTGATAATTTGCAAGTAACTTACAAAGGCTGAAAGTCATTGTACTGTAGCTCCAATGTTGCACAATCAAATCAAAAGTACAGTATGTGCATTCCATTGAAATGCCTGGCTGTTTTACTAATCCATATTGACAGCCCTCACATCTCACAACATCCATCAACCATCCCAAATTCATGCCGTCAGGCTGGTTCACCGAAACTGCTTTAAAGATGGTATCTTTTCATCTGAAACGTTTCCATGTGTGTAGCTGGACATCACCCATGACACAGCTGGAGCTAGTGGCTTATCCAATGCAGACGTTTGTGCATGCAGCAAACATTAGCACCAAGTGTGCCACTTGACAGAAAATGGTGTCATTTTACGCAGTTGCATCTTTATGGGCGCTTTTGATGGACCGTCCGCTTTGCCTCCTCTCTTGCCACTTTGAATAAGATCAGACACTTCTGTTACCCGGTCTGTTACAAATGGAGCATATCCTGGCCAGACATGAAACAAGTTTCACATACTCATACTGGGCAGAGTTAATTATCTCCAGATAAAGTGGAAAGCTTTTGATTAGGCTCACGCTGAATCCCCCTCTTGATCCGCTAAATATGACAGTTTTTCATTCACCTCAAAGCTTTATGTTAAGTGGAGAGAATTATTCGTCCTGTTTAGATTTTGGTGAATTCGATCTTTTGCTGCAAGTTCTAGTTTGTTAGAGATTATATTTCCTTTGATGATGCAGGTAGGGGCCCAGTAATAATTCACTGGTCCTAAAGTGCACTCATGCAGGAAATTATATTACCGTTTCTTTTTGTTCCACTTTGAGGGATTTACTACAAGCATGACGAGGGATAAAAGGCCAAGAAATGTATCTGTCCTGTCATTTTGCATCTGCACATATCATAGCCAACAAGTGAAGACCAAATAGACATTAACCTTTGAAATTCATGGCCATCATTACTCATTGAAAGAACTGATGTTCACACACACGTGGCACACGTGGTCACGGTCACTATGAAATGCCATGGTTGACCTTAGCTGAAACACAAGTACCAGCACACAACATTTAATCGAAAACTTGCATTTGCCCAAAATTAACAAAAGTGTAGATATTTAAGATGGTGTAAACATAAACAGCAGATGATAACTGGACTCCTTTGAGGACAGGTGGTGACTCTACAGTCACTGTGAAATTTGGTGAATGTGTTTAAAGGTTGGGAAACCACAAGCGGGTGAACTCAATAGCACGACTCGAGACAAATGGCAGATAAGGTAAAAGTCTTTACTAGCAGATTCGGTACACGGGTAGGCAGTCAGAGAGAAGGCAAACAAATCCAGGAGGGGCAAGGCAGAGACAGAGTCAAAGGCAAGAGCAGGAATTAAAAAACCAGGAATGTAGTACACAAGAAAAACTGCTGGAACACTTGTCACGGGGAACGAAGACGAACTGGCACAGAGGACAGGGGAGACACAGACTAAATACACTGGGGCAGGCAGGTAAGGAGACACAGGTGGAAGGGTTGGAGGCACTATCAGTTGTGGCGGGAAAACACACAATGGGAGGAAGTGAATGTACCAGAAACGAGGGGAAAGGGAATGAAACCAAAATAAAGCAGGAAATAAAGAAGCAAGAAGGGCAAACAGCAAAACCCAAGGACGGGTCATGACATTTTCCACTACTTCCACTCTAACAACTATGCATATTCATATTTCCAGTCAATTTAGAATTAATCTTGCTGCAAATGAGATCATTAAAAAGGCATTCAATAAAGATTTAAATCATGTTCAACACCATCAAATAACTGCAAAACCAGGATTTCAGTTTGAGGGAAGCTGTTTTAATTATGTGAGACAAGAGGGCTGTACTTGAAGATTTATTCTGTCTGAATTGAATATTTTATTGTCGATGTGCCTTGGTTGAAAGGTCAATACAATTCTCATTTGAAAAGAATGTGCAGATCACACCACTCCTTAACTTACTTTTGCAGTGGTATTCTTGAGAAATTTGTGGTAAAGTATTTTACTTTGATCTCTGCAATTACATACAATAGATTTAATTTAGTTTATTTTTCTTTTTTCTCAGACAAGGAGTGTTTTGTAATTAAGTAAATCTGTATGGTCTACATATGTAGCCCCACAGTACAAGACAGGATAAAAACTCATTGCTCTGACAGTATTGGCGTTTTTATATGAAATTGTCTAACAAAACCAAAACAAAACAAACCAGACCATAATGTTATCACACAAATCTCATCACACCGATCATCGTCTCTTCTTGTCCTCCAGAACCCAGAATCTCTGGACGCGTCCATCCAGAGTGCCCTCTCTGCCCTCTTCCCGCCTTTCGAGGCCACGGCGCCAACTGTCCTCAGCCAGCTGTTTCGCACCATTGAGGAGCGTTACCACGGTGATGCCTTACACTGCCTGCTGGACTTCCTCATCCCCTCCAAACACCTGCTGGAGAGTGTCCAGCAGGCTGCATGCGTGAGTATCAACACATTTCAGTCCATACAGCTGCACACACACATATTTTCTCCTCTCTCTTAGAATATATTGCATGTACTCACATTTTTTGGTTTCCGTTAGATGCACTGGACACCTACGAGACACTTACTGTATATATGCAATTTGCTGCTCAGTGAGAAAAGGTTCTGCTCTTTACCAAAGAGTTTGAGTAGCAATGAGATTCAGCTTTGAAAATCCTTTAACATATTAAACACATTATTTATAGCATACAGACTTTAATACAGCTGTAATTAAATATACATGAACAGTAAATCTTTGCACAGTTAACAACACCAAAAGATTCAACAAGGGGATAGTTGGGGTGGTAACCGTGTGAATTGTTAGATTTATAAAGGCCAGCCTGTACAGTTGTATGAGTATTCGAGTCAAAAATTGTTCTAACAAAGGCAGAACTCAGTCATATCTGAACACACGTACATGACGCACATATTGTTTTACCAGTGACTGTGAATAAACATCCATGAATACGCTTAGACATCTGAGACTTAGACTCTTTGTAACTGCAGAACTTGCTTGGGAACTTGCGTGTTTTTCTTCAGTATCAAAGTAATACAGTAATAGTTGTCTGTACATGCATGGCAATATTGCAACAAAGAACAGGGCTGTAGCTGACATTGTAAATCACTGACTCCATTGCAACATCAGACTTCCTGTTTACATCCCCTGTGCCTGAAATGAAGGGAATCGTTTTTCCAAATTAAATAACTAATCTAATATTAACTTTTTTAGGTTGCACTGTCAGTATTCAATTTGACATTACTAAGGCTCAGAATGTCCCATTCATGTTGTTCTTATATACAGTGACACCCTTGTCTACCCATATACAGTGTCCATATACAGTTTGGGGTGGTGGGGATGTTGGTTGTTAGATGATACATTTAGATGATAATAAATAAAAGATGTTTGCAAATTAAAAGAAAATCCCTTCTCTCCCAGGCTGGATACTCTGATGTGGTTTTCCGCTGTGAGGGCTGGCCTCTGTGTCTCCATGACAAAACCGTCATCCAGTTAGCACCCGTGAACCCTTTGCTGCTGCGTCCTGGAGACTTTTATCTACAGGTGGAACCTTTCGGGGACCAGGCAGCTCGCATTGTCCTCAAAAGTCTACTGGAAGAGGGGTGTCGAGAAGTGGAGGAGACCCCTATCCCAGAGACTTCTTACCCCTGCATCTTCACTGAGGAATGGCTGCAGGACATCAATGAAGGACGTCACGGGACTCCTCTGTCACGTTGCTTGCTTTGCACAGATCAAGGCGTGATCAAGTTGCCCTGGGCTAAAATCGCCATCCCAGAGTTTTTAGACAAGCCTAAGATCATGCCCACTTATCGGGAAGCTCCTCCTGAACCTAAACAGATCTCAGTTCCCTCCCATTTTAACTCCTCCACCCTCCCGTTGGAAGCCATTTTCCTTCCTTCAAAAGACAGGATGTCAGCATCTTTGAGACCTGGGGACTGCTCTTCCAAACTTGTCAGAATGGACCATGAAAGACGAACTCCCAAATCATACTCCAAACCTTTAATGAAACCTGTGGGTTGGGTTTCTCCTAATACCTGGGACAGTCGTAACTATCGAGAGATTGAAGGTGACTATGTAGACCTGGTGGATATTGCCAAAGAGAAGGACAGCCATCCAAATCCACCCAATTCACTTTTGTTCAAACCTCTCAGACCACCTCCACCTGTTCCCTGTGGTCGCACTCTTCAGTATGCAGAGAAGCCTTGTACACCGTGCAGCCAGAGACGGCTGGGGTATGAGCCCACTGATCAAGACTTGAAGTGCAGGTACAGAGACTCGTATATGGCAGCACTGAAAAACCCAGTCACTTTTGAGAGGGGAAGTGTAGACCTCCTGGCTGCCCTGGAGGAGGCCAGTCTCTGCGAAGGGGAAGAGTTAAGATCCAAGGGTACATTTGACACTCAAACAGATGAACTTGGAAACTTGTGTAACCACTGTAATAAACCCTTGATAAGTAATGAGCTCTGCCAGTATAGACACTGTTGTGAACCAACACCAGAAAACTTTGGATCTCGTCTCAAAGACCTTCCTACAAATTTAGAATCAGAAAACCTTATGAAGGAACCACCCATGGGTTTGAAAACAACCCCTGGCTTGAGGCACAGTGATAAAGTCCAGGCAAAACTTATTTCTCACCAATCAGAGCATAATACTAGTGTGCATCCAGGATCCGATGTGCTCTTGGAGAACTGCGATGGCGAGATTAAACGACATCAGAATGTGGAAGTTGTGAAACCATCAGGAAAACACAAAGTTAAAGTGAGGTCTCTGTCCACCGTGTCAGAGACCTCTAAAGGGAGTCCACTTCTCTATAAACTCAACAACAGGAGTCACAGTGATATCTGCCCTGAAACAATCACCAGCATAATGCAGTGTAAGAAAGGTGAGCTGTTGGAGCAGGTGACTCAGAAGCTGGAGAGACGGAAGTCCCCCAAAAAAGGTAAGCAGAGTCTGGCTGAACATTCAAGCAATCATTCATCCTCTTTTCCCATTTACTCTCTTCTTTTTAGCCCCCACCCACACACAAAGTTTGTACATTGTTATTACTGCACACTGTCGTTTGTTATGATCTGTTGCTCAATGCTCGAAAGGACAAAGAACATTCACACCAAACAGACTGGTTGAAACACGACCGTGACCTCGCGTGCTTGAGGGAATGCGCTCCTCCGCTGAGGGTCACAGATCATAAAGGCTCTTCAGAAAGAGGGTTCACAGGTCAAAGATCAGACTTGAGTATGATCTTCCCACTGCTGTCTGGCGTCTTTGGCACGTTATTCACGTTATTCCCATTACTTGAGGGAGTGAACGGAAATAGCATGCTGCACCCCAGTGTAAGGGAGGGCCTGAACCCGCTGGGTGAAAAAACACAGCAGAGCATTCCTCTAATGTAGAGAGACAGCATAACATGCAAGAAGCAGAATTCTGTGTCCCCTGCACCCGCTGGCATGCACCCTCATGCCCTCAGAGGGGCATGTTGAGATCTTGAGTGGAGACATGCTTGTCATGGACTATTAAAGTAGCAAAGAGAGAGAGCACAGGCAAGGCTTTGTTTGGCTCTATGGAGAGGCCAATTAGGATGTCTGAAATCAAAGCCAGGCTTAGTAGCCAGGCCACCGCTGTGTTTTGTTACAGAGACCATGTCCAATCTTTAAAGGCTGTCTGCTCGCAGCTGTGCAGCTGCATACATGTTAATAGAGGACTATGAATAGTTATGAAGAACTGGGTAATTACTGTTGGTATAAAAGAACAAATGTTGCAGGACAGAATATAAAGTTGGCGAAAGCTGATGGTATACAGGAAATCTCAGAGCTGTCTTATGGTTATGCAAAATAAAATGCAAACTAGCTTTTTTTTTGTAACTTTCTAATTTATTTGGTTTTCTTTGCTTTTTGCGGGAAAAAACATGTTTGTGTTTACTGACATTCAGACTCCCAGTCGAGTAGGAGTGAAACTCCCTCCGCCGCAGATGGACCAGACTCCAAGCTCCATAACTCAAAGACAGAAAAGCCATGTTCTCCACAAGGCCAACTTCCCTCTGCAAGATCTGACACTCCGCACTCTCCACAAACGGAGGAATCAAGTTTCAGAGGCATCAGTAGCCTGCTTGAGCGGGGCATTATTTGTTTGCCAGGTACTTGCGATTTAACATACATTTCTGAGAATTCACCCAAATATTCTCTTCTGTATGGTTACTGTAAACCTTATGATTAAAATAATGTTACTACTGTTATTTATGATCATATGTCTCGTATGATCTCCAGGTGACCTCAGTGACAGTCACATCATATGTAGGTGTGAAAGACCAGATGGTAAAATCCAACTGAGCTCATTAAGCCTCCTTGATGAAAGCCAAAAGCTATTCAAGATATTGTCCAAATGCAGTGGCCTTTGACTTAAAACCTCAAGATATTAAGGACTTGGATGACTGCCAATCCTCAAGAACTGTATTTTAAGCAAAGTTATGGCATTCAGCAAAACTTTCACTGTTTCATTGCTTGTCCAAGTGTCTGTGTGGTGAGATTATCTTTGAAACTTTTTGGAAAACAAATACATATCAGCAACTTTTTTCCCCGTCCTGTAAAACCCTTAGGCAGCAGGGACAGGACAGGCAGGGCGGTGTTGGAGGTCCATGGTGACAGGAAGGAGTGGACGTCCCCCTCTGTGTCAGCCCAGAATGTCTGTGAATTACTGCTCTACTTACACTCCATACCAAGGTACTGGAAACGATGCTGGTCTCAGTTTCAGAAAAGACACAATATCTGTAATTGAGAGGCCTTTGTTAGTCTGAGACAGTACTATGTGGCGATCTCCTCTCCTGCCTAGCAGAGGACAGCTGTTGTTAATTAATTGGGTGGCTCCTATGGGTGCTGTGAAGCTTGGCCACAAGATGGCAGCAGAGTATAATTTGAAATAGCTCCAGTGTCAAGAGCAAGTTTTGACTCACGTTAAGCATGCTTTTACATCCAGACTAAGTTATCCCTCGTTGATCATCCTTTCCTATAGTTTACAACTAATAAAACAACCTATTCTATACATAATCACAGTGTTATAATTGAATCATTCATGTAATACTTTAAGATCAACAGGCAGTAACACTGACCTGTGCTGACCTTCTGCACGACGAGTATCAGTACTCACAAGTGAACACTTCAGCTGAGTTATTTGTTTACAAAGGCTTTAATGGAGCTTTTGAAGTATAAAAAGCCTTTCTACTAGATAGCTTGGCCTGCCTCTGTCCCCAGTAAAAAGCCATACCACAACAGTCTCTAGCTAGGCCGCCTGCCAACTGTCTGGTATGCAGCGCCTTGCTAGAATTAGCAGCCATGTCTGATGTAGGCTCACACAACAGTAACCCAAGAAGAGGCCGTTAAGAGGGCTGTGTGAAGGCGTCGAAGTGTGGAATAGGATGTGAGGAGAGGTGAGTGTGAGTGTATGCCAGA